>NC_041390.1:291482346-291527069 GCF_002162155.2 Triticum dicoccoides
AGTCGGGTAGCCACGCTCCGTTTAGGCCCAAAAATTTTCGAAAACGCATTTTTTGAAAAAATTTCTGGCTATCCTATTTTTAGGTGTTTCTGAGTGTTTTGAGACAGGTGCCATTATAGGAAGTTTTTTTTGACCCGTTTCCAGTTTTTGGGTCCGGGCAGTCGAAAAAAAAAATTGGTCGAAAAAATTTCGTGCCCATCCTGTCAGTTTGAGCTAGGAAGAGTTTTGAGACACTCGCCATTATAGTGATTTTTCGCAAAAAAAAAAACAGCGCAAAAAAAAAGAGCGCAAAAAAAAAGAGCGAAAAAAAAATTCAGAGTGTGCTTTTCCCTTGTTTACGTGCCGCGCCGTGATTTTGTTAGTGTTCTAGGCTCGCGTCTCTAGCACAGTCTAGCCTAGGACCCGCACAGTACCGTCGTTGAGCGTTTATTCAACTTTGCATCTCTGAATTGATTATTGCTGACCCTTTTTGCTACCATATTATAAGCCTTCCCAGCTCCACATACATCTACGTCGTGCGTTTGACTCTCCCTGGTAATCGCTCTATCCAAGCTTTGAGAGTTTTTGACTACAACGGTTGCCGATCACCGCCTGCTGCTGGGTAAGAACTGGTAAGAATTTGAGATTTGCTTGACGGATTTGTGACACCCACCACCACCACTTGTTCGTAGTCTGTAGGATCATATTCTTGTGTGTTTCTATTGCTGCTAACCATGCCAGGATCACAAGCCGACGAGATTGACTGGGAGAATTTATCGAACAAGGAGCTTCATGATAAGTTTCAGCAAATGATGACTGAACAGGTGCAAGATGTGCTGAACAATTTTGAAGAGGCCATGGAGAAGATCACTGGCCTTGAGAAGACGTTCGAAACAAAGCTCGATATAAAGTTTAATGAATTGCTCGCGCGTCTTCCACCACCACCACCCGCTGCACCTAACGCACCTCTCCAACAACAACAACGACTACCTCCACGTCGTGAAGCAGACCTCCGCCGAGCAAGCCGTGTTCCTCTTGCGTTTGGCCAAACTGTTGGTGCTGCTGTTGATACTTCTGTGGCTCCTGCTGCTGATGCGGAGGAGGATGATTATGTGGGAGATTATGAGGATGAGGTTGATCAAAATCAACACTATGTGCAGCCACCTGTACCACCACCAGCAGGTCGACCTCAGGTATATATTCGTAATGGTAGGCCTGCACCACCACCTCAGGTACGAGATGATGTCCATATTCCTAAACTGAAATTGAATATTCCACCATTTGAGGGTAGATATGTTCCTGATATATATCTTACTTGGGAGTTAGAAACTGAACAACGATTTACATGTTTACAATATCCTGAGGAGAGACGAGTTGCTGCTGCTGTTTGTGCTTTCACTAGTTTTGCATGTGTATGGTGGTCTGAACATTGTAGATTATATCCTATTCCAACTACTTGGGCTGCTTTAAAAACTGCTATGCGTACGCGTTGGGTTCCACCATATTATCAACGTGAATTGCTTCAAAAATTGCAGCGTTTAAGACAAGGAAAAAATTCTGTACAAGAATATTATCAGGAATTACAAACTGGCATGATTAGATGTGGTATTGTTGAGGAGAATGAAGCTATGCTTGCACGTTTTCTGGGTGGATTAAATAGAGAGATTCAGACCATTCTAGACTATAAGGAGTATACTAATATCACTCGTTTATTCCATCTTGCTTGTAAAGCTGAACGTGAAGTGCAGGATCGACAAGCATTGGGGCGAACTAACTTTTCTGCAGGCCGACCTTCATCATGGACACCACGTGCATCTTCTCCTTCAACTGCACCAGCACCTCCATCCGGTGCCACCTCCAGCCGTGATACAAGAAAACAGGCACAACCACCATTATCTTCCAAGAGCGCACCTGCGGGTCCTGCACAACGTTCTTCTTCTTCCATGGCATCAACAGGGCACACAAGTGATATTATTTGTCGTCGTTGTAAGGGAGGAGGTCATTATGCGAGGGAATGCAAATCTCCGCGTGTGATGATTGCTACCGCGGATGGTGGATATGAGTCCGCTAGTGACTATGATGAGGAGACATTGGTTCTTATTACACGTGAAGAAAATGGTGGAGATGATTCTGATCATGAGACGCAATACATGGCTCCTGAAGACGCTGACAGGTATGAATGTTTAGTTGCTCAACGTGTTTGAGTGTGCAGGTCACACAAGCTGAGCAAAATCAGAGGCACAATTTGTTCCATACCAAGGGAGTTGTGAAGGAACGTTCTGTGCGCGTCATAATAGACGGAGGGAGCTGCAACAACTTGGCTAGCATGGAGATGGTGGAGAAGCTTTCTCTCACCACAAGACCACATCCACATCCTTACTACATCCAATGGTTCAACAACAGCGGCAAGGTTAAGGTAACACGTACTGTTCGTGTGCATTTTAGTATCTCTACATATGCTGATTATGTTGATTGTGATGTGGTACCTATGCAAGCATGTTCCTTATTACTTGGTAGACCATGGCAATTTGATAAAAATTCTGTACACTATGGTAGAAACAATCACTATACTCTTGTTCATAAGGATAAAAATATTACTTTGCTTCCTATGACTCCTGATTCCATTTTGAAAGATGATATTAATAGAGCTAATAAAGCAAAACAGGAGACGAATAAGAGTGAAAATCAGATTGTGGCAAAAGAATTTGAGCAACAAATGAAGCCTAATAATAAACCATCTAGTGTTGCTTTTGAAATTAAATTGAAAAGTGCATGTTTATTTGCCACCAAATCTGATATTGATGAGCTAGATTTCAGCAAATCTGTTTGCTATGCTTTTGTGTGCAAAGAGGCATTATTTTCATTCGAGGACGTGCCTTCCTCTTTGCCTCCTGCTGTCACTAACATTTTGCAGGAGTTCGCTGACGTCTTTCCACAAGACGTGCCACCGGGATTACCGCCTATTCGAGGGGTTGAGCATCAGATTGACTTAATTCCCGGTGCTTCACTGCCAAACCGTGCACCATACCGTACCAATCCAGAGGAGACGAAGGAGATTATGCGTCAAGTACAAGAGCTTCTCGACAAAGGTTATATACGCGAATCCCTTAGTCCTTGTGCTGTTCCTATTATTCTAGTGCCGAAAAAGGATGGTACATCACGTATGTGTGTTGATTGTAGAGGCATTAATAATATTACTATTCGTTATCGTCATCCTATTCCTAGGCTAGATGATATGCTTGATGAATTGAGTGGCTCTACAATATTCTCCAAAGTTGATTTGCGTAGTGGCTACCATCAAATTCGTATGAAATTGGGAGATGAATGGAAAACAACATTTAAAACTAAGTTTGGATTATATGAGTGGTTAGTCATGCCTTTTGGGTTAACTAATGCACCTAGTGATAGAGGCAAAGGTGTCCCGTCTTTCGATGAGATGGTGGATTTCGCTTTGGTGGAAGTCGACTTTGACGATCCGACTACGAACGTGCGAGGACGTCGCGCCTTAGCAATCGCTAAACCAACTCCGAGAGGTTATTGACCACGCCGGAGCACGATCAACCTGACCACGAGGGTCTGTTTCCTGCGAGCAAACGAAGAACAAGCAAGAAACTAAGATTGCAATCTGGATATTGCGAATATAAGATGAAAGCTTTATTGATCAAGGTGGGGTTCTGTGACGCCTTTGTCTGGTCGTTGAACACAAACGAAGTACGCGAAGTTGCAGCTATGGCGAACTTTTAATCTAAACAAAACCCAAAGTCTAAACGATGCCCTAAGGGCTGTATATATGGAGGAAGAGGGGGGAATTTCGTGGCCCTTGGTGGAGGGGTCCGAAATCAACCCTATCTCTTATTTCCCCACACATACGGACTCTAAAAATAGCCTATACTTATGTATTTCGAAATTACATGGGCCTGGCCCAATAATAAGGTGACGCAGCACCTAAAATAGCCTCGGGACGAAATTTATGAAGTGGCATCTTGTATATTTCGTCCAAGGCTTCATGCACCCATTCTTGTTTCCCTTGCGCATGCCATCATCTCCATGCTTGTTCTTGCTCCAATGTTCATCCTTCTCCAAGCTAGGCCCTTCATTTGTAAGCAAAACAAATGTATCCAATTTAGGCAGCATCATATTCTCATGAACATTAGAATCATTACCAAGAAACGAAAGTACCTGGTAATTTAATTGGCGTTCACGAGCTCTAGTAATTGGTCCAGTATGTATAGCAGCAGGGGCTGTGGGTGTAACAATTGTATTGATGTCCTCATCATCTACTTATGATAAAGAATTATATGCTCTTGTTCGGACTTTAGAAACATGGCAACATTATTTATGGCCCAAAGAATTTGTTATACATTCTGATCATGAATCATTGAAACATATTAAAAGTCAAGCTAAACTGAATCGTAGACATGCTAAATGGGTTGAATTCATTGAGACTTTCCCTTATGTCATTAAACACAAGAAGGGAAAAGAAAATGTGATTGCTGATGCTTTGTCTCGTCGCTATACTATGCTTTCACAACTTGACTTCAAAATATTTGGTTTGGAGACCATCAAAGATCAATATGTGCATGATGCTGATTTTAAAGATGTAATGCATAATTGTAAAGAAGGAAGAATGTGGAACAAGTTTGTTGTTAACGATGGATTTGTGTTTCGTGCTAACAAGCTATGCATTCCAGCTAGCTCCGTTCGTCTTTTGTTGTTGCAGGAGGCGCATGGAGGAGGATTAATGGGACACTTCGGCGTGAAGAAGACGGAGGACGTACTTGCTACACATTTCTTTTGGCCAAAGATGAGACGGGATGTTGAGCGTTTTATTGCTCGCTGTACATGTCAAAAAGCTAAGTCACGCCTCAATCCTCATGGTTTATATATGCCTTTGCCTGTACCTAGTGTTCCTTGGGAGGATATATCTATGGACTTCGTTTTAGGTTTACCTCGAACAAAGAAGGGGAGGGATAGCATATTTGTTGTCGTGGATAGATTCTCGAAAATGGCACACTTTATACCATGTCATAAAAGCGATGATGCTGTTAATGTTGCTGATTTGTTCTTTCGTGAAATTATTCGCTTGCATGGTGTGCCAAATACTATTGTTTCAGATCGTGATACTAAATTTCTTAGCCACTTTTGGAGATGTTTATGGGCTAAGTTGGGGACTAAACTGCTTTTTAGTACTACTTGTCACCCCCAAACTGATGGACAAACTGAAGTAGTCAATAGAACGTTGTCTACTATGCTTAGGGCTGTTTTGAAGAATAATAAGAAAATGTGGGAGGAATGCTTGCCTCATATTGAATTTGCTTATAATCGTTCATTGCATTCTACTACTAAGATTTGCCCTTTTGAAGTTGTGTATGGTTTCCTACCTCGTGCACCTATTGATTTGTTGCCTCTTCCATCGTCGGAGAAGGTTAATTTTGATGCTAAACAACGTGCTGAATTGATTTTAAAAATGCATGAGTTAACTAAGGAAAACATTGAGCGTATGAATGCTAAATATAAACTTGCTGGAGATAAGGGTAGAAAACATGTTGTGTTTGCACCTGGAGATCTTGTTTGGTTACATTTGCGTAAGGATAGATTTCCTGATTTGCGCAAATCAAAGCTAATGCCACGTGCTGATGGTCCCTTTAAGGTGTTAGAGAAAATAAATGATAATGCATATAAACTTGAGCTGCCTGCAGATTTTGGGGTTAGTCCCACTTTTAACATTGCAGATTTGAAGCCTTATTTGGGTGAGGAAGATGAACTTTCGTCGAGGACGACTTCATTTCAAGAAGGGGAGGATGATGAGGACATCAATACAATTGTTACACCCACAGGCCCTGCTGCTATACATACTGGACCAATTACTAGAGCTCGTGCAGGCCAACTAAATTACCAGGTACTTTCGTTTCTTTGTAATGATTCTAATGTTCATGAGAATATGATGCTGCCTAAATTGGATACATTTGTTTTGCTTACAAATGAAGGGCCTAGCTTGGAGAAGGATGAACATTGGAGCAAGAACAAGCATGGAGATGATGGCATGCGCAAGGGAAACAAGAACGGAGTTACAAGTGATGATTTCAGGACTTTGAAGCCACCATAATGGGTGCATGAAGCCTTGGACGAAATATACAAGATGCCACTTCATAAATTTCGTCCCGAGGCTATTTTAGGTGCTGCGTCACCTTATTATTGGGCCAGGCCCATGTAATTTAGAAATACATAAGTATAGGCTATTTTTAGAGTCCATATGTGTGGGGAAACAAGAGATAGGGTTGATTTCGGACCCCTCCACCAAGGGCCACGAAATTCCCCCCTCTTCCTCCATATATACAGCCCTTAGGGCATCGTTTAGACTTTGGGTTTTGTTTAGATTAAAAGTTCGCCATAGCTGCAACTTCGCGTACTTCGTTTGTGTTCAACGACCAGACAAAGGCGTCACAGAACCCCACCTTGATCAATAAAGCTTTCATCTTATATTCGCAATATCCAGATTGCAATCTTAGTTTCTTGCTTTTCTTCATTTGCTCGCAGGAAACAGACCCTCGTGGTCAGGTTGATCGTGCTCCGGCGTGGTCAATAACCTCTCGGAGTTGGTTTAGCGATTGCTAAGGCGCGACGTCCTCGCACGTTCGTAGTCGGATCGTCAAAGTCGACTTCCACCAAAGCGAAATCCACCATCTCATCGAAAGACGGGACACCTTTGCCTGTATCAGTTCTCGAACCCGTAGGGTCCACACGCTTAACGTTACGATGACAGTTTCATTATGAGTTTATATATTTTGATGTACCGAAGGTGATGAGGACATCAATACAATTGTTACACCCACAGCCCCTGCTACTATACATACTGGACCAATTACTAGAGCTCGTGCACGCCAACTAAATTACCAGGTACTTTCGTTTCTTGGTAATGATTCTAATGTTCATGAGAATATGATGCTGCCTAAATTGGATACATTTGTTTTGCTTACAAATGAAGGGCCTAGCTTGGAGAAGGATGAACATTGGAGCAAGAACAAGCATGGAGATGATGGCATGCGCAAGGGGAACAAGAACGGAGTTACAAGTGATGATTTCAGGACTTTGAAGCCACCATAATGGGTGCATGAAGCCTTGGACGAAATATACAAGATGCCACTTCATAAATTTCGTCCCGAGGCTATTTTAGGTGCTGCGTCACCTTATTATTGGGCCAGGCCCATGTAATTTCGAAATACATAAGTATAGGCTATTTTTAGAGTTCGTATGTGTGAGGAAACAAGAGATAGGGTTGATTTCGGACTCCTCCACCAAGGGCCACGAAATTCCCCCCTCTTCCTCCATATATACAGCCCTTAGGGCATCACTTAGACTTTGGGTTTTGTTTAGATTAAAAGTTCGCCATAGCTGCAACTTCGCGTACTTCGTTTGTGTTCAACGACCAGACAAAGGCGTCACAGAACCCCACCTTGATCAATAAAGCTTTCATCTTATATTCGCAATATCCAGATTGCAATCTTAGTTTCTTGCTTGTTCTTCGTTTGCTCGCAGGAAACAGACCCTCGTGGTCAGGTTGATCGTGCTCCGGCGTGGTCAATAACCTCTCGGAGTTGGTTTAGCGATTGCTAAGGCGCGACGTCCTCGCACGTTCGTAGTCGGATCGTCAAAGTCGACTTCCACCAAAGCGAAATCCACCATCTCATCGAAAGACGGGACACCTTTGCCTCTATCAAGTGGTATCAGATTTCCAGGTTGCTCGGTGAGATTTTACAGTTTTTAGTAGTTTAGATCGAGTCTGTTCTTCATACCTATAGTCCACGAAAAAGCCACAAAAAAAATTAGGGTTAGTTCATCATATCCGAACCAATCTGAGCCTTGCATAATCTTTTTAGGGTTTTGCTTTGTTGAATTTGCGGTTGCATCGTCGTGTCTAGTTGCTGGTCTTAGAGTCTAGTCTTTTAGAGTTTCGAGTTCTGGTCATAAGTTGTCACGCCGCCGCCGCACCATCATCATCGTCCCTGCCATCTACCACCACCGCACCGAATCCGTATCCATATACCACCACCAATCCGTGTCCATATACCACCACCTCAGGTACGAGATGATGTCCATATTCCTAAACTGAAATTGAATATTCCACCATTTGAGGGTAGATATGTTCCTGATATATATCTTACTTGGGAGTTAGAAACTGAACAACGATTTACATGTTTACAATATCCTGAGGAGAGACGAGTTGCTGCTGCCGTTTGTGCTTTCACTAGTTTTGCATCTGTATGGTGGTCTGAACATTGTAGATTATATCCTATTCCAACTACTTGGGCTGCTTTGAAAACTGCTATGCGTACGCGTTGGGTTCCACCATATTATCAACGTGAATTGCTTCAAAAATTGCAGCGTTTAAGACAAGGGAAAAATTCTGTAGAAGAATATTATCAGGAATTACAAACTGGCATGATTAGATGTGGTATTGTTGAGGAGAATGAAGCTATGCTTGCACGTTTTCTGGGTGGATTAAATAGAGAGATTCAGACCATTCTAGACTATAAGGAGTATACTAATATCACTCGTTTATTCCATCTTGCTTGTAAAGCTGAACGTGAAGTGCAGGATCGACAAGCATTGGGGCGAACTAACTTTTCTGCAGGCCGACCTTCATCATGGACACCACGTGCATCTTCTACTTCAACTGCACCAGCACCTCCATCCGGTGCCACCTCCAGCCGTGATACAAGAAAACAGGCACAACCACCATTATCTTCCAAGAGCGCACCTGCGGGTCCTGCACAGCGTTCTTCTTCTTCCATGGCATCAACAGGGCACACAAGTGATATTATTTGTCGTCGTTGTAAGGGAGGAGGTCATTATGCGAGGGAATGCAAATCTCCGCGTGTGATGATTACTACCGCGGATGGTGGATATGAGTCCGCTAGTGACTATGATGAAGAGACATTGGCTCTTATTACACGTGAAGAACATGGTGGAGATGATTCTGATCATGAGACGCAATACATGGCTCCTGAAGACGCTGACAGGTATGAATGTTTAGTTGCTCAACGTGTTTTGAGTGTGCAGGTCACACAAGCTGAGCAAAATCAGAGGCACAATTTGTTCCATACCAAGGGAGTTGTGAAGGAACGTTCTGTGCGCGTCATAATAGACGGGGGGAGCTGCAACAACTTGGCTAGCATGGAGATGGTGGAGAAGCTTTCTCTCACCACAAGACCACATCCACATCCTTACTACATCCAATGGTTCAACAACAGCGGCAAGGTTAAGGTAACACGTACTGTTCGTGTGCATTTTAGTATCTCTACATATGCTGATTATGTTGATTGTGATGTGGTACCTATGCAAGCATGTTCCTTATTACTTGGTAGACCATGGCAATTTGATAAAAATTCTGTACACCATGGTAGAAACAATCACTATACTCTTGTTCATAAGGATAAAAATATTACTTTGCTTCCTATGACTCCTGATTCCATTTTGAAAGATGATATTAATAGAGCTACTAAAGCACAACAGGAGAAGAATAAGAGTGAAAATCAGATTGTGGCAAAAGAATTTGAGCAACAAATGAAGCCTAATAATAAACCATCTAGTGTTGCTTCTGAAATTAAATTGAAAAGTGCATGTTTATTTGCCACCAAATCTGATATTGATGAGCTAGATTTCAGCAAATCTGTTTGCTATGCTTTTGTGTGTAAAGAGGCATTATTTTCATTCGAGGACGTGCCTTCCTCTTTGCCTCCTGCTGTCACTAACATTTTGCAGGAGTTCGCTGACGTCTTTCCACAAGACGTGCCACTGGGATTACCGCCTATTCGAGGGATTGAGCATCAGATTGACTTAATTCCCGGTGCTTCACTGCCAAACCGTGCACCATACCGTACCAATCCAGAGGAGACGAAGGAGATTATGCGTCAAGTACAAGAGCTTCTCGACAAAGGTTATATACGCGAATCCCTTAGTCCTTGTGCTGTTCCTATTATTCTAGTGCCGAAAAAGGATGGTACATCACGTATGTGTGTTGATTGTAGAGGCATTAATAATATTACTATTCGTTATCGTCATCCTATTCCTAGGCTAGATGATATGCTTGATGAATTGAGTGGCTCTACAATATTCTCCAAAGTTGATTTGCATAGTGGCTACCATCAAATTCGTATGAAATTGGGAGATGAATGGAAAACAGCATTTAAAACTAAGTTTGGATTATATGAGTGGTTAGTCATGCCTTTTGGGTTAACTAATGCACCTAGTACTTTCATGAGATTAATGAACGAAGTTTTACGTGCTTTCATTGTACGATTTGTGGTAGTTTACTTTGATGACATATTGATTTATAGCAGATCTTTGGAAGAACATTTGGAACATTTACGTGCTGTTTTTATTGCTCTACGTGATGCACGTTTGTTTGGTAACCTTGGGAAGTGCACCTTTTGCACCGACCGAGTATCTTTTCTTGGCTATGTTGTTACTCCACAGGGAATTGAAGTTGATAAAGCCAAGATTGAAGCTATTGAGAGTTGGCCGCAGCCCAAAACGGTCACACAAGTTAGGAGTTTTCTTGGCCTCGCTGGATTCTATAGGCGTTTTGTGAGAGATTTCAGCACCATTGCTGCACCTCTCAATGAGCTTACAAAGAAAGATGTGCCTTTTCTTTGGGGTACCGCACAGGAAGAAGCCTTCACGGTATTGAAAGATAAGTTGACACATGCTCCTTTACTCCAACTTCCTGATTTTAATAAGACTTTTGAGCTTGAATGTGATGCTAGTGGAATTTGATTAGGAGGTGTGTTATTACAAGATGGCAAACCTGTTGCATACTTTTCTGAAAAATTGAGTGGGCCTAGTCTGAATTATTCTACTTATGATAAAGAATTATATGCTCTTGTTCGGACTTTAGAAACATGGCAACATTATTTATGGCCCAAAGAATTTGTTATACATTCTGATCATGAATCATTGAAACATATTAAAAGTCAAGCTAAACTGAATCGTAGACATGCTAAATGGGTTGAATTCATTGAGACTTTCCCTTATGTCATTAAACACAAGAAGGGAAAAGAAAATGTTATTGCTGATGCTTTGTCTCGTCGCTATACTATGCTTTCTGATAGAGGCAAAGGTGTCCCGTCTTTCGATGAGATGGTGAATTTCGCTTTGGTGGAAGTAGACTTTGACGATCCGACTACGAACGTGCGAGGACGTCGCGCCTTAGCAATCGCTAAACCAACTCCGAGAGGTTATTGACCACGCCGGAGCACGATCAACCTGACCACGAGGGTCTGTTTCCTGCGAGCAAACGAAGAACAAGCAAGAAACTAAGATTGCAATCTGGATATTGCGAATATAAGATGAAAGCTTTATTGATCAAGGTGGGGTTCTGTGACGCCTTTGTCTGGTCGTTGAACACAAACGAAGTACGCGAAGTTGCAGCTATGGCGAACTTTTAATCTAAACAAAACCCAAAGTCTAAACGATGCCCTAAGGGCTGTATATATGGAGGAAGAGGGGGGAATTTCGTGGCCCTTGGTGGAGGGGTCCGAAATCAACCCTATCTCTTGTTTCACCACACATACGGACTCTAAAAATAGCCTATACTTATGTATTTCGAAATTACATGGGCCTGGCCCAATAATAAGGTGACGCAGCACCTAAAATAGCCTCGGGAAGAAATTTATGAAGTGGCATCTTGTATATTTCGTCCAAGGCTTCATGCACCCATTATGGTGGCTTCAAAGTCCTGAAATCATCACTTGTAACTCCGTTCTTGTTCCCCTTGCGCATGCCATCATCTCCATGCTTGTTCTTGCTCCAATGTTCATCCTTCTCCAAGCTAGGCCCTTCATTTGTAAGCAAAACAAATGTATCCAATTTAGGCAGCATCATATTCTCATGAACATTAGAATCATTACCAAGAAACGAAAGTACCTGGTAATTTAGTTGGCGTGCACGAGCTCTAGTAATTGGTCCAGTATGTATAGCAGCAGGGGCTGTGGGTGTAACAATTGTATTGATGTCCTCATCAAAACGGAGCGTGGCTACCCGACTTTTTTTTCCGAAACCTACTCCGGCAAGGAAACACGAATCGGAAACTAGATGGATCTCGAAAACAACCCTAATAAGCAAGGAACTCGGATTGGTGGTGGATATATGGTGGTGGTATATGGCAGCGGTGGTGGTAGCGGTGGTAGTATATGGATATGGATCGGTGGTGGTATATGGACACGGATTGGTGGTGGTATATGGATACGGATTCGGAGCGGTGGTGGTAGATGGCAGGGGCGATGATGATGGTGCGGCGGCGGCGTGACAACTTATGACCAGAACTCGAAACTCTAAAAGACTAGACTCTAAGACCAGCAACTAGACACGACGATGCAACCGCAAATTCAACAAAGCAAAAACCCTAAAAAGATTATGCAAAGGCTCAGATTGGTTCGGATATGATGAACTAACCCTAATTTTTTTGTGGCTTTTTCGTGGACTGTAGGTATGAAGAACAGACTCGATCTAAACTACGAAAAACTGTAAAATCTCACCGAGCAACCTGGAAATCTGATACCACTTGATAGAGGCGAGGGTGTCCCGATCTTTCGATGAGATGATAACTATCGATTTGGTGGAGACGACTTTGACGATCCGACTACAAACGTGCACGACGTTGCGCCTTAGCAATCGCTAAACCAATCTCCTGAGGTTACTGACGATGCCGGAAGCACGGTCAGCCTGACCACGAAGGTCTATTCCTGCAAGCAATCGAAGAACGAGCAAGAATATGATAAAGCAATCTGAATATTGCAAATATATATGAGGTATTGATAATGGTGGGGATCCGTAAGCGGTCTTGGTCTGGTCGTTGGACACAAACGAAGTACACGAAGTTGCAATGGCTAACTTTTAACTAAACAAATCCCAAAGTCTAAACGATGCCCTAAGGGCTGTATATATGGAGGAAGAGGGGGGGAATTTCGTGGCCCTTGGTGGAGGGGTCCGAAATCAACCCTATCTCTTGTTTCCCCACACATACGGACTCTAAAAATAGCCTATACTTATGTATTTCGAAATTACATGGGCCTGGCCCAATAATATGGTGACGCAGCACCTAAAATAGCCTCGGGACGAAATTTATGAAGTGGCATCTTGTATATTTCGTCCAAGGCTTCATGCACCCATTATGGTGGCTTCAAAGTCCTGAAATCATCACTTGTAACTCCGTTCTTGTTCCCCTTGCGCATGCCATCATCTCCATGCTTGTTCTTGCTCCAATGTTCATCCTTCTCCAAGCTAGGCCCTTCATTTGTAAGCAAAACAAATGTATCCAATTTAGGCAGCATCATATTCTCATGAACATTAGAATCATTACCAAGAAACGAAAGTACCTGGTAATTTAGTTGGCGTGCAGGAGCTCTAGTAATTGGTCCAGTATGTATAGCAGCAGGGGCTGTGGGTGTAACAATTGTATTGATGTCCTCATCAACGTTTGTTTGGTAACCTTGGGAAGTGCACCTTTTGCACCGACCGAGTATCTTTTCTTGGCTATGTTGTTACTCCACAGGGAATTGAAGTTGATAAAGCCAAGATTGAAGCTATTGAGAGTTGGCCGCAGCCCAAAACGGTCACACAAGTGAGGAGTTTTCTTGGCCTCGCTGGATTCTATAGGCGTTTTGTGAGAGATTTCAGCACCATTGCTGCACCTCTCAATGAGCTTACAAAGAAAGATGTGCCTTTTCTTTGGGGTACCGCACAGGAAGAAGCCTTCACGGTATTGAAAGATAAGTTGACACATGCTCCTTTACTCCAACTTCCTGATTTTAATAAGACTTTTGAGCTTGAATGTGATGCTAGTGGAATTGGATTAGGAGGTGTGTTATTACAAGATGGCAAACCTGTTGCATACTTTTCTGAAAAATTGAGTGGGCCTAGTCTGAATTATTCTACTTATGATAAAGAATTATATGCTCTTGTTCGGACTTTAGAAACATGGCAACATTATTTATGGCCCAAAGAATTTGTTATACATTCTGATCATGAATCTTTGAAACATATTAAAACTCAAGCTAAACTGAATCATAGACATGCTAAATGGGTTGAATTCATTGAGACTTTCCCTTATGTCATTAAACACAAGAAGGGAAAAGAAAATGTTATTGCTGATGCATTGTCTCGTCGCTATACTATGCTTTCACAACTTGACTTCAAAATATTTGGTTTAGAGACCATCAAAGATCAATATGTGCATGATGCTGATTTTAAAGATGTAATGCATAATTGTAAAGAAGGAAGAATGTGGAACAAGTTTGTTGTTAACGATGGATTTGTGTTTCGTGCTAACAAGCTATGCATTCCAGCTAGCTCCGTTCGTCTTTTGTTGTTGCAGGAGGCGCATGGAGGAGGATTAATGGGACACTTTGGCGTGAAGAAGACGGAGGACGTACTTGCTACACATTTCTTTTGGCCAAAGATGAGACGGGATGTTGAGCGTTTTATTGCTCGCTGCACTACATGTCAAAAAGCTAAGTCACGCCTCAATCCTCATGGTTTATATATGCCTTTGCCTGTACCTAGTGTTCCTTGGGAGGATATATCTATGGACTTTGTTTTAGGTTTACCTCGAACAAAGAAGGGGAGGGATAGCATATTTGTTGTCGTGGATAGATTCTCGAAAATGGCACACTTTATACCATGTCATAAAAGCGATGATGCTGTTATTGTTGCTGATTTGTTCTTTCGTGAAATTATTCGCTTGCATGGTGTGCCAAATACTATTGTTTCAGATCGTGATACTAAATTTCTTAGCCACTTTTGGAGATGTTTATGGGCTAAGTTGGGGACTAAACTGCTTTTTAGTACTACTTGTCACCCCCAAACTGATGGACAAACTGAAGTAGTCAATAGAACGTTGTCTACTATGCTTAGGGCTGTTTTGAAGAATAATAAGAAAATGTGGGAGGAATGCTTGCCTCATATTGAATTTGCTTATAATCGTTCATTGCATTCTACTACTAAGATGTGCCCTTTTGAAGTTGTGTATGGTTTCCTACCTCGTGCACCTATTGATTTGTTGCCTCTTCCATCTTCGGAGAAGGTTAATTTTGATGCTAAACAACGTGCTGAATTTATTTTAAAAATGCATGAGTTAACTAAGGAAAACATTGAGCGTATGAATGCTAAATATAAACTTGCTGGAGATAAGGGTAGAAAACATGTTGTGTTTGCACCTGGAGATCTTGTTTGGTTACATTTGCGTAAGGATAGATTTCCTGATTTGCGCAAATCAAAGCTAATGCCACGTGCCGATGGTCCCTTTAAGGTGTTAGAGAAAATAAATGATAATGCATATAAACTTGAGCTGCCTGCAGATTTTGGGGTTAGTCCCACTTTTAACATTGCAGATTTGAAGCCTTATTTGGGTGAGGAAGATGAACTTCCGCCGAGGACGACTTCATTTCAAGAAGGGGAGGATGATGAGGACATCAATACAATTGTTACACCCACAGCCCCTGCTGCTATACATACTGGACCAATTACTAGAGCTCGTGCACGCCAACTAAATTACCAGGTACTTCCGTTTCTTGGTAATGATTCTAATGTTCATGAGAATATGATGCTGCCTAAATTGGATACATTTGTTTTGCTTACAAATGAAGGGCCTAGCTTGGAGAAGGATGAACATTGGAGCAAGAACAAGCATGGAGATGATGGCATGCGCAAGGGGAACAAGAACGGAGTTACAAGTGATGATTTCAGGACTTTGAAGCCACCATAATGGGTGCATGAAGCCTTGGACGAAATATACAAGATGCCACTTCATAAATTTCGTCCCGAGGCTATTTTAGGTGCTGCGTCACCTTATTATTGGGCCGGGCCCATGTAATTTCGAAATACATAAGTATAGGCTAATTTTAGAGTCCGTATGTGTGGGGAAACAAGAGATAGGGTTGATTTCGGACCCCTCCACCAAGGGCCACGAAATTCCCCCCTCTTCCTCCATATATACAGCCCTTAGGGCATCGTTTAGACTTTGGGTTTTGTTTAGATTAAAAGTTCGCCATAGCTGCAACTTCGCGTACTTCGTTTGTGTTCAACGACCAGACAAAGGCGTCACAAAACCCCACCTTGATCAATAAAGCTTTCATCTTATATTCGCAATATCCAGATTGCAATCTTAGTTTCTTGCTTGTTCTTCGTTTGCTCGCAGGAAACAGACCCTCGTGGTCAGGTTGATCGTGCTCCGGCGTGGTCAATAACCTCTCGGAGTTGGTTTAGCGATTGCTAAGGCGCGACGTCCTCGCACGTTCGTAGTCGGATCGTCAAAGTCGACTTCCACCAAAGCGAAATCCACCATCTCATCGAAAGACGGGACACCTTTGCCTCTATCAGAAGGTTGTTCGGACTCCCGGATGTGATCACGGACTTGACGAGGAGTCTCAAAATGGTCGAGACATAAAGATCGATATATTGGACGACTATATTTGGACACCGGAAAGGTTCCGGGTAAGATTGGGACAATACCGGATAATCGAGAGCTTATCGGAACCCCCCGGGAGGTATATGGGCCTTATTGGGCCTTAGTGGAAAGGAGGGGAAAGGAGCAAGGGAGGGGGCGCCCCCCCCCCAAGCCCAATCCGAATTGGGAAGGGGGCCGGCCCCCCCTTTCCTTCCTCCCTCCTTCCTCTTCCTTCCCTCTCCTACTCCTAATAGGAAAAAGGGGAGTCCTACTCCCGGTGGGAGTTGGACTCCCCCTTGGGCGCGCCACCCTCCTTGGCCGGCCCCCTCCTCCACTCCTTTATATACGGGGGCAGGGGGCACCCCAGATACACAACAATTGATCATTGATCTCTTAGCCGTGTGCGGTGCCCCCTTCCACCATAATCCTTGATAATATTGTAGCGGTGCTTAGGCGAAGCCCTGCGACAGTAGAACATCAAGATCGTCACCATGCCATCGTGCTGACGGAACTCTTCCCCGACATTCTGCTGGATCGGAGTCCGGGGATCGTCATCGAGCTGAACATGTGCTAGAACTCGGAGGTGCCGTAGTTTCGGTGCTTGATCGGTCGGGCCGTGAAGACGTACGACTACATCAACCGCGTTGTCCTAACGCTTCCGCTTCCGGTCTACGAGGGTACGTAGACAACACTCTCCCCTCTCGTTGCTATGCATCACCATGATCTTGCGTGTGCGTAGGAATTTTTTTGAAATTACTACGTTCCCCAACAGTGGCATCCGAGCCTAGGTTTTATGCGTTGATGTTGTGGACAAGTAGAACACAAGTGAGTTGTGGGCGATATAAGTCATACTGCTTACCATCATGTCATACTTTGGTTCGCCGGTATTGTTGGATGAAGCGGCCCGGATCGACATTACGCGTACGCTTACGCGAGACTGGTTCTACCGACGTGCTTTGCACACAGGTGGCTGGCTGGTGTCAGTTTCTCTAACTTTAGTTGAACCAAGTGTGGCTACGCCCAGTCCTTGCGAGGTTAAAACATCACCAACTTGAAAAACTATCATTGTGGTTTTGATGCGTAGGTAAGAACGGTTCTTGCTTAAGCCCGTAGCAGCCACGTAAAACTTGCAACAACAAAGTAGAGGACGTCTAACTTGTTTTTGCAAGGCATGTTGTGATGTGATATGGTCAAGACATGATGCTAAATTTTATTGTATGAGATGATCATGTTTTGTAACCGAGTTATCGGCAACTGGCAGGAGCCATATGGTTGTCGCTTTGTTATATGCAATGCAATTGTGCTGTAATGCTTTACTTTATCAATAAGCGGTAGAGATAGTCGTGGAAGCATAAGATTGGCGAGACGATAACGATGCTACGATGGTGATCAAGGTGTTGCGCCGGTAACGATGGTGATCATGACGGTGCTTCGGAGATGGAGATCACAAGCACAAGATGATGATGGCCATATCATATCACTTATATTGATTGCATGCGATGTTTAACTTTTATGCATCTTATCTTGCTTTAATTGACGGTAGCATTATAAGATGATCTCTCACTAAATTTCAAGATAAAAGTGTTCTCCCTGAGTATGCACCGTTGCCAAAGTTCGTCGTGCCCAGACACCACGTGATGATCGGGTGTGATAAGCTCTACGTCCATCTACAATGGGTGCAAGCCAGTTTGGCACACGCAGAATACTCAGGTTAAACTTGACGAGCCTAGCATATGCAGATATGGCCTCGGAACACTGAGACCGAAAGGTCGAGCGTGAATCATATAGTAGATATGATCAACATATTGATGTTCACCATTGAAAGCTACTCCATTTCATGTGATGATCGGTTATGGTTTAGTTGATTTGGATCACGTGATCACTTAGAAGATTAGAGGGATGTGTTTCTAAGTGGGAGTTCTTAAGTAATATGATTAATTGAACTTAAATTTATCATGAACTTAGTCCTCGTAGTATTAGCATATCTATTTTGTAGATCAATAGCTCGCGTTTAGCTCCCCTGTTTTATTTTTGATATGTTCCTAGAGAAAACTAAGTTGAAAGATGTTAGTAGCAATGATGCGGATTGGATCCGTGATCTGAGGTTTATCCTCATTGCTGCACAGAAGAATTATGTCCTTGATGCACCACTAGGTGACAGACCTATTGCAGGAGCAGATACAAACGTTATGAACGTTTGGCTAGCTCAATATGATGACTACTTGATAGTTTAGTGCACCATGCTTAACAGCGTAGAATCGGGACTTCAAAGACGTTTTGAACGTCATGGATCATATGGATGTTCTAGGAGTTGAAGTTAATATTTCAAGCAAATACCCGAGTTGAGAGATATGAAGTCTCCAACAAGTTCTATAGCTAAAAGATGGAGGAGAATAGCTCAAGCAGTGAGCATGTGTTCAGATTGTCTGGGTACTACAATCGCTTGAATCAAATGGGAGTTAATCTTCCAGATAAAATAGTGATTAACAGAATTCTCTAGTCACCATCACCAAGTTAGTAGAACTTCGTGATGAACTATAGTATGCAAGGGATGATGAAAATGATTCCCGAGCTTTTCATGATGATGAAATTGATGAAGGTAGAAATCAAGAAAGAGCATCAAGTGTTGATGATTAACAAGACCACTAGTTTCAAGAAAAGGGCAAAGGGAAAGAAAGGGAACTTCAAGAAGAACGGCAAGCAAGTTGGTGCTCAAGTGAAGAAGCCCAAGTCTGGTCCTAAGCCTGAGACTAAGTGCTTCTACTGCAACGGGACTAGTTACTAGAAGCGGAACTGCCCCAAGTATTTGGCGGATAAGAAGGATGGCAAAGTGAACAAAGGTATATTTGATATACAGATTATTGATGTGTATTTTACTAGTGTTCGTAGCTACCCCTTGGTATTTGATACTGGTTCAGTTGCTAAGAGTAGTAACTCGAAACGGGAGTTGCAGAATGAACAGACACTAGTTAAGGGTGAAGTGACGATGTGTGTTGGAAGTGGTTCCAAGATTGATATGATCATCATCGCACACTCCCTATACTTTCGAGATTAGTGTTGAACCTAAATAAATGTTATTTGGTGTTTGCGTTGAGCATAAATATGATTGGATCATGTTTGTTGCAATACGGTTATTCATGTAAGTTAGAGAATAATTGTTGTTCTGTTTACATGAATAAAACCTTCTATGGTCATACACCCAATGAAAATGGTTTGTCGGATCTCGATCGTGGTGATACACATTTTCATAATATTGAAGCCGAAAGATGCAACGTTGATAATGATAGTGCAACTTATTTGTGGCACTGCCGTTTAGGTCATATTGGTGTAAAGCGCATGAAGAAAATCCATGCTGATGGGCTTTTGGAATCACTTGATTATGAATCAGTTGATGCTTGCAAACCATGCCTCATGGGCAAGATGACTAAGACTCCATTCTCCGGAATAATGGAGCAACCAACAGATTTGTTGGAAATCATACATACTGATGTATATGGTCCGATGAATATTGAGGCTCGCGGCAGGTATCATTATTTTCTGATCTTCACAGATGATTTGAGCAGATATGAGTATATCTACTTAATGAAACACAAGTCTGAAACATTTGAAAGGTTCAAAGAATTTCAGAGTGAAGTGGAGAATCATCATAACAAAAATAAAAGTTTCTATGATATGATCGTAGAAGTAAAATATTTGAGTTACGAGTTTGGTCTTCAATTAAAACAACGTGGAATAGTTTCACAAAATCATGCCACCTGGAACACCAGAACATAATGATGTGTCCGAACGTCATAACCGTACTATTATTGGATATAGTACAATATATGATGTTTTTTTACCGATTAATCACTATAGTTTTGGGGTTATGCATTAGAGACAGCTGCATTCACGTTAAAAAGGGCACCATCTAAATCCATTGAGGCGACACCGTACGAACTATGGTTTGGCAAGAAACCAAAGTTGTCGTTTCTTAAAGTTTGAGGTTGCAATGCTTATGTGGAAAAGTTTCAACTGATAAGCTCAAACCCAAATCGGAGAAGTGCGTCTTCATAGGATACCCAAAAGAAAATGTTGGGTACACCTTCTATCACAGATCCAAAGGCAAGTTATTCATTGCTGAGAATGGATCCTTTCTAGAGAAGGAGTTTCTCTCGAAAGAAGTGAGTGGGAGGAAAGTAGAACTTGATGAGGTAACTGTACCTGCTCCCTTATTGGAAAGTAGTTCATCACAGAAATCTGTTCCTGTGACTACTACACCAATTAGTGAGGAAGCTAATGATGATGATCATGTAACTTCAGATCAAGTTACTACCGAACCTCGTAGGTAAACCAGAGTGAGATCCGCACCAGAGTGGTACGGTAATCCTGTTCTGGAGGTCATGTTACTTGACCATGATGAGCCTACGAACTATGAGGAAGCGATGATGAGCCCAGATTCCGCGAAATGGCTTGAGGCCATGAAATCTGAGATGAGATCCATGTATGAGAACTGATAGAGGCGGGGTGTCCCGATCTTTCGATGAGATGATAACTATCGATTTGATGGAGACGACTTTGACGATCCGACTACAAACGTGCACGACGTTGCGCCTTAGCAATCGCTAAACCAACTCCGAGAGGTTATTGACCACGCCGGAGCACAATCAACCTGACCACGAAGGTCTATTCCTGCAAGCAATCGAAGAACAAGCAAGAATATGATAAAAGCAATCTGAATATTGCGAGTATATATGAAGTATTGATAAAGGTGGGGATCCGTAAGCGGTCTTGGTCTGGTCGTTGGACACAAACGAAGTACACGAAGTTGCAATGGCTAACTTTTAACTAAACAAATCCCCAGGAAAAGCTACTAGATGGATCTACTTATATAGGAGCAAGGGGTGGCGGCCAAGGAGGTGGGAGGACGTCCCAAGGCAGCCTAAAACTAAATCTAGGTCGTACAAGGCCAATGGGCCCAAGTGGAGGTGATGTAACACCTTTGGACTTGTAGTTTGACTCAGATTCTGCTGCAGCATCAGATTGTTTCGTCCACAACTCAACGCTCCGGACGAATTTGAAGGTGATTCCAATTGGGTTGGAAAGTGCACGAAATCTAGTTTCCAACAAAAAAGAATCACCCAATTCGGAGTCCGTATGAAAAACTTGTGTGCGTTTTGAGTCAGGTGTGTCTGTGCAGTCCGAATCTGAATCCAGAATGTGAGAGACTTGGACTCTATCTTCTCTTGGGCCAAAAGTGACGTGAGAGAACTTTTTGGACAGCAAATAAACATCTCTTTCTTCCTTATCTTCATATGTGGATTGTACAAATGTCCCATACACCTGCAATTAGACAAAACACAAAAGTGTGTGAAGTATTTTTGTTCTGGATAACATAAATAGATTATTGAATAGTTTGCACTAGAAATCACCTGACAAATATGCATATATGCAATATTTTTGGTCATATCCAAGGTAGTCATGTCCTCATCATCAACCCTATCTCTTGTTTCCCCACACATACGGACTCTAAAAATAGCCTATACTTATGTATTTCGAAATTACATGGGCCTGGCCCAATAATAAGGTGACGCAGCACCTAAAATAGCCTCGGGACGAAATTTATGAAGTGGCATCTTGTATATTTCGTCCAAGGCTTCATGCACCCATTATGGTGGCTTCAAAGTCCTGAAATCATCACTTGTAACTCCGTTCTTGTTCCCCTTGCGCATGCCATCGTCTCCATGCTTGTTCTTGCTCCAATGTTCATCCTTCTCCAAGCTAGGCCCTTCATTTGTAAGCAAAACAAATGTATCCAATTTAGGCAGCATCATATTCTCATGAACATTAGAATCATTACCAAGAAACGAAAGTACCTAGTAATTTAGTTGGCGTGCACGAGCTCTAGTAATTGGTCCAGTATGTATAGCAGTAGGGGCTGTGGGTGTAACAATTGTATTGATGTCCTCATCATCCTCCCCTTCTTGAAATGAAGTCGTCCTCGACCGAAGTTCATCTTCCTCACCCAAATAAGGCTTCAAATCTGCAATGTTAAAAGTGGGACTAACCCCAAAATCTGCAGGCAGCTCAAGTTTATATGCATTATCATTTATTTTCTCTAACACCTTAAAGGGACCATCAGCACGTGGCATTAGCTTTGATTTGCGCAAATCAGGAAATCTATCCTTACGCAAATGTAACCAAACAAGATCTCCAGGTGCAAACACAACATGTTTTCTACCCTTATCTCCAGCAAGTTTATATTTAGCATTCATACGCTCAATGTTTTCCTTAGTTAACTCATGCATTTTTAAAATCAATTCAGCACGTTGTTTAGCATCAAAATTAACCTTCTCCGAAGATGGAAGAGGCAACAAATCAATAGGTGCACGAGGTACGAAACCATACACAACTTCAAAAGGGCACATCTTAGTAGTAGAATGCAATGAACGATTATAAGCAAATTCAATATGAGGCAAGCATTCCTCCCACATTTTCTTATTATTCTTCAAAACAGCCCTAAGCATAGTAGACAACGTTCTATTGACTACTTCAGTTTGTCCATCAGTTTGGGGGTGACAAGTAGTACTAAAAAGCAGTTTAGTCCCCAACTTAGCCCATAAACATCTCCAAAAGTGGCTAAGAAATTTAGTATCACGATCTGAAACAATAGTTTTTGGCACACCATGCAAGCGAATAATTTCACGAAAGAACAAATCAGCAACATTAACAGCATCATCCCTTTTATGACATGGTATAAAGTGTGCCATTTTCGAGAATCTATCCACGACAACAAATATGCTATCCCTCCCCTTCTTTGTTCGAGGTAAACCTAAAACAAAGTCCATAGATATATCCTCCCAAGGAACACTAGGTACAGGCAAAGGCATATATAAACCATGAGGATTGAGTCGTGACTTAGCTTTTTGACATGTAGTGCAGCGAGCAATAAAACGCTCAACATCCCGTCTCATCTTTGGCCAAAAGAAATGTGTAGCAAGTACGTCCTCCGTCTTCTTCACGCCAAAGTGTCCCATTAATCCTCCTCCATGCGCCTCCTGCAACAACAAAAGACGAACGGAGCTAGCTGGAATGCATAGCTTGTTAGCACGAAACACAAATCCATCGTTAACAACAAACTTGTTCCACATTCTTCCTTCTTTACAATTCTGCATTACATCTTTAAAATCAGCATCATGCACATATTGATCTTTGATGGTCTCCAAATGATAGAGGCAAAGGTGTACCGTCTTTCGATGAGATGGTGGATTTCGCTTTGGTGGAAGTCGACTTTGACGATCCGACTACGAACGTGCGAGGACGTCGCGCCTTAGCAATCGCTAAACCAACTCCGAGAGGTTATTGACCACGCCGGAGCACGATCAACCTGACCACGAGGGTCTGTTTCCTGCGAGCAAACGAAGAACAAGCAAGAAACTAAGATTGCAATCTGGATATTGCGAATATAAGATGAAAGCTTTATTGATCAAGGTGGGGTTCTGTGACGCCTTTGTCTGGTCGTTGAACACAAACGAAGTACGCGAAGTTGCAGCTATGGCAAACTTTTAATCTAAACAAAACCCAAGGAAAAGCTACTAGATGGATCTACTTATATAGGAGCAAGGGGTGGCGGCCAAGGAGGTGGGAGGACGTCCCAAGGCAGCCTAAAACTAAATCTAGGTCGTACAAGGCCAATGGGCCCAAGTGGAGGTGATGTAACACCTTTGGACTTGTAGTTTGACTCGGATTCTGCTGCAGCATCAGATTGTTTCGTTCACAACTCAACGCTCCGGACGAATTTGAAGGTGATTCCAATTGGGTTGGAAAGTGCACAAAATCTAGTTTCCAACAAAAAAAGAATCACCCAATTCGGAGTCCGTATGAAAAACTTGTGTGCGTTTTGAGTCAGGTATGTCTGTGCAGTCCGAATCTGAAACCCGAACGTGAGAGACTTGGACTCTATCTTCTCTTGGGCCAAAAGTGACGTGAGAGAACTTTTTGGACAGCAAATAAACATCTCTTTCTTCCTTATCTTCATATGTGGATTGTACAAATGTCCCATACACCTGCAATTAGACAAAACACAAAAGTGTGTGAAGTATTTTTGTTCTGGATAACATAAATAGATTATTGAATAGTTTGCACTAGAAATCACCTGACAAATATGCATATATGCAATATTTTTGGTCATATCCAAGGTAGTCATGTCCTCATCAATCTCCCCTTCTTGAAAATAAAGCCGTCCTCGGCGTTGCTTAATCTGAAATGTGGCTAACAAAAGAGACAAGGTGTACATGTTGTATATCTATATGTCATCCATTTTTACTTCCCTTGATTTTTGCATATATGACACATGAATAGATGAGTAACTTACATAGTTCATAAAATCTAAAGCCAAAAAATTAGCACAAGAAGTAGAAGGCATGAAAATATTGCAACTCAGTTTGCACATATAAGTGAAGCTCTTATTCATTTCAAAAGATTGACAATGTTCATCATTAAACCATCCCAACATTGATGAATAAACCTTACTTGCATCAAATTTACATGCTACAACATGCTTAAATAAGCAAACATGCAATAAGTCATTCAACACAGAATCATCACCAAGATTAGAGGTCATATCAAAATGATTAAACATTGGTTCTTTTGCATCAATAGTTAATTCAATGGGTGCACTCAAAATTGTTGGTATTTCAGTTGTTTGATCACATGGCAAAGTCAAATTATCAACGTAGTCCTCTAAAATAGGTGGTGTGATCAAAGTAGTGGGTAGCTCATCAGATGGTGCATTCAAATTGATAAGGCATTCATCATTCTCATGTAGAGATGGAAGATCAGTACCTTTGTCATTACCTCTTATGATCAACTCAGATGATGTAGCCACTCTCGGGGGCGATGTGTCACATGGTGGAGGTGATGTAGTCCTGACAACAACGGATGTGGTTGTCATAGTATGCCTAGTAGTTGAAGGAACAATCATATCAACTCTTGAAATGTGCATCGTGCGCTTGTTCTCCTCGTGGCCAACACGTCGTTTTATTTCCTGTTCAGCTTTGCAAGCAAGATGAAATAAATGGTCCATAGGATAACACTCTTCATGAAATAGTATCTCTTGAATATCACGGTTTAATCCTCCCCAAAATCTATCCATAAAATCATCTTCACTTTCTTCTAAAGAGGAATGCAACAAGGTAGTTTGTAAATCATCATAATATTTTGTTACAGTTTCACTACCTTGTTTTAAGTGTTGCAACTTCTTAATCATGTCACGAGTATAATAAGCAAGGACGAAAGTATGTCGCCTGGCAAGTTTCAAATCATCCCAAGTAGTAGGTATATAATCAGGGTGTAACCGACAATATTCACTCCACCAAACCAAAGCATAACCAGTGAAAGAACCAACCGCAACCTTAACCTTTTTATGTTCATTGAAATTATGGGAAGCAAATATATTTTTTATGTCGAACTCCCATTCAATATATAAAGCAGGTTTAAAACGGCCATTAAATGGTGGTATAGATACATTAACCTGATCATGTGCATTTGGATGTTTGTGCACCTCTCGTGACGGTTGTGGTATTTGCAAAGGTGGTGGCACGTCTCCCGCGATCGACAAAGCCCATGAATTGACTCTGGATCCTGTCAGATTAGTAGAACAAGAAACAAAACCCAAAAATAATGTTCCTATAACTACTAGGATGTGGTGGTAAAACGCTCACAGTAAAGCAAATATCAATGTCTTACAAGTTCTTACCATGCAGCAGACGGTGATCGGCAACCAGCGGTGTCAAGTAACTCTGAATATTGAGTAAAGCAATTGCCAGGGGAGCGTACGTATACACGGTGTAGAAATATGTGGAGCTGGGTTGGCTATATATGGTAGCAAAAGATTAGCAATAATCAATTCAAAGATGCAATGTTGAATAAACGCTCAACGACGGTACTGTGCTGGTCCTAGGCTAGACCGAACTAGAGACGCGAGCCTAGAACACTAATGAGGTCACGTCGTAGCACAACCAGCATCAATGAAGGATACAAAGTAGCTCTGGACAGCAAGATATAAGTGAAGATCACAACGGCAGTAAAGATAATGATGTGAAACAATAGCCAAGCTGTTTTACTGAACAGTGCACAAAACAGATTCCAATCCGAATTCAGGTACGAGATTGATTCTAGATAGATCCAATTTTTTTTCTTCTCTCTTTTTTTTTCTCATGCTTTTTTTTCTTTTTCTTCTCCCTCTTTTTCTTTTTTTTTCTTTCCTTTTTTCTCTCTTTTTTTTCTTTATCTTCTTTTTCTCCCTCTTTCCAAGACAAACTAGATAAGATGCAGATTCGATCAGGCGAAGATGTGAGTGACCTCAACTATGATTATGACAATAAACAGTGCGTAGCACGTGGTGGAAATTGGTGGATTGGATGGTGGACAGCGGATGGGATAATGATGCAGCGGCTGCGTGACTAATGTGAACATAACTCAAAACTCTAAAGGAACTAGACACTAAGACCAGCAACTCGACACGACGATGCAACCGATAATTGATAGAGGCAAAGGTGTCCCGTCTTTCGATGAGATGGTGGATTTCGCTTTGGTGGAAGTCGACTTTGACGATCCGACTACGAACGTGTGAGGACGTCGCGCCTTAGCAATCGCTAAACCAACTCCGAGAGGTTATTGACCACGCCGGAGCACGATCAACCTGACCACGAGGGTCTGTTTCCTGCGAGCAAACGAAGAACAAGCAAGAAACTAAGATTGCAATCTAGATATTGCGAATATAAGATGAAAGCTTTATTGATCAAGGTGGGGTTCTGTGACGCCTTTGTCTGGTCGTTGAACACAAACGAAGTACGCGAAGTTGCAGCTATGGCGAACTTTTAATCTAAACAAAACCCAAAGTCTAAACGATGCCCTAAGGGCTGTATATATGGAGGAAGAGGGGGGAATTTCGTGGCCCTTGGTGGAGGGGTCCGAAATCAACCCTATCTCTTGTTTCCCCACACATACGGACTCTAAAAATAGCCTATACTTATGTATTTCGAAATTACATGGGCCTGGCCCAATAATAAGGTGACGCAGCACCTAAAATAGCCTCGGGACGAAATTTAGGAAGTGGCATCTTGTATATTTCGTCCAAGGCTTCATGCACCCATTATGGTGGCTTCAAAGTCCTGAAATCATCACTTGTAACTCCGTTCTTGTTCCCCTTGCGCATTCCATCATCTTCATGCTTGTTCTTGCTCGAATGTTCATCCTTCTCCAAGCTAGGCCCTTCATTTGTAAGCAAAACAAATGTATCCAATTTAGGCAGCATCATATTCTCATGAACATTAGAATCATTACCAAGAAACGAAAGTACCTGGTAATTTAGTTGGCGTGCACGAGCTCTAGTAATTGGTCCAGTATGTATAGCAGCAGGGGCTGTGGGTGTAACAATTGTATTGATGTCCTCATCATCCTCCCCTTCTTGAAATGAAGTCGTCCTCGACGGAAGTTCATCTTCCTCACCCAAATAAGGCTTCAAATCTGCAATGTTAAAAGTGGGACTAACCCCAAAATCTGCAGGCAGCTCAAGTTTATATGCATTATCATTTATTTTCTCTAACACCTTAAAGGGACCATCAGCACGTGGCATTAGTTTTGATTTGCGCAAATCAGGAAATCTATCCTTACGCAAATGTAACCAAACAAGATCTCCAGGTGCAAACACAACATGTTTTCTACCCTTATCTCCAGCAAGTTTATATTTAGCATTCATACGCTCAATGTTTTCCTTAGTTAACTCATGCATTTTTAAAATCAATTCAGCACGTTGTTTAGCATCAAAATTAACCTTCTCCGAAGATGGAAGAGGCAACAAATCAATAGGTGCACGAGGTACGAAACCATACACAACTTCAAAAGGGCACATCTTAGTAGTAGAATGCAATGAACGATTATAAGCAAATTCAATATGAGGCAAGCATTCCTCCCACATTTTCTTATTATTCTTCAAAACAGCCCTAAGCATAGTAGACAACGTTCTATTGACTACTTCAGTTTGTCCATCAGTTTGGGGGTGACAAGTAGTACTAAAAAGCAGTTTAGTCCCCAACTTAGCCCATAAACATCTCAAAAAGTGGCTAAGAAATTTAGTATCACGATCTGAAACAATAGTATTTGGCACACCATGCAAGCGAATAATTTCACGAAAGAACAAATCAGCAACATTAACAGCATCATCGCTTTTATGACATGGTATAAAGTGTGCCATTTTCGAGAATCTATCCACGACAACAAATATGCTATCCCTCCCCTTCTTTGTTCGAGGTAAACCTAAAACAAAGTCCATAGATATATCCTCCCAAGGAACACTAGGTACAGGCAAAGACATATATAAACCATGAGGATTGAGTCGTGACTTAGCTTTTTGACATGTAGTGCAGCGAGCAATAAAACGCTCAACATCCCGTCTCATCTTTGGCCAAAAGAAATGTGTAGCAAGTACGTCCTCCGTCTTCTTCACGCCAAAGTGTCCCATTAATCCTCCTCCATTGATGAGGACATCAATACAATTGTTACACCCACAGCCCCTGCTGCTATACATACTGGACCAATTACTAGAGGTCGTGCACGCCAACTAAATTACCAAGTACTTTCGTTTCTTGGTAATGATTCTAATGTTTATGAGAATATGATGCTGCCTAAATTGGATACATTTGTTTTGCTTACAAATGAAGGGCCTAGCTTGGAGAAGGATGAACATTGGAGCAAGAACAAGCATGGAGATGATGGCATGCGCAAGGGAAACAAGAACGGAGTTACAAGTGATGATTTCAGGACTTTGAAGCCACCATAATGGGTGCATGAAGCCTTGGACGAAATATACAAGATGCCACTTCATAAATTTCGTCCCGAGGCTATTTTAGGTGCTGGGTCACCTTATTATTGGGCCAGGCCCATGTAATTTCGAAATACATAAGTATAGGCTATTTTTAGAGTCCGTATGTGTGGGGAAACAAGAGATAGGGTTGATTTCGGACCCCTCCACCAAGGGCCACGAAATTCCCCCCTCTTCCTCCATATATACAGCCCCTAGGGCATCGTTTAGACTTTGGGTTTTGTTTAGATTAAAAGTTCGCCATAGCTGCAACTTCGCGTACTTCGTTTGTGTTCAACGACCAGACAAAGGCGTCACAGAACCCCACCTTGATCAATAAAGCTTTCATCTTATATTCGCAATATCCAGATTGCAATCTTAGTTTCTTGCTTGTTCTTCGTTTGCTCGCAGGAAACAGACCCTCGTGGTCAGGTTGATCGTGCTCCGGCGTGGTCAATAACCTCTCGGAGTTGGTTTAGCGATTGCTAAGGCGCGACGTCCTCACACGTTCGTAGTCGGATCGTCAAAGTCGACTTCCACCAAAGCGAAATCCACCATCTCATCGAAAGACGGGACACCTTTGCCTCTATCAAGTGGTATCAGATTTCCAGGTTGCTCGGTGAGAATTTACAGTTTTTCGTAGTTTAGATCGAGTCTGTCTTCATACCTATAGTCCACGAAAAAGCCACAAAAAAAATTAGGGTTAGTTCATCATATCCGAACCAATCTGAGCCTTGCATAATCTTTTTAGGGTTTTGCTTTGTTGAATTTGCGGTTGCATCGTCGTGTCTAGTTGCTGGTCTTAGAGTCTAGTCTTTTAGAGTTTCGAGTTCTGGTCATAAGTTGTCACGCCGCCGCCGCACCATCATCATCGCCCCTGCCATCTACCACCACCGCACCGAATCCGTATCCATATACCACCACCAATCCGTGTCCATATACCACCACCGATCCATATCCATATACTACCACCGCTACCACCACCGCTGCCATATACCACCACCATATATCCACCACCAATCCGAGTTCTTTGCTTATTAGGTTTGTTTTCGGGATCCATCTAGATTCCGATTCGTGTTTCCTTGCCGGAGTAGGTTTTGGAAAAAAAAAAAGAGTCGGGTAGCCACGCTCCGTTTAGGCCCAAAATTTTTCGAAAACGCATTTTTCGAAAAAAATTCTGGCTATCCTATTTTTAGGTGTTTCTGAGTGTTTTGAGACAGGTGCCATTATAGGAAGTTTTTTTTGACCCGTTTCCAGTTTTTGGGTCCGGGCAGTCGAAAAAAAAATTGGTCGAAAAAATTTCGTGCCCATCCTGTCAGTTTGAGCTAGGAATAGTTTTGAGACACTCGCCATTATAGTGATTTTTCGCAAAAAAAAAAGTAGCGCAAAAAAAAAGAGCGAAAAAAAAACTCAGAGTGTGCTTTTCCCTTGTTTACGTGCCGCGCCGTGATTTTGTTAGTGTTCTAGGCTCGCGTCTCTAGCACAGTCTAGCCTAGGACCAGCACAGTACCGTCGTTGAGCGTTTATTCAACTTTGCATCTCTGAATTGATTATTGCTGACCCTTTTTGCTACCATATTATAAGCCTTCCCAGCTCCACATACATCTACGTCGTGCGTTTGACTCTCCCTGGTAATCGCTCTATCCAAGCTTTGAGAGTTTTTGACTACAACGGTTGCCGATCACCGCCTGCTGCTGGGTAAGAACTGGTAAGAATTTGAGATTTGCTTGACGGATTTGAGACACCCACCACCACCACTTGTTCGTAGTCTGTAGGATCATATTCTTGTGTGTTTCTATTGCTGCTAACCATGCCAGGATCACAAGCCGACGAGATTGACTGGGAGAATTTATCGAACAAGGAGCTTCATGATAAGTTTCAGCAAATGATGACTGAACAGGTGCAAGATGTGCTGAACAATTTTGAAGAGGCCATGGAGAAGATCACTGGCCTTGAGAAGACGTTCGAAACAAAGCTCAATAACAAGTTTAATGAATTGCTCGCGCGTCTTCCACCACCACCACCCGCTGCACCTAACGCACCTCTCCAACAACAACAACAACGACTACCTCCACGTCGCGAAGCAGACCTCCGCCGAGCAAGCCGTGTTCCTCTTGCGTTTGGCCAAACTGTTGGTGCTGCTGTTGATACTTCTGTGGCTCCTGCTGCTGATGCGGAGGAGGATGATTATGTGGGAGAGTTGTTGCAGCTCCCTCCGTCTATTATGACGCGCACAGAACGTTCCTTCACAACTCCCTTGGTATGGAACAAATTGTGCCTCTGATTTTGCTCCGCTTGTGTGACCTGCACACTCAAAACACGTTGAGCAACTAAACATTCATACCTGTCAGCGTCTTCAGGAGCCATGTATTGCGTCTCATGATCAGAATCATCTCCACCATGTTCTTCACGTGTAATAAGAGCCAATGTCTCCTCATCATAGTCACTAGCAGACTCATATCCACCATCCGCGGTAGCAATCATCACACACGGAGATTTGCATTCTCTCGCATAATGACCTCCTCCCTTACAACGACGACAAATAATATCACTTGTGTGCCCTGTTGATGCCATGGAAGAAGAAGAACGCTGTGCAGGCCCCGCAGGTGCGCTCTTGGCAGATAATGGTGGTTGTGCCTGTTTTCTTGTATCACGGCTGGAGGTGGCACCGGATGGAGGTGCTGGTGCAGTTGAAGTAGAAGATGCACGTGGTGTCCATGATGAAGGTCGGCCTGCAGAAAAGTTAGTTCGCCCCAATGCTTGTCGATCCTGCACTTCACGTTCAGCTTTACAAGCAAGATCGAATAAACGAGTGATATTAGTATACTCCTTATAGTCTAGAATGGTCTGAATCTCTCTATTTAATCCACCCAGAAAACGTGCAAGCATAGCTTCATTCTCCTCAACAATACCACATCTAATCATGCCAGTTTGTAATTCCTGATAATATTCTTCTACAGAATTTTTCCCTTGTCTTAAACGCTGCAATTTTTGAAGCAATTCACGTTGATAATATGGTGGAACCCAACGCGTACGCATAGCAGTTTTCAAAGCAGCCCAAGTAGTTGGAATAGGATATAATCTACAATGTTCAGACCACCATACACATGCAAAACTAGTGAAAGCACAAACGGCAGCAGCAACTCGTCTCTCCTCAGGATATTGTAAACATGTAAATCGTTGTTCAGTTTCTAACTCCCAAGTAAGATATATATCAGGAACATATCTACCCTCAAATGGTGGAATATTCAATTTCAGTTAAGGAATATGGACATCATCTCGTACCTGAGGTGGTGGTGCAGGCCTACCATTACGAATATATACCTGAGGTCGACCTGCTGGTGGTGGTACAGGTGGCTGCACGTAGTGTTGATTTTGATCAACCTCATCCTCATAATCTCCCACATAATCATCCTCCTCCGCATCAGCAGCAGGAGCCACAGAAGTATCAACAGCAGCACCAACAGTTTGGCCAAACGCAAGAGGAACACGGCTTGCTCGGCGGAGGTCTGCTTCGCGACGTGGAGGTAGTCGTTGTTGTTGTTGTTGGAGAGGTGCGTTAGGTGCAGCGGGTGGTGGTGGTGGAAGACGCGCGAGCAATTCATTAAACTTGTTATCGAGCTTTGTTTCGAACGTCTTCTCAAGGCCAGTGATCTTCTCCATGGCCTCTTCAAAATTGTTCAGCACATCTTGCACCTGTTCAGTCATCATTTGCTGAAACTTATCATGAAGCTCCTTGTTCGATAAATTCTCCCAGTCAATCTCGTCGGCTTGTGATCCTGGGATGGTTAGCAGCAATAGAAACACACAAGAATATGATCCTACAGACTACGAACAAGTGGTGGTGGTGGGTGTCACAAATCCGTCAAGCAAATCTCAAATTCTTACCAGTTCTTACCCAGCAGCAGGCGGTGATCGGCAACCGTTGTAGTCAAAAACTCTCAAAGCTTGGATAGAGCGATTACCAGGGAGAGTCAAACGCACGACGTAGATGTATGTGGAGCTGGGAAGGCTTATAATATGGTAGCAAAAAGGGTCAGCAATAATCAATTCAGAGATGCAAAGTTGAATAAACGCTCAACGACGGTACTGTGCTGGTCCTAGGCTAGACTGTGCTAGAGACGCGAGCCTAGAACACTAACAAAATCACGGCGCGGCACGTAAACAAGGGAAAAGCACACTCTGAATTTTTTTTTTCGCTCTTTTTTTTGCGCTATTTTTTTTTGCGCTGTTTTTTTTTTTGCGAAAAATCACTATAATGGCGAGTGTCTCAAAACTCTTCCTAGCTCAAACTGACAGGATGGGCACGAAATTTTTTCGACCAAAAAAATTTTTTTTTTCGACTGCCCGGACCCAAAAACTGGAAACGGGTCAAAAAAAACTTCCTATAATGGCACCTGTCTCAAAACACTCAGAAACACCTAAAAATAGGATAGCCAGGATTTTTTTCGAAAAATGCGTTTTCGAAAAATTTTGGGCCTAAACGGAGTGTGGCTACCCGACTTTTTTTTTTCCGAAACCTACTCCGGCAAGGAAACACAAATCGGAATCTAGATGGATCCCGAAAACAAACCTAATAAGCAAAGAACTCGGATTGGTGGTGGATATATGGTGGTGGTATATGGCAGCGGTGGTGGTAGCGGTGGTAGTATATGGATATGGATCGGTGGTGGTATATGGACACGGATTGGTGGTGGTATATGGATACGGATTCGGTGCGGTGGTGGTAGATGGCAGGGGCGATGATGATGGTGCGGCGGCGGCGTGACAACTTATGACCAGAACTCGAAACTCTAAAAGACTAGACTCTAAGACCAGCAACTAGACACGACGATGCAACCGCAAATTCAACAAAGCAAAACCCTAAAAAGATTATGCAAAGGCTCAGATTGGTTCGGATATGATGAACTAACCCTAATTTTTTTTTTGTGGCTTTTTCGTGGACTGTAGGTATGAAGAATAGACTCGATCTAAACTATGAAAAACTGTAAAATCTCACCGAGCAACCTGGAAATCTGATACCACTTGATAGAGGCGGAGGTGTCCCGTCTTTCGATGAGATGATGGATTTCGCTTTGGTGGAAGTCGACTTTGACGATCCGACTATGAACGTGCGAGGACGTCGCGCCTTAGCAATCGCTAAACCAACTTCGAGAGGTTATTGACCACGCCGGAGCACGATCAACCTGACCACGAGGGTCTGTTTCCTGCGAGCAAACGAAGAACAAGCAAGAAACTGAGATTGCAATCTGGATATTGCGAATATAAGATGAAAGCTTTATTGATCAAGGTGGGGTTCTGTGACGCCTTTGTCTGGTCGTTGAACACAAACGAAGTACGCGAAGTTGCAGCTATGGCGAACTTTTAATCTAAACAAAACCCCAAAGTCTAAACGATGCCCTAAGGGCTGTATATATGGAGGAAGAGGGGGAAATTTCGTGGCCCTTGGTGGAGGGGTCCGAAATCAACCCTATCTCTTGTTTCCCCACACATACGGACTCTAAAAATAGCCTATACTTATGTATTTCGAAATTACATGGGCCTGGCCCAATAATAAGGTGACGCAGCACCTAAAATAGCCTCGGGACGAAATTTATGAAGTGGCATCTTGTATATTTCGTCCAAGGCTTCATGCACCCATTATGGTGGCTTCAAAGTCCTGAAATCATCACTTGTAACTCCGTTCTTGTTCCCCTTGCGCATGCCATCATCTCCATGCTTGTTCTTGCTCCAATGTTCATCCTTCTCCAAGCTAGGCCCTTCATTTGTAAGCAATACAAATGTATCCAATTTAGGCAGCATCATATTCTCATGAACATTAGAATCATTACCAAGAAACGAAAGTACCTGGTAATTTAGTTGGCGTGCACGAGCTCTAGTAATTGGTCCAGTATGTATAGCAGCAGGGGCTGTGGGTGTAACAATTGTATTGATGTCCTCATCATCATCGAAAGACGGGACACCTTTGCCTCTATCAAGTGGTATCAGATTTCCAGGTTGCTCGGTGAGATTTTACAGTTTTTTAGTAGTTTAGATCGAGTCTGCTCTTCATACCTATAGTCCACGAAAAAGCCACAAAAAAAAATTTTAGGGTTAGTTCATCATATCCGAACCAATCTGAGCCTTGCATAATCTTTTTAGGGTTTTGCTTTGTTGAATTTGCGGTTGCATCGTCGTGTCTAGTTGCTGGTCTTAGAGTCTAGTCTTTTAGAGTTTCGAGTTCTGGTCATAAGTTGTCACGCCGCCGCCGCACCATCATCATCGCCCCTGCCATCTACCACCACCGCACCGAATCCGTATCCATATACCACCACCAATCCGTGTCCATATACCACCACCGATCCATATCCATATACTACCCCCGCTACCACCACCGCTGCCATATACCACCACCATATATCCACCACCAATCCGAGTTCTTTGCTTATTAGGTTTGTTTTCGGGATCCATCTAGATTCCGATTCGTGTTTCCTTGCCGGAGTAGGTTTCGGAAAAAAAAAAGAGTCGGGTAGCCACGCTCCGTTTAGGCCCAAAATTTTTCGAAAACGCATTTTTCGAAAAAAATTCTGGCTATCCTATTTTTAGGTGTTTCTGAGTGTTTTGAGACAGGTGCCATTATAGGAAGTTTTTTTTGACCCGTTTCCAGTTTTTGGGTCCGGGCAGTCGAAAAAAAAAAATTGGTCGAAAAAATTTCGTGCCCATCCTGTCAGTTTGAGCTAGGAAGAGTTTTGAGACACTCGCCATTATAGTGATTTTTCGCAAAAAAAAAAAAAGAGCGAAAAAAAAATTCAGATTGTGCTTTTCCCTTGTTTACGTGCCGCGCCATGATTTTGTTAGTGTTCTAGGCCCGCGTCTCTAGTACAGTCTAGCCTAGGACCAGCACAGTACCGTCGTTGAGCGTTTATTCAACTTTGCATCTCTGAATTGATTATTGCTGACCCTTTTTGCTACCATATTATAAGCCTTCCCAGCTCCACATACATCTACGTCGTGCGTTTGACTCTCCCTGGTAATCGCTCTATCCAAGCTTTGAGAGTTTTTGACTACAACGGTTGCCGATCACCGCCTGCTGCTGGGTAAGAACTGGTAAGAATTTGAGATTTGCTTGACGGATTTGTGACACCCACCACCACCACTTGTTCGTAGTCTGTAGGATCATATTCTTGTGTGTTTCTATTGCTGCTAACCATGCCAGGATCACAAGCCGACGAGATTGACTGGGAGAATTTATCGAACAAGGAGCTTCATGATAAGTTTCAGCAAATGATGACTGAACAGGTGCAAGATGTGCTGAACAATTTTGAAGAGGCCATGGAGAAGATCACTGGCTTTGAGAAGACGTTCGAAACAAAGCTCGATAACAAGTTTAATGAATTGCTCGCGCGTCTTCCACCACCACCACGTATTTCGAAATTACATGGGCCTGGCCCAATAATAAGGTGACGCAGCACCTAAAATAGCCTCGGGACGAAATTTATGAAGTGGCATCTTGTATATTTCGTCCAAGGCTTCATGCACCCATTATGGTGGCTTCAAAGTCCTGAAATCATCACTTGTAACTCCATTCTTGTTCCCCTTGCGCATGCCATCATCTCCATGCTTGTTCTTGCTCCAATGTTCATCCTTCTCCAAGCTAGGCCCTTCATTTGTAAGCAAAACAAATGTATCCAATTTAGGCAGCATCATATTCTCATGAACATTAGAATCATTACCAAGAAACGAAAGTACCTGGTAATTTAGTTGGCGTGCACGAGCTCTAGTAATTGGTCCAGTATGTATAGCAGCAGGGGCTGTGGGTGTAACAATTGTATTGATGTCCTCATCAAGTAATCGCTAAACCAATCTCCTGAGGTTACTGACGATGCTGGAAGCACGGTCAGCCTGACCACGAAGGTCTATTCCTGCAAGCAATCGAAGAACGAGCAAGAATATGATAAAGCAATCTGAATATTGCAAATATATATGAAGTATTGATAATGGTGGGGATCCGGAAGCGGTCTTGGTCTGGTCGTTGGACACAAACGAAGTACACGAAGTTGCAATGGCTAACTTTTAACTAAACAAATCCCAAGGAAAAGCTACTAGATGGATCTACTTATATAGGAGCAAGGGGTGGCGGCCAAGGAGGTGGGAGGACGTCCCAAGGCAGCCTAAAACTAAATCTAGGTCGTACAAGGCCAATGGGCCCAAGTGGAGGTGATGTAACACCTTTGGACTTGTAGTTTGACTCGGATTCTGCTGCAGCATCAGATTGTTTCGTTCACAACTCAACGCTCCGGACGAATTTGAAGGTGATTCCAATTGGGTTGGAAAGTGCACAAAATCTAGTTTCCAACAAAAAAAGAATCACCCAATTCGGAGTCCGTATGAAAAACTTGTGTGCGTTTTGAGTCAGGTATGTCTGTGCAGTCCGAATCTGAAACCCGAACGTGAGAGACTTGGACTCTATCTTCTCTTGGGCCAAAAGTGACGTGAGAGAACTTTTTGGACAGCAAATAAACATCTCTTTCTTCCTTATCTTCATATGTGGATTGTACAAATGTCCCATACACCTGCAATTAGACAAAACACAAAAGTGTGTAAAGTATTTTTGTTCTGGATAACATAAATAGATTATTGAATAGTTTGCACTAGAAATCACCTGACAAATATGCATATATGCAATATTTTTGGTCATATCCAAGGTAGTCATGTCCTCATCAAGAACAAAGTATGGACTTTGATTGACTTGCCCATTGATCGGCGAGCCATTGAGATTAAATGGATCTTCAAGAGGAAGACGGACGCTGATAGTAGTGTTACTATCTACAAAGCTAGAATGTCGCAAAAAGGTTTTCGACAAGTTCAAGGTGTTGACTACGATGAGAGTTTCTCACTCGTATCTATGCTTAAGTATGTCTGAATCATGTTAGCAATTGCCGCATTTTATGAAATCTGGCAAATGGATAAACAAAACTACATTCCTTAATGGATTTATTAAAGAAGAGTTGTATATGATGTGATGAGGACATCAATACAATTGTTACACCCACAGGCCCTGCTGCTATACATACTGGACCAATTACTAGAGCTCGTGCACGCCAACTAAATTACCAGGTACTTTCGTTTCTTTGTAATGATTCTAATGTTCATGAGAATATGATGCTGCCTAAATTGGATACATTTGTTTTGCTTACAAATGAAGGGCCTAGCTTGGAGAAGGATGAACATTGGAGCAAGAACAAGCATGGAGATGATGGCATGCGCAAGGGAAACAAGAACGGAGTTACAAGTGATGATTTCAGGACTTTGAAGCCACCATAATGGGTGCATGAAGCCTTGGACGAAATATACAAGATGCCACTTCATAAATTTCGTCCCGAGGCTATTTTAGGTGCTGCGTCACCTTATTATTGGGCCAGGCCCATGTAATTTCGAAATACATAAGTATAGGCTATTTTTAGAGTCCGTATGTGTGGGGAAACAAGAGATAGGGTTGATTTCGGACCCCTCCACCAAGGGCCACGAAATTCCCCCCCTCTTCCTCCATATATACAGCCCTTAGGGCATCGTTTAGACTTTGGGTTTTGTTTAGATTAAAAGTTCGCCATAGCTGCAACTTCGCATACTTCATTTGTGTTCAACGACCAGACAAAGGCGTCACAGAACCCCACCTTGATCAATAAAGCTTTCATCTTATATTCGCAATATCCAGATTGCAATCTCAGTTTCTTGCTTGTTCTTCGTTTGCTCGCACGAAACAGACCCTCGTGGTCAGCTTGATCGTGCTCCGGCGTGGTCAATAACCTCTCGGAGTTGGTTTAGCGATTGCTAAGGCGCGACGTCCTCGCACGTTCGTAGCCGGATCGTCAAAGTCGACTTCCACCAAAGCGAAATCCATCATCTCATCGAAAGACGGGACACCTTTGCCTCTATCAGATCTGCTATAAATCAATATGTCATCAAAGTAAAGTACCACAAATCATCCAATGAAAGCACGTAAAACTTCGTTCATTAATCTCATGAAAGTACTAGGTGCATTAGTTAACCCAAAAGGCATGACTAACCACTCATATAATCCAAACTTAGTTTTAAATGCTGTTTTCCATTCATCTCCCAATTTCATACGAATTTGATGCTAGCCACTACGCAAATCAACTTTGGAGAATATTGTAGAGCCACTCAATTCATCAAGCATATCATCTAGCCTAGGAATAGGATGACGATAACGAATAGTAATATTATTAATGCCTCTACAATCAACACACATACGTGATGTACCATCCTTTTTCGGCACTAGAATAATAGGAACAGCACAAGGACTAAGGGATTCGCGTATATAACCTTTGTCGAGAAGCTCTTGTACTTGACGCATAATCTCCTTCGTCTCCTCTGGATTGGTACGGTATGGTGCACGGTTTGGCAGTGAAGCACCGGGAATTAAGTCAATCTGATGCTCAATCCCTCGAATAGGCGGTAATCCCGGTGGCACGTCTTGTGGAAAAGCGTCAGCGAACTCCTGCAAAATGTAGTGACAGCAGGAGGCAAAGAGGAAGGCACGTCCTCGAATTAAAATAATGCCTCTTTGCACACAAAAGCATAGCAAATAGATTTGCTAAAATCTAGCTCATCAATATCAGATTTGGTGGCAAATAAACATGCACTTTTCAATTTAATTTCAGAAGCAACACTAGATGGTTTATTATTAGGCTTCATTTGTTGCTCAAATTCTTTTGCCACAATCTGATTTTCACTCTTATTCTTCTCCTGTTGTGCTTTATTAGCTCTATTAATATCATCTTTCAAAATGGAATCAGGAGTCATAGGAAGCAAAGTAATATTTTTATCCTTATGAACAAGAGTATAGTGATTGCTTCTACCATGGTGTACAGAATTTTTATCAAATTGCCATGGTCTACCAAGTAATAAGGAACATGCTTGCATAGGTACCACATCACAATCAACATAATCAGCATATGTAGAGATACTAAAATGCACACGAACAGTACGTGTTACCTTAACCTTGCCGCTGTTGTTGAACCATTGGATGTAGTAAGGATGTGGATGTGGTCTTGTGGTGAGAGAAAGCTTCTCCACCATCTCCATGCTAGCCAAGTTGTTGCAGCTCCCTCCGTCTATTATGACGCGCACAGAACGTTCCTTCACAACTCCCTTGGTATGGAACAAATTGTGCCTCTGATTTTGCTCAGCTTGTGTGACCAGCACACTCAAAACACGTTGAGCAACTAAACATTCATACCTGTCAGCGTCTTCAGGAGCCATGTATTGCGTCTCATGATCAGAATCATCTCCACCATGTTCTTCACGTGTAATAAGAGCCAATGTCTCCTCATCATAGTCACTAGCGGACTCATATCCACCATCCGCGGTAGCAATCATCACACGCGGAGATTTGCATTCTCTCGCATAATGACCTCCTCCCTTACAACAACGACAAATAATATCACTTGTGTGCCCTGTTGATGCCCTGGAAGAAGAAGAACTCTGTGCAGGCCCGGCAGGTGCGCTCTTGGCAGATAATGGTGGTTGTGCCTGTTTTCTTGTATCACGACTGGAGGAGGCACCTAATTGAGGTGCTGGTGCAGTTGAAGTAGAAGATGCACGCGGTGTCCATGATGAAGGTCGGCCTGCAGAAAAGTTAGTTCGCCCCAATGCTTGTCGATCCTGCACTTCATGTTCAACTTTACAAGCAAGATGGAATAAACGAGTGATATTAGTATACTCCTTATAGTCTAGAATGGTCTGAATCTCTCTATTTAATCCACCCAGAAAACGTGCAAGCATAGCTTCATTCTCCTCAACAATACCACATCTAATCATGCCAGTTTGTAATTCCTGATAATATTCTTCTACAGAATTTTTCCCTTGTCTTAAACGCTGCAATTTTTGAAGCAATTCACGTTGATAATATGGTGGAACCCAACGCGTACGCATAGCAGTTTTCAAAGCGGCCCAAGTAGTTGGAATAGGATACAATCTACAATGTTCAGACCACCATACACATGCAAAACTAGTGAAAGCACAAACAGCAGCAGCAACTCGTCTCTCCTCAGGATATTGTAAACATGTAAATCGTTGTTCAGTTTCTAACTCCCAAGTAAGATATATATCAGGAACATATCTACCCTCAAATGGTGGAATATTCAATTTCAGTTTAGGAATATGGACATCATCTCGTACCTGAGGTGGTGGTGCAGGCCTACCATTACGAATATATACCTGAGGTCGACCTGCTGGTGGTGGTACAGGTGGCTGCATGTAGTGTTGATTTTGATCAACCTCATCCTCATAATCTCCCACATAATCATCCTCCTCCGCATCAGCAGCAGGAGCCACAGAAGTATCAACAGCAGCACCAACAGTTTGGCCAAACGCAAGAGGAACACGGCTTGCTCGGCGGAGGTCTGCTTCGCGACGTGGAGGTAGTCGTTGTTGTTGTTGTTGTTGGAGAGGTGCGTTAGGTGCAGCGGGTGGTGGTGGTGGAAGACGCGCGAGCAATTCATTAAACTTGTTATCGAGCTTTGTTTCGAACGTCTTCTCAAGGCCAGTGATCTTCTCCATGGCCTCTTCAAAATTGTTCAGCACATCTTGCACCTGTTCAGTCATCATTTGATGAAACTTATCATGAATGATGAGGACATGACTACCTTGGATATGACCAAAAATATTGCATATATGCATATTTGTCAGGTGATTTCTAGTGCAAACTATTCAATAATCTATTTATGTTATCCAGAACAAAAATACATCACACACTTTTGTGTTTTGTCTAATTGCAGGTGTATGGGACATTTGTACAATCCACATATGAAGATAAGGAAGAAAGAGATGTTTATTTGCTGTCCAAAAAGTTCTCTCACGTCACTTTTGGCCCAAGAGAAGATAGAGTCCAAGTCTCTCACGTTCTGGATTTAGATTCGGACTGCACAGACATACCTGACTCAAAACGCACACAAGTTTTTCATACGGACTCCAAATTGGGTGATTCTTTTTTTGTTGGAAACTAGATTTCGTGCACTTTCCAACCCAATTGGTATCACCTTCAAATTCGTCCGGAGCGTTGAGTTGTGGACGAAACAATCTGATGCTGCAGCAGAATCCGAGTCAAACTACAAGTCCAAAGGTGTTACATCACCTCCACTTGGGCCCATTGGCCTTGTACGACCTAGATTTAGTTTTAGGCTGCCTTGGGACGTCCTCCCACCTCCTTGGCCGCCACCCCTTGCTCCTATATAAGTAGACCCATCTAGTAGCTTTTCCTGGGGTTTTGTTTAGATTAAAAGTTCGCCATAGCTGCAACTTCGCGTACTTCGTTTGTGTTCAACGACCAGACAAAGGCGTCACAGAACCCCACCTTGATCAATAAAGCTTTCATCTTATATTCGCAATATCCAGATTGCAATCTCAGTTTCTTGCTTGTTCTTCGTTTGCTCGCAGGAAACAGACCCTCGTGGTCAGGTTGATCGTGCTCCGGCGTGGTCAATAACCTCTCGGAGTTGGTTTAGCGATTGCTAAGGCGCGACGTCCTCGCACGTTCGTAGTCGGATCGTCAAAGTCGACTTCCACCAAAGCGAAATCCACCATCTCATCGAAAGACGGGACACCTTTGCCTCTATCATTTAAGGTGTTAGAGAAATTAAATGATAATGCATATAAACTTGAGCTGCCTGCAGATTTTGGGGTTAGTCCCACTTTTAACATTGCAGATTTGAAGCCTTATTTGGGTGAGGAAGATGGACTGCCGTCGAGGACGACTTCATTTCAAGAAGGGGAGGATGATGAGGACATCAATACAATTGTTACACCCACAGCCCCTGCTGCTATACATACTGGACCAATTACTAGACCTCGTGCACGCCAACTAAATTACCAGGTACTTTCGTTTCTTGGTAATGATTCTAATGTTCATGAGAATATGATGCTGCCTAAATTGGATACATTTGTTTTGCTTACAAATGAAGGGCCTAGCTTGGAGAAGGATGAACATTGGAGCAAGAACAAGCATGGAGATGATGGCATGCGCAAGGGGAACAAGAACGGAGTTACAAGTGATGATTTCAGGACTTTGAAGCCACCATAATGGGTGCATGAAGCCTTGGACGAAATATACAAGATGCCACTTCATAAATTTTGTCCCGAGGCTATTTTAGGTGCTGCATCACCTTATTATTGGGCCAGGCCCATGTAATTTCGAAATACATAAGTATAGGCTATTTTTAGAGTCCGTATGTGTGGGGAAACAAGAGATAGGGTTGATTTCGGACCCCTCCACCAAGGGCCACGAAATTCCCCCCTCTTCCTCCATATATACAGCCCTTAGGGCATCGTTTAGACTTTGGGTTTTGTTTAGATTAAAAGTTCGCCATAGCTGCAACTTCGCGTACTTCGTTTGTGTTCAACGACCAGACAAAGGCGTCACAGAACCCCACCTTGATCAATAAAGCTTTCATCTTATATTCACAATATCTAGATTGCAATCTTAGTTTCTTGCTTGTTCTTCGTTTGCTCGCAGGAAACAGACCCTCGTGGTCAGGTTGATCGTGCTCCGGCGTGGTCAATAACCTCTCGGAGTTGGTTTAGCGATTGCTAAGGCGCGACGTCGTCGCACGTTCGTAGTCGGATCGTCAAAGTCGACTTCCACCAAAGCGAAATCCACCATCTCATCGTAAGACGGGACACCTCGCCTCTATCAAGTGGTATCAGATTTCCAGGTTGCTCGGTGAGATTTTACAGTTTTTCGTAGTTTAGATCGAGTCTGTTCTTCATACCTATAGTCCACGAAAAAGCCACAAAAAAAATTTAGGGTTAGTTCATCATATCCGAACCAATCTGAGCCTTGCATAATCTTTTTAGGGTTTTGCTTTGTTGAATTTGCGGTTGCATCGTCGTGTCTAGTTGCTGGTCTTAGAGTCTAGTCTTATAGAGTTTCGAGTTCTGGTCATAAGTTGTCACGCCGCCGCCGCACCATCATCATCGCCCCTGCCATCTACCACCACCGCTCCGAATCCGTATCCATATACCACCACCAATCCGTGTTCATATACCACCACCGATCCATATCCATATACTACCACCACCGCTGCCATATACCACCACCATATATCCACCACCAATCCGAGTTCCTTGATTATTAGGGTTGTTTTCGAGATCCATCTAGTTTCCGATTCGTGTTTCCTTGCCGGAGTAGGTTTCGGAAAAAAAAAAGAGTCGGGTAGCCACGCTCCGTTTAGGCCCAAAATTTTTCGAAAACGCATTTTTCGAAAAAATTTCTGGCTATCCTATTTTTAGGTGTTTCTGAGTGTTTTGAGACAGGTGCCATTATAGGAAGTTTTTTTTGACCCGTTTCCAGTTTTTGGGTCCGGGCAGCCGAAAAAAAAAATAAAAAAATTGGTCGAAAAAATTTCGTGCCCATCCTGTCAGTTTGAGCTAGGAAGAGTTTTGAGACACTCGCCATTATAGTGA
>NC_041390.1:291527128-291565626 GCF_002162155.2 Triticum dicoccoides
AAGAGAGCGCAAAAAAAAAAAGAGCGAAAAAAAAATTCAGAGTGTGCTTTTCCCTTGTTTACGTGCCGCGCCGTGATTTTGTTAGTGTTCTAGGCTCGCGTCTCTAGCACAGTCTAGCCTAGGACCAGGACAGTACCGTCGTTGAGCGTTTATTCAACTTTGCATCTCTGAATTGATTATTGCTGACCCTTTTTGCTACCATACTATAAGCCTTCCCAACTCCACATACATCTACGTCGTGCGTTTGACTCTCCCTGGTAATCGCTCTATCCAAGCTTTGAGAGTTTTTGACTACAACGGTTGCCGATCACCGCTTGCTGCTGGGTAAGAACTGGTAAGAATTTGAGATTTGCTTGACGGATTTGTGACACCCACCACCACCACTTGTTCGTAGTCTGTAGGATCATATTCTTGTGTGTTTCTATTGCTGTTAACCATGCCAGGATCACAAGCCCACGAGATTGACTGGGAGAATTTATCGAACAAGGAGCTTCATGATAAGTTTCAGCAAATGATGACTGAACAGGTGCAAGATGTGCTGAACAATTTTGAAGAGGCCATGGAGAAGATCACTGGCCTTGAGAAGACGTTCGAAACAAAACTCGATAACAGATTTAATGAATTGCTCGCGCGTCTTCCACCACCACCACCCGCTGCACCTAACGCACCTCTCCAACAACAACAACAACGACTACCTCCACGTCGCGAAATAGACCTCCGCCGAGCAAGCCGTGTTCCTCTTGCGTTTGGCCAAACTGTTGGTGCTGCTGTTGATACTTCTGTGGCTCCTGCTGCTGATGCGGAGGAGGATGATTATGTGGGAGATTATGAGGATGAGGTTGATCAAAATCAACACTACGTGCAGCCACCTGTACCACCACCAGCAGGTCGACCTCAGGTATATATTCGTAATGGTAGGCCTGCACCACCACCTCAGGTACGAGATGATGTCCATATTCCTAAACTGAAATTGAATATTCCACCATTTGAGGGTAGATATGTTCCTGATATATATCTTACTTGGGAGTTAGAAACTGAACAACGATTTACATGTTTACAATATCCTGAGGAGAGACGAGTTGCTGCTGCTGTTTGTGCTTTCACTAGTTTTGCATGTGTATGGTGGTCTGAACATTGTAGATTATATCCTATTCCAACTACTTGGGCTGCTTTGAAAACTGCTATGCGTACGTGTTGGGTTCCACCATATTATCAACGTCAATTGCTTCAAAAATTGCAGCGTTTAAGACAAGGGAAAAATTCTGTAGAAGAATATTATCAGGAATTACAAACTGGCATGATTAGATGTGGTATTGTTGAGGAGAATGAAGCTATGCTTGCACGTTTTCTGGGTGGATAAATAGAGAGATTCAGACCATTCTAGACTATAAGGAGTATACTAATATCACTCGTTTATTCCATCTTACTTGTAAAGCTGAACGTGAAGTGCAGGATCGACAAGCATTAGGGCGAACTAACTTTTCTGCAGGCCGACCTTCATCATGGACACCACGTGCATCTTCTACTTCAACTGCACCAGCACCTCCATCCGGTGCCACCTCCAGCCGTGATACAAGAAAACAGGCACAACCACCATTATCTTCCAAGAGCGCACCTGCAGGTCCTGCACAACGTTCTTCTTCTTCCATGGCATCAACAGGGCACACAAGTGATATTATTTGTCGTCGTTGTAAGGGAGGAGGTCATTATGCGAGGGAATGCAAATCTCCGCGTGTGATGATTGCTACCGCGGATGGTGGATATGAGTCCGCTAGTGACTATGATGCGGAGACTTTGGCTCTTATTACACGTGAAGAACATGGTGGAGATGATTCTGATCATGAGACGCAATACATGGCTCCTGAAGACGCTGACAGGTATGAATGTTTAGTTGCTCAACGTGTTTTGAGTGTGCAGGTCACACAAGCTGAGCAAAATCAGAGGCACAATTTGTTCCATACCAAGGGAGTTGTGAAGGAACGTTCTGTGCGCGTCATAATAGACGGAGGGAGCTGCAACAACTTGGCTAGCATGGAGATGGTGGAGAAGCTTTCTCTCACCACAAGACCACATCCACATCCTTACTACATCCAATGGTTCAACAACAGCGGCAAGGTTAAGGTAACACGTACTGTTCGTGTGCATTTTAGTATCTCTACATATGCTGATTATGTTGATTGTGATGTGGTACCTATGCAAGCATGTTCCTTATTACTTGGTAGACCATGGCAATTTGATAAAAATTCTATACACCATGGTAGAAACAATCACTATACTCTTGTTCATAAGGATAAAAATATTACTTTGCTTCCTATGACTCCTGATTCCATTTTGAAAGATGATATTAATAGAGCTAATAAAGCACAGCAGGAGAAGAATAAGAGTGAAAATCAGATTGTGGCAAAAGAATTTGAGCAACAAATGAAGCCTAATAATAAACCATCTAGTGTTGCTTCTGAAATTAAATTGAAAAGTGCATGTTTATTTGCCACCAAATCTGATATTGATGAGCTAGATTTCAGCAAATCTGTTTGCTATGCTTTTGTGTGCAAAGAGGCATTATTTTCATTCGAGGACGTGCCTTCCTCGATGATGAGGACATCAATACAATTGTTACACCCACAACCCCTGCTGCTATACATACTGGACCAATTACTAGAGCTCGTGCACGCCAACTAAATTACCAGGTACTTTTGTTTCTTGGTAATGATTCTAATGTTCATGAGAATATGATGCTGCCTAAATTGGATACATTTGTTTTGCTTACAAATGAAGGGCCTAGCTTGGAGAAGGATGAACATTGGAGCAAGAACAAGCATGGAGATGATGGCATGCGCAAGGGGAACAAGAACGGAGTTACAAGTGATGATTTCAGGACTTTGAAGCCACCATAATGGGTGCATGAAGCCTTGGACGAAATATACAAGATGCCACTTCATAAATTTCGTCCCGAGGCTATCTTAGGTGCTGCGTCACCTTATTATTGGGCCAGGCCCATGTAATTTCGAAATACATAAGTATAGGCTATTTTTAGAGTCCGTATGTGTGGGGAAACAAGAGATAGGGTTGATTTCGGACCCCTCCACCAAGGGCCACGAAATTCCCCCCTCTTCCTCCATATATACAGCCCTTAGGGCATCGTTTAGACTTTGGGTTTTGTTTAGATTAAAAGTTCGCCATAGCTGCAACTTCGCGTACTTTGTTTGTGTTCAACGACCAGACAAAGGCGTCACAGAACCCCACCTTGATCAATAAAGCTTTCATCTTATATTCGCAATATCCAGATTGCAATCTTAGTTTCTTGCTTGTTCTTCGTTTGCTCGCAGGAAACAGACCCTCGTGGTCAGGTTGATCGTGCTCCGGCGTGGTCAATAACCTCTCGGAGTTGGTTTAGCGATTGCTAAGGCGCGACGTCCTCGCACGATCGTAGTCGGATCGTCAAAGTCGACTTCCTCCAAAGCGAAATCCACCATCTCATCGAAAGACGGGACACCTTTGCCTCTATCATGATGCAACCAGAAGGTTTTGTCAATCCTAAAGGTACTAACAAAATATGCAAGCTCCAGCGATCCATCTATGGACTCGTGCAAGCATCTCGGAGTAGGAATATACGCTTTGATAAGTTGATCAAAGCATATAGTTTTATACAGACTTGTGGTGAAGCCTGTATTTACAAGAAAGTGAGTGGGAGCACTACATCATTTCTGATAAGTATATGTGAATGACATATTGTTGATCGGAGATAATGTAGAATTATTCTGCAAAGCATAAAGGAGTGTTTGAAAGGAGTTTTTCAAAGAAAGACCTCGGTGAAGCTGCTTACATATTGAGCATCAAGATCTATAGAGATAGATCAAGACGCTTGATAAGTTTTTCAATGAGTACATACCTTGACAAGATTTTGAAGTAGTTCAAAATGGAACAGTCAAAGAAAGAGTTCTTGCATGTGTTACAAGGTGTGAAACTGAGTAAGACTCAAAGCCCGACCACGGTAGAAGATAGAAAGAGAATGAAACTCATTCCCTATGCCTCAGCCATAGGTTCTATAAAGTATGCCATGCTGTGTACCAGATCTATTATATACCCTACACTGTTTTTTTTTGCAAGGGAGTACAATAGTGATCTAGGAGTAGATCACTGGACATTGGTCAAAATTATCCTTAGTGGTAGAAGGATATGTTTCTCGATTATGGAGGTGACAAAAAGGTTCGTCGTAACGGGTTACGTCGATGCAAATTTTGACACTGATCCAGATGACTCTAAATCTCAATCTGGATACATATTGAAAGTGGGAGCAATTAGCTAGAGTAGCTCCATGCAGAGCATTATTGACATAGAAATTTGCAAAATACTTACGGATCTGAATGTGGCAGACCCGTTGACTAAACTTCTCTCACAAGCAAAACATGATCACACCTCAACAACTCTTTGGGTGTTAATCACATAGCAACGTGAACTAGATTATTGGCTCTAGTAAACCCTTTGGGTGTTGGTCACATGTCGATGTGAACTATGGGTGTTAATCACATGGTGATGTGAACTATTGATGTTAAATCACATGGCGATGTGAACTAGATTATTGACTCTAGTGCAAGTGGGAGACTGAAGGAAATATGCCCTAGAGGCAATAATAAAGCTATTATTTATTTCCTTATATCATGATAAATGTTATTATTCATGCTAGAAGTGTATTAACCGGAAACATAATACATGTGTGAATACATAGACAAACAGAGTGTCACTAGTATGCCTCTACTTGACTAGCTCGTTAATCGAAGATGGTTATGTTTCCTAACCATAGACATGAGTTGTCATTTGATTAACGGGATCACATCATTAGGAGAATGATGTGATTGACATGACCCATTCCATTAGCTTAGCACCCGGTCGTTTAGTATGTTGCTATTGCTTTCTTCATGACTTATACATGTTCCTATGACTATGAGATTATGCAACTCCCGTTTACCGGAGGAACACTTTGTGTGCTACCAAACATCACAACGTAACTGGGTGATTATAAAGGTGCTCTACAGGTGTCTCCAAAGGTACATGTTGGGTTGGTGTATTTCGAGATTAGGATTTGTCACTCTGATTGTCGGAGAGGTATCTTTGGGCCCTCTCGGTAATGCACATCACTTAAGCCTTGCAAGCATTGCAAGTAATGAGTTAGTTGCAGGATGATGTATTACGGAACGAGTAAAGAGACTTGCCGGTAACGAGATTGAACTAGGTACTGAGATACCGACGATCGAATCTCGGGCAAGTAACATACCGATGACAAAGGGAACAACGTATGTTGTTATGCGATCTGACCGATAAAGATGTTCGTAGAATATGTAGGAGCCAATATGAGCATCCAGGTTCCGCTATTGGTTATTGACCGGAGACATGTCTCGGTCATGTCTACATTGTTCTCGAACCCGTAGGGTCCGCACGCTTAACGTTATGATGACAGGTTCATTATGAGTTTATATATTTTGATGTACCGAAGGTTGTTCGGAGTCCCGGATGTGATCACGGACTTGATGAGGAGTCTCAAAATGGTCGAGACATAAAGATCGATATATTGGACGACTATATTTGGACACCGGAAAGGTTCCGGGTAAGATTGGGACAATACCGGATCACCGGGAGGTTATTGGAACCCCCCGGGAGGTATATGGGCCTTATTGGGCCTTAGTGGAAAGGAGGGGAAAGGAGCAAGGGAGGGGGCGCCCCCCCCCCAAGCCCAATCGGAATTGGGAAGGGGGCCAGCCCCCCTTTCCTTCCTCCCTCCTTCCTCTTCCTTCCCTCTCCTACTCCTAATAGGAAAAAGGGGAGTCCTACTCCCGATGGGAGTTGGACTCCCCCTTGGGCGCGCCACCCTCCTTGGCCGGCCCCCTCCTCCACTCCTTTATATACGGGGGCAGGGGGCACCCCAGATACACAACAATTGATCATTGATCTCTTAGCCGTGTGCGGTGCCCCCTTCCACCATAATCCTCGATAATATTGTAGCGGTGCTTAGGCGAAGCCCTGCGACAGTAGAACATCAAGATCGTCACCACGCAGTCGTGCTGACAGAACTCTTCCCCGACATTCTGCTGGATCGGAGTCCGGGGATCGTCATCGAGCTGAACGTGTGCTAGAACTCGGAGGTGCTGTAGTTTCGGTGCTTGATCGGTCGGGCCGTGAAGACATACGACTACATCAACCGCGTTGTGCTAACGCTTCCGCTTCCGGTCTACAAGGGTACGTAGACAACACTCTCCCCTCTCTTTGCTATGCATCACCATGATCTTGCGTGTGCGTAGCAAATTTTTTGAAATTACTACGTTCCCCAACAAGAAATGCTACAGAGCTCCCACTCACTTTCTTGTAAATACAGGCTTCTCCAAAAGTCGGTATAAAACCATATGCTTTGATCACACTATCAAAGCGTATATTCCAACTCCGAGAGGCTTGCACCAGTCCATAAATGGATCGCTGGAGCTTGCACACTTTATTAGCACCTTTAGGATCGACAAAACCTTTTGGTTGCATCATATACAACTCTTCTTTAAGATATCCATTAAGGTACAATTACCTCATCAACTTTTAGTTTCCTCCCACTCACTTCTTTCGAGAGAAACTCCTTCTCTAGAAAGGATCCATTCTTAGCAACGAATACCTTGCCTTCGGATCTATGATAGAAGGTGTACCCAACAATCTCGTTTGGGTATCCTATGAAGACACATTTTTCCGATTTGAGTTCGAGCTTATCAGGTTGAAGCTTTTTCACATAAGTATCGCAACCCCAAACTTTAAGAAATGACAGCTTAGGTTTCTTGCCAAACCATAGTTCATATGGTGTCGTCTCAACCGATTTAGATGGTGCCCTATTTAATGTGAATGCGGTTGTCTCTAAAGCATAACCCCAAAACAATAGTGGTAAGTCGGTAAGAGACATTATAGATCGCACCATATCTAATAAAGTACGATCACAACGTTCGAACACACCATTATGTTGTGGTGTTCCAGGTGGCGTGAGTTGCGAAACTATTCCACATTGTTTCAAATGAAGACCAAACTCGTAAATCAAATATTCTCCTCCACGATCATATCGTAGAAACTTTATTTTCTTGTTACGATGATTTTCCACTTCACTTTGAAATTCTTTGAACTTTTCAAATGTTTCAGACTTATGTTTCATCAAGTAGATATACCCATATCTGCTCAAATCATCTGTGAGGGTTAGAAAATGATGATACCCGCCCCCAGCCTCAACACTCATCGGACTTCATACATCAGTATGTATTATTTCCAACAAGTCAGTTGCTCGCTCCATTGTTCCGGAGAACAGAGTCTTAGTCATCTTACCCATGAGGCATGGGCATCAAGTGATTCATAATCAAGTGATTCCAAAAGCTCATCAGCATGGAGTTTCTTCATGCGCTTTACACCAATATGACCTAAATGGCAGTGCCACAAATAAGTTGCACTATCATTATTAACTTTGCATTTTTTGGCTTCAATATTATGAATATGTGTATCACTACAATCGAGATTTAACAAAAATAGACCTCTCATCAAGGGTGCATGACCATAAAAGATATGTTACTCATATAAATAGAACAACCATTATTCTTTGATTTAAATGAATAGTTGTCTCGCATCAAACAATTTCCAGATATAATGTTCATACTCAATGCTGGCACCAAATAATAATTATTTAGGTCTAAAACTAATCTCGATGGTAGATGTAGAGGTAGCATGTCGACGGTGATCACATCGGCTTTGGAACCAATTCCCATGCGCATCGTCACCTCGTCCTTAGCCAATCTTCGTTTAATCCATAGCCCCTATTTCGAGTTGAAAATATGAGCAATAGAACTAGTATCAAATACCCAGGAACTAGTACGAGCATTAGTAAGGTACACATCAATAACATGTATATCAAATATACCTTTCACTTTGCCATCCTTCTTATCCACCAAATACTTGGGGTAGTTCCGCTTCCAGTGACCAGTCCCTTTGCAGTAGAAGCACTCAGTTTCAGAATTAGGTCCAGACTTGGGCTTCTTCCCGGGAGCAGCAACTTGCTTGCTATTCTTCTTGAAGTTCCCCTTCTTCCCTTTGCCCTTTTTTTGAAACTAGTGGTCTTGTTAACCATCAACACTTGATACTCCTTCTTGATTTCTACCTCCGCAGCCTTTAGCATTGCGAAGAGCTCAGGAATTGTCTTTTCCATCCCTTGCATATTATAGTTCATCATGAAGCCTTTATAGCTGGGTGGCCGTGATTGAAGAACTCTGTCAATGACACTATCATTAGGAAGATTAACTCCCAACTGAGTCAAGTGGTTATGGCACCCAGACATTCTGAGTATGTGTTCAATGATAGAACTATTCTCCTCCATCTTACAGTTATAGAACTTGTTGGAGACTTTAAATCTCTCAACTCGGGCATTTGCTTGAAATATTAACTTCAACTCCTAGAACATCTCATATGCTCCATGACGTTCAAAACGTCTTTGAAGTCCCGATTCTAAGCCGTAAAACGTGGCACACTGAACTATCGAGTAGTCATCAGCATTGCTCTGCCAGACTTTCATAATGTCTGGAGTTGCTCCTGAAGTGGGTCTTGCACCTAGTGGTGCTTCCAGGACGTAATTCTTATGTGCAACAATGACGATAATCCTCAAGTTACGGACCAAGTCCGTGTAGTTGCTACCATCATCTTTTAACTTAGCTTTCTCTAGGAACGCATTAAAATTCAAGGGAACGGTAGCACGGGCCATTGATCTACAACAACATAGATATGCAAAAACTATCAGGTACTAAGTTCATGATAAATTAAAGTTCAATTAATCATATTACTTAAGAACTCCCACTTAGATAGACATCCCTCTAGTCATCTAAATGATCACGTGATCCATATCAACTAAACCATGTCCGATCATCACGCGATATGGAGTAGTTTTCAATGGTGAACATCACTATGTTGATCATATCTACTATATGATTCACGTTCGACCTTTCAGTCTCAGTGTTCCGAGGCCATATATGCATATGCTAGGCTTGTCAAGTTTAACCCGAGTATTCTGCAGGTGCAAAACTAGCTTGCACCCATTATATGTGAACAAGCTTATCACACCCGATCATCACGTGGTGTCTCGGCACGACGAACTGTAGCAATGGTGCATACTTAGGGAGAACACTTGTACCTTGAAATTTAGTGAGGGATCATCTTATAATGCTACCGCCATACTAAGAAAAATAAGATGCATCAAAGATAAACATCACATGCAATCAAAATATGTGACATGATATGGCCATCATCATCTTGTGCCTTTGATCTGCATCTCCAAAGCACCGTCATGATCTCTATCTTCACCGGCTTGATACCTTGATCTCCATCGTAGCATCGTTGTCGTCTCGCCAACTATTGCTTCCACGACTATTGCTACCGCTTAGTGATAAAATAAAGAATTACATGGCGATTGCATTTCATACAATAAAGTGACAACCATATGGCTCCTGCAAGTTGTCGATAACTGTTAGAAAACATGATCATCTCATACAACAATTTATATCTCATCACGTCTTGATCATATCACATCACAACATGCCCTGCAAAAACAAGTTAGACGTCCTCTACGTTGTTGTTGCAAGTTTTATGTGGCTGCTACGGGCTTCTAGCAAGAACCGTTCTTACCTACGCATCAAAAACCACAATGATTTTTCATCAAGTGTGTTGTTTTAACCTTCAACAAGGACCGGTCGTAGTCAAACTCGATTCAACTAAAGTTGGAGAAACAGACTCCCGCCAGCCACCTGTGTGCAAAGCACATCAGTAAAACCAGTCTCATGAACGCGGTCATGTAATGTCGATCCGGGCCGCTTCATCCAACAATACCGCCGAGTCAAAGTAAGACGTTGGTGGTAAGCAGTATGACTATTATTGCCCACAACTCTTTGTGTTTTACTCGTGCATATCATCTACACACAGACCTGGCTCTGATACCATTGTTGGGGAACGTAGCATGCAATTTCAAAAAAAAATCCTACGATCACGCAAGATCTATCTAGGATATGCATAGCAACGGGAAGGGGAGAGTGTGTCCACGTACCCTCGTAGACCAAAAACGGAAGCATTAGGTTGACGCAGTTGATGTAGTCGAACGTATCATGATCCAACCGATCCAAGTACCGAATGTACGGCACCTCCGTGTTCAGCACATGTTCAGCTCGATGACGTCCCTCGAGCTCTTGATCCAGTAGAGGGTCGAGGGAGAGTTCTGACAGCACGACGGCATGGTGACGGTGATGGTGATGTGATCCGCGCAGGGCTTCGCCTAAGCACTACGACGCTATGACTGGAGGAGTAAACTTTGGAGGGGGCACCACACATAGCTAAGAGAAATCTTGGTGTGCCTTTGGGGTTCCCCCCGCCCCCGTATATAAAGGGGGAGGAGGAGGTGGCCGACCCAAGGGGGGCGCGCCAAGGGGGGAGTCCTACTTGGAGTCCTAGTACAAGTAGGATTCACCCCTCCATTCCTTCCAACGGAAAGTTGAAACGGGAAAGGAGGGAGAAGGAGAAGGAAAGAGGGGGTCGCGCCCCTTCCCCTTGTCCAATTCAGATTGGGCAAGGGGGTGCGTGCCACCTCCCGTGGCCTGCCTCCTCTCCTCCACTATGGCCCATTAACTTTCCCGAGGGGGGGTCCTGTAACCTCTCGGTACTCCGAAAAATCCCCGAACCTTATCGGAATCATTCCGGTGTCCGTTTATAACCTTCCAATATATCAATCTTTATCTCTTGACCATTTCAAGACTCCTCGTCATGTCCGTGATCTCATCCGGGACTCCGAACAAACTTCGGTCACCAAAACACATAATTCATAATACAAATAGTCATCGAACGTTAAGCGTGTGGACCATACGGGTTCGAGAACTATGTAGACATGACCGAGACACATCTCCGGTCACTAACCAATTCCTCCACCTGGATGCTCATATTGGCTCCTACATATTCTACGAAGATCTTTATCGGTCAAACCGCATAACAACATACGTTATTCCCTTTGTCATCGGTATGTTCCTTGCCCGCGATTCGATCATCGGTATCATTATACCTAGTTCAATCTCGTTACCGGCAAGTCTCTTTACGCGTTCCATAATGCATCATCCCGCCACTAACTCATTAGTTATGTTGCTTGCAATGCTTATAGTGATGTGCATTACCGAGAGGGCCTAGAGATACCTCTCCGATACTTGGAGTGACAAATCCTAATCTCGATCTATGCCAACTCAACAAACACCTTCGGAGACACCTGTAGAGCATCTTTATAATCACCCAGTTACGTTGTGACGTTTGATAGCACATAAGGTCTTCCTCCGGTATTCGGGAGTTGCATAATCTCATAGTCATAGGAATATGTATAAGTCATGAAGAAAGTAATAACAATAAAACTAAACGATCATTATGCTAAGCTAACGGATGGGTCATGTCCATCACATCATTTTCTAATGATGTGATCCCGTTCATCAAATGACAACACATGTCTATGGTCAGGAAACTTAAACATCTTTGATTAATGAGCTAGTCAAGTAGAGGCATACTAGGGACACTGTGTTTTGTCTATGTATTCACACATGTACTAAGTTTCCGGTTAATACAATTCTAGCATGAATAATAAACATTTATCACGATATAAGGAAATAGAAATAATAGCTTTATTATTGCCTATAGGGCATATTTTCTTCACCTACTTGGGCTCCCACCCCAATTAGCCCACCTTCCATGTTTTCTGGAGAGAGAAGGAAAGAGGAGGGGGGAGAGAAGGAAGGGGGAGGCCGAACCACTGCCCTTCCTTTCTCTCTTCCCCCTTTGCTTCCTCTTCCTATTCGGCCTACATGGGGGCGCAGCAGCCCATGCTGGCTGCTGCATTTCCCCTCTTGGCCCAATAGGCCCAAATCTTTGCCGGGGGTGCCCGAACCCCTTCCGGTAACCCGGTATGTACTCGGTACCTCCGGAACGCTTCCGGTGTCCGAATATCATTGTCCTATATATGAATCTTTAACTCTTGACCATTTTGAGACTCCTCGTCATGTCCGTGATCTCATCCGGAACTCTGAACAACATTCGGTCACCAAATCACATAACTCATATAATACAAATCGTCATCGAATGTTAAGCATGTGGACCCTGCGGGTTCGAGAACTATGTAGACATGACCGAGACACCTCTCCGGTCAATAACCAACAGCGGAACCTGGATGCTCATATAGGTTCCTACATATTCTATGAAGACCTTTATCGGTCAAACCGTAATGACAACATATGTAATTCCCTTTGTCATCGGTATGTTACTTGCCCGAGATTCGAGCGTCGGTATCTCCATACCTAGTTCAATCTCGTTACCAGCAAGTCTCTTTACTCACTCCGTTATGCATCATCCCGTAACTAACTCATTAGTCACATTGCTTGCAAGCATTATTATGATGTGCATTACCGAGAGGGCCCAGAGATACCTCTCTGATACTCGGAGTGACAAATCCTAATCTCGATCTATGCCAACCCAACAAACACCTTCAGAGATACCTATAGAGCATATTTATAATCATCTAGTTACGTTGTGACGTTTGATAGCACACAAGGTATTCCTCCGGTATCCGGGAGTTGCATAATCTTATAGTCAAAGGAGTATGTATAAGTCATGAAGAAAGCAATAGCAATAAAACTCAACGATGATTATGCTAAGCTAACGGATGGGTCTTGTCCATCACATCATTCTCCTAATGATGTGATCCCGTTCATCAAATGACAACACATGTCTATGGCTAGGAAACTTAACCATCTTTGATTAACGAGCTAGTCTAGTAGAGGCTTACTAGGGACACTGTGTTTTGTTTATGTATCCACACATGTATCAATTTTCCGGTTAATATAATTCTAGCATGAATAATAAACATTTATCATGATATAAGGAAGTATAAATAACAACTTTATTATTGCCTCTAGGGCATATTTCCTTCAGATATCGCCGACCACAACAAATGTTTGCTTATGAAGCATATTCACAAGTTTCTTAATCAACATGTCATTCCTTGGGTCAAACTAATCTGGGATTCTTATTACCCAGACAAAATGCTTAGCCCAACACCACAAGGATCTTTTTGGTGGAAAAGTATTCTCTAATTGATCCTTGAATTCAGGCAGGTAGCAATTCCTAAGTTGGGCTCTCGCACCACCGTTAGATTCTGGATTGATAATTGGCATCAGGGCATACTCAAAGACAAGTTCCCAGGGTTATTCTCCTTCAGCAGGCAGGAGCAAATTTCAGTCCGGAAACTCAAAGACTTGGATGATCTATCTGACCATTTCTTCACACCCCTCTCCATTCAAGCCCATCAACAGTTCCAAGATGTAACTACTCTCATGCAAGCTACTCAGCTGAATAACTCACTGGATAGATGGTGCTACCCATGGAATGCACATAATGATGTATATTCTTGTTGGGGAACGTAGTAATTTCAAAAATTTCCTACGCACACGCAAGATCATGGTGATGCATAGCAACGAGAGGGGAGAGTATCATCCACGTACCCTCGTACACCGTAAGCGGAAGCGTCATGAGAACGCGGTTGATGTAGTCGAATGTCTTCACGATCCTACCGATCCAAGTACCGAACGCACGACACCTCCGAGTTCAGCACACGTTCAGCTCGATGACGTCCCACGAACTCCGATCCAGCAGAGCTTCACAGGAGAGTTCCGTCAGCACAACGGCGCGATGACGGTGATGATGTTGCTACCGATGCAGGGCTTCGCCTAAGCACCGCTATGATATGATCGAGGTGGATTATGGTGGAGGGGGGCACCGCACACGGCTTGGAACAATCAACTTGTGTGTCTTTGGGTGCCCCTCGCCCCCGTATATAAAGGAGCAAGGGGGAGGCTGGCCAGCCTTGGTGCGCCCCAAGGAGAGGAGGAATCATCTTCCTACTAGGAAGAGGATTCATCCTTTCCTAGTCCAACTAGGAAGAGGGAAGGGGGAAGGAAAGAGAGGGAGAGGGAGAGGGAAAGAGGGGTTGCGCCCCCTCCCCTAGTCCAATTCGGACTCCCCATGGGAGGGGGCGCGCCACCTCCTGGGTTGCAGCCCTCTCTCTCCCCTCAGGCCCACTAAGGCCCAATACTTCCCCGGGGGGTTCCGGTAACCCCTCCGGCGCTCCGGTTTTCTTCGAAATCATTCGGAACACTTCCGGTGTCCGAATATAGCCGCCCAATATATCAATCTTTACGTCTCGACCATTTCGAGACTCCTCGTCATGTCCGTGATCACATCCGGGACTCCGAACTACCTTCGGTACATCAAAACACATAAACTCATAATACCGATCGTCACCGAACTTTAAGCGTGCGGACCCTACGGGTTTGAGAACTATGTAGACATGACCGAGACTCGTCTCCAGTCAATAACCAATAGCGGAACCTGGATGCTCATATTGGTTCCTACATATTCTACAAAGATCTTTATCGGTCAAACCGCATAACAACATACGTCGTTCCCTTTGTCATCGGTATGTTACTTGCCCGAGATTCGATCGTCGGTATCTCAATACCTAGTTCAATCTCATTACCGGCAAGTCTCTTTACTCGTTTCCGTAATGCATCATCCCGCAACTAACTTATTAGTTGCATTGCTTGCAAGGCTTATAGTGATGTGCATTACCGAGAGGGCCTAGAGATACCTCTCCGACAATTGGAATGACAAGTCCTAATCTCGATCTATGCCAACTCAACAAGTACCATCAGAGACACCTGTAGAGCACCTTTATAATCACCCAGTTACGTTGTGACGTTTGGTAGCACACAAAGTGTTCCTTCGGTAATCGGGAGTTGCATAATCTCATAGTCATAGGAACATGTATAAGTCATGAAGGAAGCAATAGCAGTAAACTAAAACGATCAAGTGCTAAGCTCACGGAATTGGTCAAGTCAATCACATCATTCTCCTAATGATGTGATCCCGTTTATCAAATGAGAACTCATGTCTATGGTTAGGAAACATAACCATCTTTGATCAAGGAGCTAGTCAAGTAGAGGCATACTAGTGACACTCTGTTTGTCTATGTATTCACACATGTATTATGTTTCCGGTTAATACAATTATAGCATGAATAATAAACATTTATCATGATATAAGGAAATAAATAATAACTTTATTATTGCCTCTAGGGCATATTTCCTTCAGTCTCCCACTTACACTAGAGTCAATAATCTAGTTTACATCGTCATGTGATTTAACATCAATAGTCCACATCTTTATGTGATTAGTTCATATCTCCATGTGACTAACACCCAAAGGGTTTACTAGAGTCAATAATCTAGTTCACATCGCTATGTGATTAATACCCAAAGAGTGATCATGTTTTGCTTGTGAGAGAAATTTAGTAAACGGGTCTGCCACATTCAGAGCCGTATGTATTTTGCAAATTTCTATGTCTACAATGATTTGCACGGAGCTACTTTAGTTAATTGCTTCCACTTTCAATATGTATCCGGATTGTGACTTAGATTCATCCAGATCGGTGTCAAAGCTTGCATCAACGTAACTCTTTACGACAAACTCTTTATCACCTCCATAACCGAGAAATATTCCCTTAGTCCTCTAAGGATAATTTTGACAGCTGTCCAGTGATCTACTCCTAGATCACTATTGTACTCCCTTGCCAGAATCATGCTAAGGTATACAATAGGACTGGTACATAGCATAGCATACTTTATAGAACCTATGACTGAGGCATAGGGAATGACTTTGCATTCTCTTTCTATTTTCTGCCGTGGTCGAGTTTTGAGTCTTTACTCAACTTCACACCTTGCAACACAGGCAAGAACTCCTTCTTTGACTTTTCCATTTTGAACTACTTCAAAATCTTGTCAAGGTATGTACTCATTGAAAATATATCGAGCATCTTGATCTATCTCTATAGATATTGATGCTCAATATGTAAGTAGCTTCACCGAGGTCTTTCTTTGAAAAACTCCTTTCAAACATTCCTTTGTGCTTTCTAGAAAATTCTACATTATTTCCGATCAACAATATGTCATTCACATATAGTTATTAGAAATGTTGTAGTGCTCCCACTCACTTTCTTATAAATACAGGCTTCTCCAAAAGTCTGTATGAAACCATATGCTTTGATCACATTATCAAAATGTTTATTCCAACTCCGAGAGGCTTGCACCAGTCCATAAATGGATCGCTGGAGCTTGCACACTTTGTTAGCACCCTTTCGATCGATAAAACCTTCAGGTTGCATCATATACAACTCTTCTTCGAGAAATCCATTCAGGAATGCAGTCTTTACATCCATTTGCCAAATTTCACGATCATAAAAAGCGGCAATTGCTAACATGATTCGGACGGTCTTAAGCATCGCTACGGGTGAGAAGGTCTCTTCGTAGTCAACTCCTTGAACTTGTCAAAAACCTTTCGCAACAAGTTGAGCTTTGTACACAGTAACGTTGCCGTCAACGTCAGTCTTCTTCTTGAAGATCCATTTATTCTCGATGGCTTGCCGATCATCGGTCAAGTCAACCAAAGTCCACACTTTGTTCTCATACATGGATTCCATCTCAGATTTCATGGCCTCGTGCCATTTTGCAGAATCTGGGCTCATCATTGCTTCCTCATAGTTCGTAGGTTCATCATGGTCAAGTAACATGACCTCCAGAACAGGATTATCGTACCACTCTGGTGCGGATCTTACTCTGGTTGACCTACGAGGTTCGGTAGTAACTTGATTTGAAGTTTCATGATCATCATCATAAGCTTCCTCACTAATTGGTGTAGGAATCACTGGAACTGATTTCTATGATGAACTACTTTCCAATTTGGGAGAAGGTACAATTACCTCATCAAGTTCTACTTTCCCCCCACTCACTTCTTGCGAGAGAAACTCCTTCTCTAGAAAGGATCCATCCTTAGCAACAAAATATCTTACCTTCGGATCTGTGATAGAAGGTATACCCAACAATTTCTTTTGGGTATCCTATGAAGACGCACTACTCTAATTTGGGTTCGAGCTTATCAGTTTGAAACTTTTTCACATAAGCATCGCAACCCCAAACTTTAAGAAAAGACTTGCCAAACCATAGTTCATACGGTGTCATCTCAACGGATTTAGATGGTGCCCTATTTAACGTGAATGCAGTTGTCTCTAATGCATAACCCCAAAATGATAGTGGTAAATCGGTAAGAGACATCATGGATTGCACTATATCCAATAAAGTACAGTTATGACGTTCGGACACACCATTATGTTGTGGTGTTCTAGGTGGCATGAATTTGTGAAACTATTCCACATTGTTTTAGTTGAAGACCAAACTCGTAACTCAAATATTCGTCTCCGCGATCAGATCGTAGAAACTTTATTTTTGTTATTATGACAATTTTCCACTTCACTCTGAAATTGTTTGAACTTTTCAAATGTTTTAGACTTATGTTTCATCAAGTAGATATACCCATATCTGCTCAAATCATCTATGAAGGTCAGAAAATAATGATACCCACCGTGAGCCTCAACACTTATCGGATCGCATACATCGGTATGTATTATTTCTAATAAGTCAGTTGCTCGCTCCATTGTTCCGGAGAACGGAGTCTTAGTCATCTTGCCCATGAGGCATGGTTCGCAAGCATCAAGTGATTCATAATCAAGTGATTCCAAAAGTCCATCAACATGGAGTTTCTTCATGCGCTTTAGACCAATATGACCTAAACGATAGTGCCACAAATAGGTTGCACTATCATTATTAACTTTGCATCTTTTGGCTTCAATATTATGAATATGTGTATCACTACGATCAAGATTCAATAAACCATTCACCTTGGGTGTATGACCACAGAAGGCTTTATTCATGTAAACAGAATAACAATTATTCTTTGACTTAAATGAATAACCATATTGCAATAAACATGATCTAATCATATTATGCTCAACGCAAACACCAAATAACATTTATTTTAGGTTCAACACTAACCCCGAAGGTAAAGGGAGTGTGCGATGGTGATCTTATCAACCTTGGAATCATTTCCAACACACATCGTCACCTTGTCCTCAACTAGTCTTTGTTTATTTTGCAACTCTTGTTTCGAGTTACTACGCTTAGCAACTGAACTAGTATCAAATACCGAGGGGTTTGCTATAAACACTAGTAAAGTACACATCAATAACATGTATATCAAATATACCTTTGTTCACTTTGCCATCCTTCTTTTCCGCTAAGTATCTAGGCCAGTTCCACTTCCCGTGACCATTTCCTTTGCAGTAGAAGCACTCAGTTCCAGGCTTGGGTCTAGCTTTGGGATTCTTCATGGGAGTGGCAACTTGCTTGCCATTATTCTTGAAGTTCCCTTTCTTTCCCTTGTCCTTTTACTTTAAACTAGTGGTCTTGTCAACCATCAACGTTTGATGCTTTTTTTGATTTCTACCCTCGTTGATTTCAGCATCACGAAGAGCTTGGGAATCGTTTCCACCATCCCTTGCATATTATAGTTCATCACGAAGTTCTAGTAACTTGGTGATAGTGACTAGAGAATTCTATCAATCACTATATTATCTGGAAGATTAACTCCCACTTGATTCAAGTGATTGTAGTACTCAAACATTCTGAGCACATGCTCACTCGTTAAGCTATTCTCCTCCATTTTGTAGGCAAACTACTGTCAGAGGTCTCATACCTCTTGACACGGGCATGAGTATGAGATACCAATTTCAACTCTTGGAACATCTTATATGCTCTATGGCATTCAAAACATTTTTGAAGTCCTGGTTCTAAGCCGTGAAGCATGGTGAACTAAACTATCAAGTAGTCATCATACCAAGCTTGTCAAACATTCATAACGTCTGCATCTGCTCCTGCAATAGGTCTGTCACGTAGCGGTGCATCAAGGGCATAATTCTTCTTGCAGCAATGAGGATAATCCTCAGATCACGGACCTAGTCTGCATCATTGCTACTATCATCTTCCAACATAGTTTTTTTCTAGGAACATATCAAAAAATAAACGGGTAGCTACATCGCGGGCTATTGATCTACAACATAGTTATGCAAATACTATCTGGACTAAGTTCATGATAAATTAAAGTTCAATTAATCATATTACTTAAGAAATCCCACTTAGATAGACATATCTCTAGTCATCTAAATGATCACGTGATCCAAATCAACTAAACCATTTCCGATCATCACGTGAGATGGAGTAGTTTTCAATGGTGAACATCACTATGTTGATCATATCTACTATATGATTCATGCTCAACCTTTCAGTCTCCAGTGTTCCGAGGCCATATCTGCATATGCTAGGCTCGTCAAGTTTAACCCGAGTATTCCGCGTGTGCAAAACTGGATTGCACCCGTTGTATGTGAACGTAGAGCTTATCTGTAACGCCCCGAGACCGTTGCGCCAGGTGTCTTCCAGTTATTCGCTGTCGTTGTCATGTCATTTGCTTGCGTGTTGCATCTTATCATGTCATCTTGTGCATTGCATCATCATGTTTTAAAACTTGCATTCGTCCGGGTTCTCCGAGTTCTCTCTGTTGTCCGTTCTGAGCCCAACCACTTGCACGCGCCTGCGGCATGTCCAAAATAGTATTTTATAAGTGATAGAGGCGGAGGTGTCCCGTCTTTCGATGAGATGGTGGATTTCGCTTTGGTGGAAGTCGACTTTGACGATCCGACTACGAACGTGCGAGGACGTCGCGCCTTAGCAATCGCTAAACCAACTCCGAGAGGTTATTGACCACGCCGGAGCACGATCAACCTGACCACGAGGGTCTGTTTCCTGCGAGCAAACGAAGAACAAGCAAGAAACTAAGATTGCAATCTGGATATTGCGAATATAAGATGAAAGCTTTATTGATCAAGGTGGGGTTCTGTGACGCCTTTGTCTGGTCGTTGAACACAAACAAAGTACGCGAAGTTGCAGCTATGGCGAACTTTTAATCTAAACAAAACCCAAAGTCTAAACGATGCCCTAAGGGCTGTATATATGGAGGAAGAGGGGGGAATTTCGTGGCCCTTGGTGGAGGGGTCCGAAATCAACCCTATCTCTTGTTTCCCCACACATACGGACTCTAAAAATAGCCTATACTTATGTATTTCGAAATTACATGGGCCTGGCCCAATAATAAGGTGACGCAGCACCTAAAATAGCCTCGGGACGAAATTTATGAAGTGGCATCTTGTATATTTCGTCCAAGGCTTCATGCACCCATTATGGTGGCTTCAAAGTCCTGAAATCATCACTTGTAACTCCGTTCTTGTTCCCCTTGCGCATGCCATCATCTCCATGCTTGTTCTTGCTCCAATGTTCATCCTTCTCCAAGCTAGGCTGATGAGGACATCAATACAATTGTTACACCCACAGCCCCTGCTGCTATACATACTGGACCAATTACTAGAGCTCGTGCACGCCAACTAAATTACCAGGTACTTTCGTTTCTTGGTAATGATTCTAATGTTCATGAGAATATGATGCTGCCTAAATTGGATACATTTGTTTTGCTTACAAATGAAGGGCCTAGCTTGGAGAAGGATGAACATTGGAGCAAGAACAAGCATGGAGATGATGGCATGCGCAAGGGAAACAAGAACGGAGTTACAAGTGATGATTTCAGGAGTTTGAAGCCACCATAATGGGTGCATGAAGCCTTGGACGAAATATACAAGATGCCACTTCATAAATTTCGTCCCGAGGCTATTTTAGGTGCTGCGTCACCTTATTATTGGGCCAGGCCCATGTAATTTCGAAATACATAAGTATAGGCTATTTTTAGAGTCCGTATGTGTGGGGAAACAAGAGATAGGGTTGATTTCGGACCCCTCCACCAAGGGCCACGAAATTCCCCCCTCTTCCTCCATATATACAGCCCTTAGGGCATCGTTTAGCCTTTGGGTTTTGTTTAGATTAAAAGTTCGCCATAGCTGCAACTTCGCGTACTTCGTTTGTGTTCAACGACCAGACAAAGGCGTCACAGAACCCCACCTTGATCAATAAAGCTTTCATCTTATATTCGCAATATCCAGATTGCAATCTTAGTTTCTTGCTTGTTCTTCGTTTGCTCGCAGGAAACAGACCCTCGTGGTCAGGTTGATCGTGCTCCGGCGTGGTCAATAACCTCTCGGAGTTGGTTTAGCGATTGCTAAGGCGCGACGTCCTCGCACGTTCGTAGTCGGATCGTCAAAGTCGACTTCCACCAAAGCGAAATCCACCATCTCATCGAAAGACGGGACACCTTTGCCTCTATCACCTCCACCAAGGGCCACGAAATTCCCCCTCTCTTCCTCCATATATACAGCCCTTAGGGCATCGTTTAGACTTTGGGTTTTGTTTAGATTAAAAGTTCGCCATAGCTGCAACTTCGCGTACTTCGTTTGTGTTCAACGACCAGACAAAGGCGTCACAGAACCCCACCTTGATCAATAAAGCTTTCATCTTATATTCGCAATATCCAGATTGCAATCTTAGTTTCTTGCTTGTTCTTCGTTTGCTCGCAGGAAACAGACCCTCGTGGTCAGGTTGATCGTGCTCCGGCGTGGTCAATAACCTCTCGGAGTTGGTTTAGCGATTGCTAAGGCGCGACGTCCTCGCACGTTCGTAGTCGGATCGTCAAAGTCGACTTCCACCAAAGCGATATCCATCATCTCATCGAAAGACGGGACACCTTTGCCTCTATCAGATGTACCATCCTTTTTCGGCACTAGAATAATAGGAACAGCACAAGGACTAAGGGATTCGCGTATATAACCTTTGTCGAGAAGCTCTTGTACTTGACGCATAATCTCCTTCGTCTCCTCTGGATTGGTACGGTATGGTGCACGGTTTGGCAGTGAAGCACCGGGAATTAAGTCAATCTGATGCTCAATCCCTCGAATAGGCGGTAATCCCGGTGGCACGTCTTGTGGAAAAACGTCAGCGAACTCCTGCAAAATGTTAGTGACAGCAGGAGGCAAAGAGGAAGGCACGTCCTCGAATGAAAATAATGCCTCTTTGCACACAAAAGCATAGCAAACAGATTTGCTGAAATCTAGCTCATCAATATCAGATTTGGTGGCAAATAAACATGCACTTTTCAATTTAATTTCAGAAGCAACACTAGATGGTTTATTATTAGGCTTCATTTGTTACTCAAATTCTTTTGCCACAATCTGATTTTCACTCTTATTCGTCTCCTGTTTTGCTTTATTAGCTCTATTAATATCATCTTTCAAAATGGAATCAGGAGTCATAGGAAGCAAAGTAATATTTTTATCCTTATGAACAAGAGTATAGTGATTGTTTCTACCATGGTGTACAGAATTTTTATCAAATTGCCATGGTCTACCAAGTAATAAGGAACATGCTTGCATAGGTACCACATCACAATCAACATAATCAGCATATGTAGAGATACTAAAATCCACACGAACAGTACGTGTTACCTTAACCTTGCCGCTGTTGTTGAACCATTGGATGTAGTAAGGATGTGGATGTGGTCTTGTGGTGAGAGAAAGCTTCTCCACCATCTCCATGCTAGCCAAGTTGTTGCAGCTCCCTCCGTCTATGATGACGCGCACAGAACGTTCCTTCACAACTCCCTTGGTATGGAACAAATTGTGCCTCTGATTTTGCTCAGCTTGTGTGACCTGCACACTCAAAACACGTTGATGATGAGGACATCAATACAATTGTTACACCCACAGCCCCTGCTGCTATACATACTGGACCAATTACTAGAGCTCGTGCACGCCAATTAAATTACCAGGTACTTTCGTTTCTTGGTAATGATTCTAATGTTCATGAGAATATGATGCTGCCTAAATTGGATACATTTGTTTTGCTTACAAATGAAGGGCCTAGCTTGGAGAAGGATGAACATTGGAGCAAGAACAAGCATGGAGATGATGGCATGCGCAAGGGAAACAAGAACGGAGTGACAAGTGATGATTTCAGGACTTTGAAGCCACCATAATGGGTGCATGAAGCCTTGGACGAAATATACAAGATGCCACTTCATAAATTTCGTCCCGAGGCTATTTTAGGTGCTGCGTCACCTTATTATTGGGCCAGGCCCATGTAATTTCGAAATACATAAGTATAGGCTATTTTTAGAGTCCGTATGTGTGGGGAAATAAGAGATAGGGTTGATTTCGGACCCCTCCACCAAGGGCCACAAAATTCCCCCCTCTTCCTCCATATATACAGCCCTTAGGGCATCGTTTAGACTTTGGGTTTTGTTTAGATTAAAAGTTCGCCATAGCTGCAACTTCGCGTACTTCGTTTGTGTTCAACGACCAGACAAAGGCGTCACAGAACCCCACCTTGATCAATAAAGCTTTCATCTTATATTCGCAATATCCAGATTGCAATCTTAGTTTCTTGCTTGTTCTTCGTTTGCTCGCAGGAAACAGACCCTCGTGGTCAGGTTGATCGTGCTCCGGCGTGGTCAATAACCTCTCGGAGTTGGTTTAGCGATTGCTAAGGCGCGACGTCCTCGCACGTTCGTAGTCGGATCGTCAAAGTCGACTTCCACCAAAGCGAAATCCACCATCTCATCGAAAGACGGGACACCTTTGCCTCTATCAAATATTTTGAAGTCAAGTTGTGAAAGCATAGTATAGCGACGAGACAATGCATCAGCAATAACATTTTCTTTTCCCTTCTTGTGTTTAATGACATAAGGGAAAGTCTCAATGAATTCAACCCATTTAGCATGTCTACGATTCAGTTTAGCTTGACTTTTAATATGTTTCAAAGATTCATGATCAGAATGTATAACAAATTCTTTGGGCCATAAATAATGTTGCCATGTTTCTAAAGTCCGAACAAGAGCATATAATTCTTTATCATAAGTAGAATAATTCAGACTAGGCCCACTCAATTTTTCAGAAAAGTATGCAACAGGTTTGCCATCTTGTAATAACACACCTCCTAATCCAATTCCACTAGCATCACATTCAAGCTCAAAAGTCTTATTAAAATCAGGAAGTTGGAGTAAAGGAGCATGTTTCAACTTATCTTTCAATACCGTGAAGGCTTCTTCCTGTGCGGTACCCCAAACAAAAGGCACATCCTTCTTTGTAAGCTCGTTGAGAGGTGCAGCAATGGTGCTGAAATCTCTCACAAAACGCCTATAGAATCCAGCGAGGCCAAGAAAACTCCTCACTTGTGTGACCGTTTTGGGCTGCGGCCAACTCTCAATAGCTTCAATCTTGGCTTTATCAACTTCAATTCCCTGTGGAGTAACAACATAGCCAAGAAAAGATACTCGGTCGGTGCAAAAGGTGCACTTCCCAAGGTTACCAAACAAACGTGCATCACGTAGAGCAATAAAAACAGCACGTAAATGTTCCAAATGTTCTTCCAAAGATCTGCTATAAATCAGTATGTCATCAAAGTAAACTACCACAAATCGTCCAATGAAAGCACGTAAAACTTCGTTCATTAATCTCATGAAAGTACTAGGTGCATTAGTTAACCCAAAAGGCATGACTAACCACTCAAATAATCCAAACTTAGTTTTAAATGCTGTTTTCCATTCATCTCCCAATTTCATACGAATTTGATGGTAGCCACTACGCAAATCAACTTTGGAGAATATTGTAGAGCCACTCAATTCATCAAGCATATCATCTAGCCTAGGAATAGGATGACGATAACGAATAGTAATATTATTAATGCCTCTACAATCAACACACATACGTGATGTTGATGAGGACATCAATACAATTGTTACACCCACAGCCCCTGCTGCTATACATACTGGACCAATTACTAGAGCTCGTGCACGCCAACTAAATTACCAGGTACTTTCGTTTCTTGGTAATGATTCTAATGTTCATGAGAATATGATGCTGCCTAAATTGGATACATTTGTTTTGCTTACAAATGAAGGGCCTAGCTTGGAGAAGGATGAACATTGGAGCAAGAACAAGCATGGAGATGATGGCATGCGCAAGGGAAACAAGAACGGAGTTACAAGTGATGATTTCAGGACTTTGAAGCCACCATAATGGGTGCATGAAGCCTTGGACGAAATATACAAGATGCCACTTCATAAATTTCGTCCCGAGGCTATTTTAGGTGCTGCGTCACCTTATTATTGGGCCAGGCCCATGTAATTTCGAAATACATAAGTATAGGCTATTTTTAGAGTCCGTATGTGTGGGGAAACAAGAGATAGGGGTTGATTTCGGACCCCTCCACCAAGGGCCACGAAATTCCCCCCTCTTCCTCCATATATACAGCCCTTAGGGCATCGTTTAGACTTTGGGTTTTGTTTAGATTAAAAGTTCGCCATAGCTGCAACTTCGCGCACTTCGTTTGTGTTCAACGACCAGACAAAGGCGTCACAGAACCCCACCTTGATCAATAAAGCTTTCATCTTATATTCGCAATATCCAGATTGCAATCTTAGTTTCTTGCTTGTTCTTCGTTTGCTCGCAGGAAATAGACCCTCGTGGTCAGGTTAATCGTGCTCCGGCGTGGTCAATAACCTCTCGGAATTGGTTTAGCGATTGCTAAGGCGCGACGCACTCGCACGTTCGTAGTCGGATCGTCAAAGTCGACTTCCACCAAAGCGATATCCATCATCTCATCGAAAGACGGGACACCTCCGCCTCTATCAAGTGGTATCAGATTTCCAGGTTGCTCGGTGAGATTTTACAGTTTTTCGTAGTTTAGATCGAGTCTGTTCTTCATACCTACAGTCCACGAAAAAGCCACAAAAAAAATTAGGGTTAGTTCATCATATCCGAACCAATCTAAGCCTTTGCATAATCTTTTTACGGTTTTGCTTTGTTGAATTTGCGGTTGCATCGTCGTGTCTAGTTGCTGGTCTTAGAGTCTAGTCTTTTAGAGTTTCGAGTTCTGGTCATAAGTTGTCACGCCGCCGCCGCACCATCATCATCGCCCCTGCCATCTACCACCACCGCTTATCCGCCACCGCTCCGAATCCGTATCCATATACCACCACCAATCCGTGTCCATATACCACCACCGATCCATATCCATATCCATATGATGAGTATGCGGGCGATTATGAGGATGAGGTTGATCAAAATCAGATCTACGAGCAGCCACCAGCACCACCACCAGCAGGTCGACCTCAGGTATATATTCGTAATGGTAGGCCTGCACCACCACCTCAGGTACGAGATGATGTCCATATTCCTAAACTGAAATTGAATATTCCACCATTTGAGGGTAGATATGTTCCTGATATATATCTTACTTGGGAGTTAGAAACTGAACAACGATTTACATGTTTACAATATCCTGAGGAGAGACGAGTTGCTGCTGCCGTTTGTGCTTTCACTAGTTTTGCATGTGTATGGTGGTCTGAACATTGTAGATTATATCCTATTCCAACTACTTCGGCTGCTTTGAAAACTGCAATGCGTACGCGTTGGGTTCCACCATATTATCAACGTGAATTGCTTCAAAAATTGCAGCGTTTAAGACAAGGGAAAAATTCTGTAGAAGAATATTATCAGGAATTACAAACTGGCATGATTAGATGTGGTATTATTGAGGAGAATGAAGCTATGCTTGCACGTTTTCTGGGTGGATTAAATAGAGAGATTCAGACCATTCTAGACTATAAGGAGTATACTAATATCACTCGTTTATTCCATCTTGCTTGTAAAGCTGAACGTGAAGTGCAGGATCGACAAGCATTGGGGCGAACTAACTTTTCTGCAGGCCGACCTTCATCATGGACACCACGTGCATCTTCTACTTCAACTGCACCAGCACCTCCATCCGGTGCCACCTCCAGCCGTGATACAAGAAAACAGGCACAACCACCATTATCTGCCAAGAGCGCACCTGCGGGGCCTACACAACGTTCTTCTTCTTCCATGGCATCAACAGGGCACACAAGTGATATTATTTGTCGTCGTTGTAAGGGAGGAGGTCATTATGCGAGAGAATGCAAATCTCCGCGTGTGATGATTGCTACCGCGGATGGTGGATATGAGTCCGCTAGTGACTATGATGAGGAGACTTTGGCTCTTATTACACGTGAAGAACATGGTGGAGATGATTCTGATCATGAGACGCAATACATGGCTCCTGAAGACGCTGACAGGTATGAATGTTTAGTTGCTCAAAGTGTTTTGAGTGTGCAGGTCACACAAGCTGAGCAAAATCAGAGGCACAATTTGTTCCATACCAAGGGAGTTGTGAAGGAACGTTCTGTGCGCGTTATAATAGACGGAGGGAGCTGCAACAACTTGGCTAGCATGGAGATGGTGGAGAAGCTTTCTCTCACCACAAGACCACATCCACATCCTTACTACATCCAATGGTTCAACAACAGCGGCAAGGTTAAGGTAACACGTACTGTTCGTGTGCATTTTAGTATCTCTACATATGCTGATTATGTTGATTGTGATGTGGTACCTATGCAAGCATGTTCCTTATTACTTGGTAGACCATGGCAATTTGATAAAAATTCTGTACACCATGGTAGAAACAATCACTATACTCTTGTTCATAAGGATAAAAATATTACTTTGCTTCCTATGACTCCTGATTCCATTTTGAAAGATGATATTAATAGAGCTAACAAAGCAAAACAGGAGACGAATAAGAGTGAAAATCAGATTGTGGCAAAAGAATTTGAGCAACAAATAAGGCGCAAGGGGAACAAGAATGGAGTTACAAGTGATGATTTCAGGACTTTGAAGCCACCATAATGGGTGCATGAAGCCTTGGACGAAATATACAAGATGCCACTTCATAAATTTCGTCCCGAGGCTATTTTAGGTGCTGCGTCACCTTATTATTGGGCCAGGCCCATGTAATTTTGAAATACATAAGTATAGGCTATTTTTAGAGTCCGTATGTGTGGGGAAACAAGAGATAGGGTTGATTTCGGACTCCTCCACCAAGGGCCACGAAATTCCCCCCTCTTCCTCCATATATACAGCCCTTAGGGCATCGTTTAGACTTTGGGTTTTGTTTAGATTAAAAGTTCGCCATAGCTGCAACTTCGCGTACTTCGTTTGTGTTCAACGACCAGACAAAGGCGTCACAGAACCCCACCTTGATCAATAAAGCTTTCATCTTATATTCGCAATATCCAGATTGCAATCTTAGTTTCTTGCTTGTTCTTCGTTTGCTCGCAGGAAACAGACCCTCGTGGTCAGGTTGATCGTGCTCCGGCGTGGTCAATAACCTCTCGGAGTTGGTTTAGCGATTGCTAAGGCGCGACGTCCTCGCACGTTCGTAGTCGGATCGTCAAAGTCGACTTCCACCAAAGCGATATCCATCATCTCATCGAAAGACGGGACACCTTTGCCTCTATCAGATGTACCATCCTTTTTCGGCACTAGAATAATAGGAACAGCACAAGGACTAAGGGATTCGCGTATATAACCTTTGTCGAGAAGCTCTTGTACTTGACGCATAATCTCCTTCGTCTCCTCTGGATTGGTACGGTATGGTGCACGGTTTGGCAGTGAAGCACCGGGAATTAAGTCAATCTGATGCTCAATCCCTCGAATAGGCGGTAATCCCGGTGGCACGTCTTGTGGAAAAACGTCAGCGAACTCCTGCAAAATGTTAGTGACAGCAGGAGGCAAAGAGGAAGGCACGTCCTCGAATGAAAATAATGCCTCTTTGCACACAAAAGCATAGCAAACAGATTTGCTGAAATCTAGCTCATCAATATCAGATTTGGTGGCAAATAAACATGCACTTTTCAATTTAATTTCAGAAGCAACACTAGATGGTTTATTATTAGGCTTCATTTGTTGCTCAAATTCTTTTGCCACAATCTGATTTTCACTCTTATTCGTCTCCTGTTTTGCTTTACTAGCTCTATTAATATCATCTTTCAAAATGGAATCAGGAGTCATAGGAAGCAAAGTAATATTTTTATCCTTATGAACAAGAGTATATTGATTGTTTCTACCATGGTGTACAGAATTTTTATCAAATTGCCATGGTCTACCAAGTAATAAGGAACATGCTTGCATAGGTACCACATCACAATCAACATAATCAGCATATGTAGAGATACTAAAATGCACACGAACAGTACGTGTTACCTTAACCTTGCCGCTGTTGTTGAACCATTGGATGTAGTAAGGATGTGGATGTGGTCTTGTGGTGAGAGAAAGCTTCTCCACCAACTCCATGCTAGCCAAGTTGTTGCAGCTCCCTCCGTCTTTGATGACGCGCACAAAACGTTCCTTCACAACTCCCTTGGTATGGAACAAATTGTGCCTCTGATTTTGCTCAGCTTGTGTGACCTGCACACTCAAAACACATTGAGCAACTAAACATTCATACCTGTCAGCGTCTTCAGGAGCCATGTATTGCGTCTCATGATCAGAATCATCTCCACCATGTTCTTAACGTGTAATAAGAGCCAAAGTCTCCTCATCATAGTCACTAGCGGACTCATATCCACCATCCGCGGTAGCAATCATCACACACGGAGATTTGCATTCTCTCGCATAATGACCTCCTCCCTTACAACGACGACAAATAATATCACTTGTGTGCCCTGTTGATGCCATGGAAGAAGAAGAACGCTGTGCAGGCCCCGCAGGTGCGCTCTTGGCAGATAATGGTGGTTGTGCCTATTTTCTTGTATCACGGCTGGAGGTGGCACCGGATGGAGGTGCTGGTGCAGTTGAAGTAGAAGATGCACGTGGTGTCCATGATGAAGGTCGGCCTGCAGAAAAGTTAGTTCGCCCCAATGCTTGTCGATCCTGCACTTCACGTTCAGCTTTACAAGCAAGATGGAATAAACGAGTGATATTAGTATACTCCTTATAGTCTAGAATGGTCTGAATCTCTCTATTTAATCCACCCAGAAAACGTGCAAGCATAGCTTCATTCTCCTCAACAATACCACATCTAATCATGCCAGTTTGTAATTCCTGATAATATTCTTCTACAGAATTTTTTCCTTGTCTTAAACGCTGCAATTTTTGAAGCAATTCACATTGATAATATGGTGGAACCCAACGCGTACGCATAGCAGTTTTCAAAGCAGCCCAAGTAGTTGGAATAGGATATAATCTACAATGTTCAGACCACCATACACATGCAAAACTAGTGAAAGCACAAACAACAACAGCAACTCGTCTCTCCTCAGGATATTGTAAACATGTAAATCGTTGTTTAGTTTCTAACTCCCAAGTAAGATATATATCAGGAACATATCTACCCTCAAATGGTGGAATATTCAATTTCAGTTTAGGAATATGGACATCATCTCGTACCTGAGGTGGTGGTGCAGGCCTACCATGACGAATATATACCTGAGGTCGACCTGCTGGTGGTGGTGCTGGTGGCTGCTCGTAGATCTGATTTTGATCAACCTCATCCTCATAATCACCCGCATACTCATCATCCTCCTGGGTACCAGCCGGAGCAGTAGCAGGAGCCAAAGAAGCACCAACAGCAGTAGCAGCGGCACCAGAAGTTTGTCCTGTCTCAATAGGAACACGCTGTGCTCGTCCATACTGATTCGGAAGGGGGCGTAGTTGTTGTTGTTGCAGAGGTGCGACAGGTGCAGCCGGTGGTGGAAGACGCGCAAGCAGTTCATTAAATCTGTTATCGAGCTTTGTTTCGAACGTCTTCTCAAGGCCAGTGATCTTCTCCATGGCCTCTTCAAAATTGTTCAGCACATCTTGTACCTGTTCAGTCATCATTTGCTGAAACTTATCATGAAGCTCCTTGTTCGATAAGTTCTCCCAGTCAATCTCGTCGGCTTGTGATCCTGGCATGGTTAGCAGCAATAGAAACACACAAGAATATGATCCTACAGACTACTAAGAAGTGGTGGTGGTGTATCACAAATCCGTCAAGCAAATCTTAAATTCTTACCAGTTCTTACCCAGCAGCAGGCGGTGATCGGCAATCGTTGTAGTCAAAAACTCTCAAAGCTTGGATAGAGCGATTACCAGGGAGAGTCGAACACACGACGTAGATGTATGTGGAGCTGAGAAGGCTTATAGTATGGTAGCAAAAAGGGTCAGCAATAATCAATTCAGAGATGCAAAGTTGAATAAACGCTCAACGACGGTACTGTGATGGTCCTAGGCTAGACTGTGCTAGAGACGCGAGCCTAGAACACCAACAAAATCACGGCGCGACACGTAAACAAGGGAAAAGCACACTCTGAAATTTTTCTTTTCGCTCTCTTTTTTTTTTGCGCTGCTTTTTTTTTTGCGGAAAAGCACTATAATGGCGAGTGTCTCAAAACTCTTCCTAGGTCAAACTGACAGGATGGGCACGAAAAAAAAATTTGTTCGAATATTTTTTTTTGTCGACTGCCCGGACCCAAAAACTGGAAACAGGTCAAAAAAAACTTACTATAATGGCACCTGTCTCAAAACACTCAGAAACACCTAAAAATAGGATAGCCAGAAAATTTTCCGAAAAATGCGTTTTCGAAAAATTTTGGGCCTAAACGGAGCGTGGCTACCCGACTCTTTTTTTTTCCGAAACCTACTCCGGCAAGGAAACACGAATCGGAATCTAGATGGATCCCGAAAACAAACCTAATAAGCAAAGAACTCGGATTGGTGGTGGATATATGGTGGTGGTATATGGCAGCGGTGGTGGTAGCGGTGGTAGTATATGGATATGGATCGGTGGTGGTATATGGACACGGATTGGTGGTGGTATATGGATACGGATTCGGTGCGGTGGTGGTAGATGGCAGGGGCGATGATGATGGTGCGGCGGCGGCGTGACAACTTATGACCAGAACTCGAAACTCTAAAAGACTAGACTCTAAGACCAGCAACTAGACACGACGATGCAACCGCAAATTCAACAAAGCAAAACCCTAAAAAGATTATGCAAGGCTCAGATTGGTTCGGATATGATGAACTAACCCTAATATTTTTTTGTGGCTTTTTCGTGGACTATAGGTATGAAGAACAGACTCGATCTAAACTACGAAAAACTGTAAAATCTCACCGAGCAACCTGGAAATCTGATACCACTTGATAGAGGCGGGGGTGTCCCGATCTTTCGATGAGATGGTAACTATCGATTTGGTGGAGACGACTTTGATGATCCGACTACAAACGTGCATGACGTTGCGCCTTAGCAATCGCTAAACCAATCTCCAGAGGTTATTGACCACGCCGGTGCACGATCAACCTGACCACGAAGGTCTATTCCTGCAAGCAATCGAAGAACGAGCAAGAATATGATAAAAGCAATCTGAATATTGCAAATATGTATGAAGTATTGATAAAGGTGGGGATCCGAAAGCGGTCTTGGTCTGGTCGTTGGACACAAACGAAGTACACGAAGTTGCGTTGGCTAACTTTTAACTAAACAAATCCCAAGGAAACGCTACTAGATGGATCTACTTATATAGGAGCAAGGGGTGGCGGCCAAGGAGGTGGGAGGACGTCCTAAGGCAGCCCAAAACTAAATCTAGGTCGTACAAGGCCAATGGGCCCAAGTGGAGGTGATGTAACACCTTTGGACTTGTAGTTTGACTCGGATTCTGCTGCAGCATCAGATTGTTTCGTCCACAACTCAACGCTCCGGACGAATTTGAAGGTGATTCCAATTGGGTTGGAAAGTGCACGAAATCTAGTTTCCAACAAAAAAAGAATCACCCAATTCGGAGTCCGTATGAAAAACTTGTGTGCGTTTTGAGTCAGGTGTGTCTGTGCAGTCCGAATCTGAATCCAGAACGTGAGAGACTTGGACTCTATCTTCTCTTGGGCCAAAAGTGATGTGAGAGAACTTTTTGGACAGCAAATAAACATCTCTTTCTTCCTTATCTTCATATGTGGATTGTACAAATGTCCCATACACCTGCAATTAGACAAAACACAAAAGTGTGTGAAGTATTTTTGTTCTGGATAACATAAATAGATTATTGAATAGTTTGCACTAGAAATCACCTGACAAATATGCATATATGCAATATTTTTGGTCATATCCAAGGTAGTCATGTCCTCATCAAGTATAGGCTATTTTTAGAGTCCGTATGTGTGGGGAAACAAGAGATAGGGTTGATTTCGGACCCCTCCACCAAGGGCCACGAAATTGCCCCCTCTTCCTCCATATATACAGCCCTTAGGGCATCGTTTAGACTTTGGGTTTTGTTTAGATTAAAAGTTCGCCATAGCTGCAACTTCGCGTACTTCGTTTGTGTTCAACGACCAGACAAAGGCGTCACAGAACCCCACCTTGATCAATAAAGCTTTCATCTTATATTCGCAATATCCAGATTGCAATCTTAGTTTCTTGCTTGTTCTTCGTTTGCTCGCAGGAAACAGACCCTCGTGGTCAGGTTGATCGTGCTCCGGCGTGGTCAATAACCTCTCGGAGTTGGTTTAGCGATTGCTAAGGCGCGACGTCCTCGCACGTTCGTAGTCGGATCGTCAAAGTCGACTTCCACCAAAGCGATATCCATCATCTCATCGAAAGACGGGACACCTTTGCCTCTATCAGATGTACCATCCTTTTTCGGCACTAGAATAATAGGAACAGCACAAGGACTAAGGGATTCGCGTATATAACCTTTGTCGAGAAGCTCTTGTACTTGACGCATAATCTCCTTCGTCTCCTCTGGATTGGTACGGTATGGTGCACGGTTTGGCAGTGAAGCACCGGGAATTAAGTCAATCTGATGCTCAATCCCTCGAATAGGCGGTAATCCCGGTGGCACGTCTTGTGGAAAAACGTCAGCGAACTCCTGCAAAATGTTAGTGACAGCAGGAGGCAAAGAGGAAGGCACGTCCTCGAATGAAAATAATGCCTCTTTGCACACAAAAGCATAGCAAACAGATTTGCTGAAATCTAGCTCATCAATATCAGATTTGGTGGCAAATAAACATGCACTTTTCAATTTAATTTCAGAAGCAACACTAGATGGTTTATTATTAGGCTTCATTTGTTGCTCAAATTCCTTTGCCACAATCTGATTTTCACTCTTATTCGTCTCCTGTTTTGCTTTATTAGCTCTATTAATATCATCTTTCAAAATGGAATCAGGAGTCATAGGAAGCAAAGTAATATTTTTATCCTTATGAACAAGAGTATAGTGATTGTTTCTACCATGGTGTACAGAATTTTTATCAAATTGCCATGGTCTACCAAGTAATAAGGAACATGCTTGCATAGGTACCACATCACAATCAACATAATCAGCATATGTAGAGATACTAAAATGCACACGAACAGTACGTGTTACCTTAACCTTGCCGATGTTGTTGAACCATTGGATGTAGTAAGGATGTGGATGTGGTCTTGTGGTGAGAGAAAGCTTCTCCACCATCTCCATGCTAGCCAAGTTGTTGCAGCTCCCTCCGTCTATTATGACGCGCACAGAACGTTCCTTCACAACTCCCTTGGTATGGAACAAATTGTGCCTCTGATTTTGGTCAGCTTGTGTGACCTGCACACTCAAAACACGTTGAGCAACTAAACATTCATACCTGTCAGCGTCTTCAGGAGCCATGTATTGCGTCTCATGATCAGAATCATCTCCACTGATAGAGGCAAAGGTGTCCCGTCTTTCGATGAGATGGTGGATTTCGCTTTGGTGGAAGTGGACTTTGACGATCCGACTACGAACGTGCGAGGACGTCGCGCCTTAGCAATCGCTAACCCAACTCCGAGAGGTTATTGACCACGCCAGAGCACGATCAACCTGACCACGAGGGTCTGTTTCCTGCGAGCAAACGAAGAACAAGCAAGAAACTAAGATTGCAATCTGGATATTGCGAATATAAGATGAAAGCTTTATTGATCAAGGTGGGGTTCTGTGACGCCTTTGTCTGGTCGTTGAACACAAACGAAGTACGCGAAGTTGCAGCTATGGCGAACTTTTAATCTAAACAAAACCCAAAGTCTAAACGATGCCCTAAGGGCTGTATATATGGAGGAAGAGGGGGGGAATTTCGTGGCCCTTGGTGGAGGGGTCCGAAATCAACCCTATCTCTTGTTTCCCCACACATACGGACTCTAAAAATAGCCTATACTTATGTATTTCGAAATTACATGGGCCTGGCCCAATAATAAGGTGACACAGCACCTAAAATAGCCTCGGGACGAAATTTATGAAGTGGCATCTTGTATATTTCGTCCAAGGCTTCATGCACCCATTATGGTGGCTTCAAAGTCCTGAAATCATCACTTGTAACTCCGTTCTTGTTCCCCTTGCGCATGCCATCATCTCCATGCTTGTTCTTGCTCCAATGTTCATCCTTCTCCAAGCTAGGCCCTTCATTTGTAAGCAAAACAAATGTATCCAATTTAGGCAGCATCATATTCTCATGAACATTAGAATCATTACCAAGAAACGGAAGTACCTGGTAATTTAGTTGGCGTGCACGAGCTCTAGTAATTGGTCCAGTATGTATAGCAGCAGGGGCTGTGGGTGTAACAATTGTATTGATGTCCTCATCAATAAGTGGCCAGAAAATGTCCTCGGAATGGGATGAAAGTTGACGTGCGGTGTTGTTTTATTGTCAGTAGACCGCCTGTCAAGTTTCATCGCATTCGGAGTCCATTTGACGTCCCAACGTTAAACTCTAGCGGCATTATAGCCGGGCACACGTCGGATGTTTTCGGTCTTCGAAAACTGTTGCCGGGCTTTCCCTCTCTTTCCTCTCTAGTCCGTCTGCACAGTCCGCTATCACCGACAGGCCCCGAAACCCCTCCTTGCACGATGCATCGACCCTCTCACATGCGCGTCTGAAAGTTGTCCCGGACCCGACCCGGGCAGTCATCACCGTTGGGTCCGGATCATCCCCAAACGTCTACAAAATGTCTCCGTTTTTCTCTTTGGGCTACCTAACCTATTTTTCCCGTCCGTCCGATTAAGATCGGAGGGACCAAATGCCCCTATCCAAAAATCCACTTACTATATATAGACCAATCCCCTAGGCAGCAACCCTAAAATCTAGGTCTTTTGTCCCCCTCAGCCACCGCCACACTCCAAATCCCCCTCAGGATCCATTCCCTCGGTCGCTGCCGCATCCTCCTCGTTTTTCTCAGCCAACCAACCAGATCCATTCCTCCTGTTTTTCCTTGAGATCCACCTACTCCTTCCCCGAAGCTCCTCCTCTGCTTCTCCTCGAACCAGTAGTAGCAGCGCAGCGCCCAAGCACTCCTCACCTCGCCGGTGCACCCTGCCTCCACTCCAGCGCCGGGAACGAAACCCCCCGCACCCGGATCTCACCACCATGTCGCCGTCCAGGACCCCGCTGGCCTCCCTTTTCTTCTTCTGCGGGAAGAGGACGACACTCCAGCCGCGCCACATTCGTCTCCGCTGCCAGCAGCGCCCCGGCCGTCCTCGTCCATGCGCTCGAGACAACGAGTGAGGACCTCGCTGCGTCCCTGGTCTCCTCCGAGCGCCTCCCCTTATTTCTCCTCCCTCCATCTGTTTTTCTCCCTCACGCAGTTCTCTCCCTCTTTCTGAATCCTTCACAGGAGCCATGGCCGAAGCTTCAAGCGTTGCCCGTCTCGTCTCCATCCAAAGCCGCCCTTGCCTCGTATCTGTTGGGTCCCGGCCATCCCCGTCATTGCCGGACCTCCTCCGCTCGCCGGAGCCCCAAGAACCGCGCCAAGTTCCTGCTGCTGCGCCTTCGCCAAGTCCCTGCCGCCCAGGACCTCCTCCTCGCCGCCCGTCATCTTCGTTCAAGCCCACCACCAGGCCGTCGCCCTCTCCCTGCTCCCCGTGCTCCCTCTTTTCTCTTCTCCCCCGTCCTCACTCCTCACCATCAACTCCCTCTCGCCTCTCTCTACAGGAAGCCTCTAGGACGCCGCCGCCATGGATGGGTGAGCCCCGCGCCGAGCCGCAAGCCCCAGTGCCCCCTTCCGCCCGAGAACGCCGCCTCGATCCGATTGACTGCGTCGCCCAGATCCTCCGCCCTCCGTCCTTCGCCACCGCGCTAGAGTTTGTGTCGCCGCTGCTCTACTTCTTTCGAACCAGGAAGAGGGCGAACGCCTCGCTCGAGCGCCCGCGTTGACTCTCACTGAACCGCTGCGTCGGCCTGCCTCCTTCACCGAGCCCAAGCCGGCCTGCTACATCGACTGGGCCTCAGCCCAATGTGAGCTGACCCCAGCGCCCCTTTTTTCCTTCCACTATTGGGCTAGCCAGCAGTTTCGGTCCAACTCGTATTTTTTTCCCGTGAAATGATTTATCTTTTTCCAGAGGAGACCAGTTTTGCAGAAAAGACCTTGTGGATCATGCATATAATAACTCACAATTGGTGCATCGGATTAAAATGAATTATATATGAAAGTTGCTTAGAATTTTGTCTAGTTTGATAATATGCAACTTTCATCTATGTTTAAAATGTTGTTTGTTTAAATTTGCTCCTATGCCATGCTAAAATGATTTATAATCATAACTAAATAACCGTAGCTCGGATTTTAATAAACTTTATATGTAAATGGGGTAGAAAAATGCCTAGTTTAACATGGTGACTTTACTTTGCATGTTTAAAAACTCTAAAATATGGTTTAGGGCAGAACAGTACCATAACCAAAATATGCATATGGGGTTTTACCGGAATTGTTGTTCGTTGCTTCCGGCCTCATTTAAACTTGACTAGATAGGTAGTTTTACTTATGCTTCACCTCTTGCCATGTTAATCAACATTTAATTTTATTGGGTACTTAAATGAGATCGAACTAAATAACTTGTTGTGGTGTTTCGTCAATATGCAACTCGTTGCATATTGATCTCCACTTAATTTGTAGAATTGCTTGTGCACTTTGCCATGCCATGCCTCTTTAAACCGGACATGCATCATACTTGATTGCGCATCGTGCCATGATTATGTGATGGTTGTTTTACTATGTTGTTTGCTTTCTTTCCGGTGTTGCTTCTTCGGGTTAGTTCCGATAACGTCGTTTGTGAGGATCCGTTTGACTACGCCCGTTTGTATTCTTCATGGACTCGTTCTTCTTCCTTGCGGGATTTCAGGCAAGATGACCATACCCTCGAAATCACTTCTATCTTTACTTGCTAGATGCTCGCTCTTTTGCTATGCCTATGTTGTGATACCTACCATTTGCTTATCATGCCTCCCATATTGTTGAACCAAGCCTCTAACCCACCTTGTCCTAGCAAACCGTTGTTTGGCTATGTTACCGCTTTGCTCAGCCCCTCTTATAGCGTTGTTAGTTGCAGGTGAAGATTGAAGTTTGTTCCTTGTTGGAACATGGAGATGTCATTCCTTGCTGGAACATTATTTACTTGTTGGGATATCATTATATTATCTTGTTATCTTAATGCATCTATATACTTGGTAAAGGGTGGAAGGCTCGGCCTCTTGCCTAGTGTTTTGTTCCACTCTTGCTGCCCTAGTTTCCGTCATATCGGTGTTATGTTCCCGGATTTTGCGTTCCTTATGCGGTTGGGTGATAATGGGAACCCCTTGACAGTTCACCTTGAATAAAGCTTTTCCAGCAATGCCCAACCTTGGTTTTACCATTTGCCACCTAGCCTCTTTTTCCCTTGGGTTTCCGGAGCCCGAGGGT
>NC_041390.1:291565988-291575579 GCF_002162155.2 Triticum dicoccoides
CGGGCCAGTGCTCCTCTGAGTGTTGGTCCAAACCGGGCAGCCTGTGGGGCCACCTCGGGGAAACTCGAGGGTTGGTTTTACTCGTAGCTTGACCTATCTGAGCATGCCCTGAGAACGAGATATGTGCAGCTCCTATCGGGATTTGTCGGCACATTCGGGCGGTGTTGCTGGATTTGTTTTAACTTGTCGAAATGTCTTGTAACCGGGATTCCGAGTCTGATCGGGTCTTCTCGCTAGAAGGAATATCCTTCGTTGACCGTGAGAGCTTGTCATGGGCTAAGTTGGGACCCCCTGCAGGGATTTGAACTTTCTAAAGCCGTGCCCGCGGTTATGGGCAGATGGGAATTTGTTAATGTCCGGTTGTAGATAACTTGAACCTTAATTTAATTAAAATGAATCAACTGTGTGTGTTACCGTGATGGTCTCTTCTCGGCGGAGTCCGGGAAGTGAACACGGTGTTGGAGTAATGTTTGCCGCAGGTTGTTCTCTAGTTATTTGATCGCGCTTTGCCTTCTCTTCTCGCTCTCTTTTGCGAATAGGTTAGCCACCATATATGCTAGTCGCTTGCTGCAGCTCCACATATTTACCTTGCCTTTCCTATAAGCTTAAATAGTCTTGATCGCGAGGGTGCGAGATTGTTGAGTCCCTGTGGCTCATAGATTACTTCCAAACCAGATGCAGGGCCAGACAACTCCGTTCCAGATGATGCGCTTGAGCTCAAGTGGGAGTTCGACGAGGACTCACGCCGTTACTACGTGTCTTTCCCTGATGATTAGTAGTGGTGCCCAGTTGGGGCGATTGGGACCGTGTTGCATGTTGGGTTGGTCTTTTATTTTGGCACCATAGTCGGGCCATAAGTGATTGGATGATCTAATGTTATTTATGTACTTTGTTTGACGTGGCGAGTGTAAGCCAACTATGTACCTTCCCCTTTTATTATCTATATTACATGGGATGTTGTGAAGATTGCCTTACTTGCGACATTGCTTTCAATGCGGTTATGCCTCTAAGTCGTGCTTCGACACGTAGGAGATATAGCCGCATCGAGGGCGTTACAAGTTGGTATCAGAGCCTTCCCCGACCTTAGGAGCCCCCTGCTTGATCGAATTAGCTGGCGTTGTTGAGTCTAGAAAAATGTTTTGAGTCATTTAGGATTATATATATCGGAGAGTTAGGACTTCTTTTTACTCCCCAGTCCCTTCATCGCTCTGGTAAGGCATCCTAACGTAGAGTTTTGACTCTTCTCTTCTCAAATTTCACAAAAAAAAATTAGGATCACGCGGGTATCTTGGAATCGTTTCGATCGATCTTTGACGAGAACAATGTTCTTGGTGCCTCCTGTCATTTAGGGGTTGTGGCAGTGTCCCGGGGAGTTGAGCTCCGAGGTGTTGTCGTCACAATTTTATCATTGCAGTTCTGGAATACCTAAGATTAGTTTCGCCGACATCGAAAATCTCTTTTATGCAGTTGTTGGTGAGATAACCTCGACGCCACCCAGTACTGGGGCGGTAGTTCGGGAGTATTGCCATAACTCGTATAACGGATGCTTTTCGAAGGTTGAGGTAGATGATTTCCGAAGGTTTCTTGGTTATGTGTTGAAGGATGGATACAGCTGGATGTAGGATTTGCTAGTTTTGGGTGAGATATTATGCTTCCCCTGTATCCCCAACACCTGATTGCATAACCGGAAAGGTTCGGGAGTTTCATAAGTGGGAATTCAAGTAGCTCTTAGGATATCTTTCCGACAGATGTATGATATGAAATTGGGGTTCGACGTCTAGTGGTCCGCCTATTCATGGTTGGTTTTACAATGGTCTCATTGTGTCTTAAAGAGTCCTTGGCTATGCCGACTCGGGGACGCTTCGTATGTCATGTGCACTGCCTTGTACATGATGGTGATGTACGATCGAGCCCGTGTAGGCCCCACCACGAAAACTTCGGACGAAATCTCTATCATATGTTTGTTCCGGCTTATTCTGCAAGCCAATCCTCTGTTTTTGTTTTGAGTGGTGGTATTCGAGTTGCTTCGAAGTCAAATGTTGATTCCATACCTTTCCTAAACGGTGTTCTCATACTCCGATGTGAATACTAATCCTTCTTGATAATTGAGATTATCATGTCAATCCTTTTCAACCGGTGTGTCTCTCTTCAAGTGGTTCCGATCTTTTCAACATCCGCAAGATTAATTATCAGTTCTTCTCAATGGTGTTTGCTTCATCCGTCCTAAATTGCCTTTGTTTTCCCGCCCACCCTCCCTTTCTCTTCAAGGACCCAGATTTCTTAATCAAGTATCCTTTTATTCTTGTGAAGTCTTTCCAGTCCTTTTCCGTCAATGTTCTTATTTGGTGGTTCTCATGAAGATTCTAACGGAGCTTCAAGTTCGTCATTCTTCATTCTTTTCATCTCCGGTGGTTTCAAGTCAAGCTTTGTTGATCATATCCTTTCCTCGTGTCAATGCTTTCTCATGCCGGTGCAATTCTTAATCATTCACCTATCGCTATTCAATTGTTCCGGAGTGCTCAAGATATCTCAAAGATTCGTGTTTCCACTTTGCAGTCGTTCAAGATCTTTCGAGGATGTTATCTCATTCAAGTCATTTAATTCAACCAGCGCAATCTATCTTTTAAATCATTCAACGGTGTTTATTTTCAGTGGGCCCTAACCCACAGGTCTTTTCCCAAGATCTTACCTGACTCTTCCTATTTTCCCGGAGCTATCCTAAATTCTTTTGAAGTTTGACGTCAGAATGAATTGTCATCAGTCAAATGTCTTTCTCCAAGATCTTTCATTTCTTTTCATCGTTGGTTCAACCTTTAAAATCGTCATTCTGGAGTATCTCAACAATTCATGGTGGTGTTTCTCGTCGTAATCCTCAGATTTTGAAGACCGAAGAAGAGTTTTTCATCCATATCTTATCCGTTCTCTCAAAGATTCGTCATTCTAGCTTGTTGTCATCCTCTCATAGTTGTTTTTGGATTGTGAGAATTCTTTTCACCTATCCGGAGCAATTCAAGATTCTTTTCAGTTTGTTTCTCCGGAGCCCATCATCTTAGATTTATTCATTCCAGCTTTCAGCTCTCGCTCTCCAAATCTTACCGGTGCATCATTCAAGTTTTCTTTAATCAGTTCGGGATCTCTTCGTTATCTTGCTTCTTGATTCACCCCTTTACTTAGTTCATTATCAATCCTTACGGTGGTCCAATCAAGAAATCTATTTCATTTTTTTTCTATCAATTTATTCGTTGTTTCCAAATCCTACCGGTGGATCGTCGAAGACCTTCTCAAGTTTATGTTATATCTCTCTTAATCTTTTCTATGAGAATAAGTAATATGCCAAATCCGTTGATTGTCATCAATTTAAATGGTGAAGGATACGCATAACGTAATTCTTATTTTTGTTTCATCGAGTGAACTCAATTTCCTATTCCGGAGGCTCATCAAATTCTCGTCTTCATTTGTTTCATCTTTCTTTTCCGGAGTTCCAGTTTTCCGCTTTATCTCATCACGAAGTCCATCTAAATAATTACAAGGTTTCACCTTGTGTTTCCAACTTCTCTTTATTTTCGTTATTCTTTTTGTTTACCGGAGTTCTTCATGAAGGTTCTACATGATGGTTCATCAAGGATTTATATTCCTTCTCAAAGTGTTCATCGGGATTCTTTTCTAAGGAGCTCAAGCATTCTTCATCTTGCATCTGGAGTGCAATTCTTTCTACCTTATCATTGGAGGTGGTATTATGTCCTTATTGATAATTTGAGTTCATGTTTCATGATTCACGGGTTGTTAAGAATGGGGTATTTTAAATCCATCAACCTCTTCGTTGGAGTTATCTTGGGTTATATTTCACCTAAAGCTTTCTCTAAGATTTTGCTATTTTATGGTGCTTATAATGACCCAAGTTCTTCATTTATCCTCCTGGTGAAATAAGTTTCTCGTCTCCTTGTTCATACCAATCCAATTCTTTTTCCCGTGAGTGGCAGGTTGTCACCTCATAATTTGTGGTGTATTCCATTAGACCATATCAAGCGTATTCTTTTCGTTGTTGGTGTTCCAACAACTCCGCTCGACCCGTCTCCTAAGGATGCCTTCTCAAGCTCTTTTGTGGCATAAGATGACATTTTCTTCACAATTCTTTTATTTCAATTATCTATCTTCTATTCTTTTGTTCCGGAGCCATTGTGATGTTGCTCTTTTCTCTCATCATCTTGGATCGTGTTCTTTTCGTGCTTATCCATTTAACCGGAGTATGTGCCCGCTGCTCAAGTTCTTTCATTTTATCAAGCCTTGCATATCTTTCCAACCAGAGTGTTGTTTGAAGTTGTTCTTCCTTATTTCTTTTTTCTAACGGAGTGTTTTCAACTTCGTGCATCTCCGTTGTATTCTATTCTCGAAATGGTTTAACCTTTCAAGGTTCTCTGGTTTCACTCATTTGTCAAAGAAGCAACTTAGTTTTACCTCTTCTCTTTCTCTTCTGTTTTCCCTCCGGTGCCATTATAGATCTGCGACGAGATCCTCTCGTAGTGGTGGAGTGTTGTAACGCCCCGAGACCGTTGCGCCAGGTGTCTTCCAGTTATTCGCTGTCGTTGTCATGTCATTTTCTTGCGTGTTGCATCTTATCATGTCATCTTGTGCATTGCATCATCATGTTTTAAAACTTGCATTCGTCCGGGTTCTCCGAGTTCTCTTCGTTCTCCGTTCTGAGCCCAACCACTTGCACGCGCCCGCGGCATGTCCGAAATAGTATTTTATAAGTGGCCAGAAAATGTCCTCGGAATGGGATGAAAGTTGACGTGCGGTGTTGTTTTATTGTCAGTAGACCGCCTGTCAAGTTTCATCGCATTCGGAGTCCGTTTGACATCCCAACGTTAAACTATAGCGGCATTATAGCCCGGCACACGTCGGACGTTTTCGGTCTTCGAAAACTATTGCCGGGCTTTCCCTCTCTTTCCTCTCTAGTCCGTCTGCACAGTCCGCTATCACCGACAGGCCCCGAAACCCCTCCTTGCACGGTGCATCGACCCCCTCACGTGCGCGTCCGAAAGTTGTCCCGGACCCGACCCGGGCAGTCGTCACCGTTGGGTCCGGATCATCCCCAAACGTCTACAAAACGTCTCCGTTTTTCTCTTTGGGCTACCTAACCTATTTTTCCCGTCCGTCCGATTAAGATCAGAGGGACCAAATGCCCCTATCCAAAAATCCACTTACTATATATAGACCAATCCCCTAGGCAGCAACCCTAAAATCTAGGTCTTTTGTCCCCCTCAGCCGCCGCCACACTCCAAATCCCCCTCGGGATCCATCCCCTCGGTCGCTGCCGCATCCTCCTTGTTTTACTCGGCCAACCAACTGAAGGAAATATGCCCTAGAGGCAATAATAAAGTTATTATTTATTTCCTTATAATCATGATAAATGTTTATTATTCATGCTAGAATTGTATTAACCGGAAACATAATACATGTGTGAATACATAGACAAACAGAGTGTCACTAGTATGCCTCTACTTGACTAGCTCGTTAATCAAAGATGGTTATGTTTCCTAACCATGGACAAAGAGTTGTTATTTGATTAACGAGGTCACATCACTAGTTGAATGATCTGATTGACATGACCCATTCCATTAGCTGAGCACCCGATCGTTTAGTATGTTGCTATAGCTTTCTTCATGACTTATACATGTTCCTATGACTATGAGATTATGCAACTCCCGTTTACCGGAGGAACACTTTGGGTGCTACCAAACGTCACAACGTAACTGGGTGATTATAAAGGAGCATTACAGGTGTCTCCAAAGGTAGATGTTGGGTTGGCGTATTTCGAGATTAGGATTTGTCACTCCGATTGTCGGAGAGGTATCTCTGGGCCCTCTCGGTAATACACATCACATAAGCCTTGCAAGCATTACAACTAATATGATTAGTTGTGAGATGATGTATTACGGAACGAGTAAAGAGACTTGCCGGTAACGAGATTGAACTAGGCATTGGATACCGACGATCGAATCTCGGGCAAGTAACATACCGATGACAAAGGGAACAACGTATGTTGTTATGCGGTCTGACCGATAAAGATCTTCGTAGAATATGTAGGAGCCAATATGGGCATCCAGGTCCCGCTATTGGTTATTGACCGGAGACATGTCTCGGTCATGTCTACATTGTTCTCGAACCCGTAGGGTCCACACGCTTAAGGTTACGATGACAGTTACATTATGAGTTTATGCATTTTGATGTACCGAAGGTTGTTCAGAGTCCCGGATGTGATCATGGACATGACGAGGAGTCTCGAAATGGTCGAGACGTAAAGATTGATATATTGGAAGCCTATGTTTGGACATCGGAAGTGTTCCGGGTGAAATCGGGATTTTACCGGGTTACCGGGAGGTTACCGGAACCCCCCGGGAGCCATATGGGCCTTCATGGGCCTTAGTGGAAAGGAGAAAGGGGCAGCCCAAGGGGGCTGCGCACCTCCCCCCTCCCCTAGTCCTATTAGGACTAGGAGAGGTGGCCGGCCACCCCTCTCCCTCTTTCCCCCTTGGGAATCCTAGTTGGAATAGGATTGGGGGGAGTCCTACTCCCGGAAGGAGTAGGACTCCTCCTTTGCCCTCTCCCTGGCCGGCGCCCCCCCTCCCCCTTGGCTCCTTTATATACTGAGGCAGAGGCACCCTAGAAACACACAAGTTGATCCACGTGATCTATTCCTTAGCCGTGTGCGGTGCCCCCTGCCACCATATTCCTCGATAATACTGTAGTGGAGTTTAGGCGAAGCCCTGCTGCTGTAGTTCATCAAGATCGTCACCACGCCGTCGTGCTGACGGAACTCTTCCCCGACACTTTGCTGGATCGAAGTCCGGGGATCGTCATCGAGCTGAATGTGTGCTCGAACTCGGAGGTACCGTAGTTTCGGTGCTTGATCGGTTGGATCGTGAAGACGTACGACTACTTCCTCTACGTCGTGTCATCGCTTCCGCAGTCGGTCTGCGTTGGGTACGTAGACAACACTCTCCCCCTCGTTGCTATGCATCACATGATCTTGCGTGTGCGTAGGAATTTTTTTTGAAATTACTACGAAACCCAACACCAACCAGATCCACTCCTCCTGTTTTTCCTTGAGATCCACCTACTCCTTCCCCGAAGCTCCTCCTCTGCTTCTCCTCAAACCAGTAGCAGCAACGCAGTGCCCAAGCACTCCTCACCTCGCCGGTGCACCCTGCCTCCACTCCGGCGCCGGGAACGAAACCCCCCGCGCCCGGATCTCACCACCACGTCGCCGTCCAGGACCCCGCTGGCCTCCCTTTTCTTCTTCTGCGGGAAGAGGACGACGCTCCAGCCGCGCCACGTTCGTCTCCGCCGCCAGCAGTGCCCCGGCCGTCCTCGTCCATGCGCTCGAGACAACGAGTGAGGACCTCGCTGCGTCCCTGGTCTCCTCCGAGCGCCTCCCCTTATTTCTCCTCCCTCCATCTGTTTTTCTCCCTCACGCAGTTCTCTCCCTCTTTCTGAATCCTTCACAGGAGCCATGGCCGAAGCTTCAAGCGCTGCCCGTCTCGTCTCCATCCGAAGCCGCCCTGGCCTCGTATCTGTTGGGTCCCGGCCATCCCCGTCATTGCCGGACCACCTCAGCTCGCCGGAGCCCCAAGAACTGCGCCAAGTTCCTGCTGCTGCGCCTTCGCCAAGTCCCTGCCGCCTAGGACCTCCTCCTCGCCGCCCGTCGTCTTCGTTCAAGCCCACCGCCAGGCCGTCGCCCTCTCCCTGCTCCCCGTGCTCCCTCTTTTCTCTTCTCCCCCGTCCTCACTCCTCACCATCAACTCCCTCTCGCCTCTCTCTACAGGAAGCCACTAGGACGCCGCCGCCATGGATGGGTGAGCCCCGCGCCGAGCCGCAAGCCCCTGTGCCCCCTTCCACCGGAGAATGCCGCCTCGATCCGGTTGACTACGTCGCCCAGATCCTCTGCCCTCCGTCCTTCGCCGTCGCGCCGGAGTTTGCGTCGCCGCTGCTCTGCTTCTTTCGAACCAGGAAGAGGGCGAACGCCTGGCCCGAGCGCCCGCGTTGACTCTTGCTGAACCGCTGCGTCGGCCTGCCTCCTTCACCGAGCCCAAGCCGGCCTGCTACATCGACTGGGCCTCAGCCCAATGTGAGCTGACCCCAGCGCCCCCTTTTTTCCTTCCACTATTGGTCCAGCCAACAGTTTTGGCCCAACTCGTATTTTTTCCCGTGAAATGATTTATCTTTTTCCAGAGGAGACCAGTTTTGCAGAAAAGACCTTGTGGATCATGCATATAATAACTCACAATTGGTGCATCGGATTAAAATGAATTATATATGAAAGTTGCTTAGAATTTTGTCTAGTTTGATAATATGCAACTTTCATCTATGTTTAAAATGTTGTTTGTTTAAATTTGCTCCTATGCCATGCTAAAATGATTTATAATCATAACTAAATAACCGTAGCTCGGATTTTAATAAACTTTATATGTAAATGGGGTAGAAAAATGCCTAGTTTAACATGGCGACTTTACTTTGCATGTTTAAAAACTCTAAAATATGGTTTAGGGCAGAACAGTACCATAACCAAAATATGCATATGGGGTTTTACCGGAATTGTTGTTCGTTGCTTCCGGCCTCATTTAAACTTGACTAGATAGGTAGTTTTACTTATGCTTCACCTCTTGCCATGTTAATCAACATTTAATTTTGTTGGGTACTTAAACGAGATCGAACTAAATAACTTGTTGTGGTGTTTCGTCAATATGCAACTCATTGCATATTGATCTCCACTTAATTTGTAGAATTGCTTGTGCACTTTGCCATGCCATGCCTCTTTAAACCGGACATGCATCATACTTGATTGCGCATCGTGCCATGATTATGTGATGGTTGTTTTACTATGTTGTTTGCTTTCTTTCCAGTGTTGCTTCTTCGGGTTAGTTCCGATAACGTCGTGTTTGTGAGGATCCGTTCGACTATGCCCATTTGTCTTCTTCATGGACTCGTTCTTCTTCCTTGCGGGATTTCAGGCAAGATGACCATACCCTCGAAATCACTTCTGTCTTTGCTTGCTAGATGCTCGCTCTTTTGCTATGCCTATGCTGCGATACCTACGACTTGCTTATCATGCCTCCCATATTGTTGAACCAAGCCTCTAACCCACCTTGTCCTAGCAAACCGTTGTTTGGCTATGTTACCGCTTTGCTCAGCCCCTCTTATAGCGTTGTTAGTTGCAGGTGAAGATTGAAGTTTGTTCCTCGTTGGAACATGGAGATGCCGTTCCTTGTTGGAACATTATTTACTTGTTGGGATATCATTATATTATCTTGTTATCTTAATGCATCTATATACTTGGTAAAGGGTGGAAGGCTCGGCCTCTCGCCTAGTGTTTTGTTCCACTCTTGCCGCCCTAGTTTCCGTCATATCGGTGTTATGTTCCCGAATTTTGCATTCCTTACGCGGTTGGGTGATAATGGGAACCCTTGACAGTTCGCCTTGAATAAAGCTTTTCCAGCAATGCCCAACCTTGGTTTTACCATTTGCCACCTAGCCTCTTTTCCCTTGGGTTTCCGGAGCCCGAGGGTCATCTTATTTTAACCCCCCCCCCCC
>NC_041390.1:291575889-291587145 GCF_002162155.2 Triticum dicoccoides
CGGGCAGCCTGCGGGGCCACCTCGGGGAAACTCGAGGGTTGGTTTTACTCGTAGCTTGACCTATCTGAGTGTGCCCTGAGAACGAGATATGTGCAGCTCCTATCGGGATTTGTCGGCACATTTGGGCGGTGTTGCTGGATTTGTTTTAACTTGTCGAAATGTCTTGTAACCGGGATTCCGAGTCTGATCGGGTCTTCCCGCTAGAAGGAATATCCTTCGTTGACCGTGAGAGCTTGTCATGGGCTAAGTTGGGACCCCTGCAGGGATTTGAACTTTCGAAAGCCGTGCCTGCGGTTATGGGCAGATGGGAATTTGTTAATGTCCGGTTGTAGATAACTTGAACCTTAATTTAATTAAAATGAATCAACTGTGTGTGTTACCGTGATGGTCTCTTCTCGGCGGAGTCCGGGAAGTGAACACGGTGTTGGAGTAATGTTTGCCACAGATTGTTCTCTAGTTATTCGATCGCATTTTGCCTTCTCTTCTCGCTCTCTTTTGCGAATAGGTTAGCCACCATATATGCCAGTCGCTTGCTGCAGCTCCACATATTTACCTTGCTTTCCTATAAGCTTAAATAGTCTTGATCGTGAGGGTGCGAGATTGCTGAGTCCCTGTGGCTCACAGATTACTTCCAAACCAGATGCAGGGCCAGACGACTCCGTTCCAGATGACGCGCTTGAGCTCAAGTGGGAGTTCGACGAGGACTCACGCCGTTACTACGTGTCTTTCCCTGATGATCAGTAGTGGTGCCCAGTTGGGGCGATCGGGACCGTGTCGCATGTTGGGTTGGTCTTTTATTTTGGCACCGTAGTCGGGCCATGAGTGATTGGATGATGTAATGCTATTTATGTACTTTGTTTGACGTGGCGAGTGTAAGCCAACTATGTACCTTCCCCTTTTATTATCTATATTACATGGGATGTTGTGAAGATTGCCTTACTTGCGACATTGCTTTCAATGCGGTTATGCCTCTAAGTCGTGCTTCGACACGTAGGATATATAGCCGCATCGAGGGCGTTACATTATCACACCCGATCATCACGTGGTGTCTCGGCACGACGAATTGTCGCAACAGCGCATACTCAGGGAGAACACTTATACCTTGAAATTTAGTGAGAGATCATCTTATAATGCTACCGCCATACTAAGCAAAATAAGATGCATAAAGGATAAACATCACATGCAATCAAAATATGTGACATGATACATGATCATCTTGCGCCTTTGATCTCCATCTCCAAAGTACCATCATGATCTCCACCATCACCGGCATGACACCATGATTTCCATCATCTTGATCTCTATCAACGTGTCGTCACATGGTCGTCTCGCCAACTATTTCTTTTTCAACTATTGCTATCGCATAGCGATAAAGTAAAGCAATTGTATGGGGCTTGCATCTTATGCAATAAAGAGACAACCATAAGGCTCCTGCCAGTTGCCTATAACTTTAACAAAACATGATCATCTCATACAACAATTTATATCTCATCATGTCTTGACCATATCACATCACAACATGCCCTGCAAAAACAAGTTAGACTTCCTCTACTTTGCCGTTGCAAGTTTTACATGGCTGCTATGGGCTGAGCAAGAATCGTTCTTACCTACGCATCAGAAACCACAACACGGTATAGTGATTGATTTTTTATCTTCAGAAAGAACCCTGTTCATTGAATCCGATTCAACTAAAATTGGAGAAACTGACACCCACCAGCCACCTGTGTGCGAAGCACGTCGGTAGAGCCAGTCTCGCGTAAGCGTACGCGTAATGTCGGTCTAGGCCACTTCATCCAACAATACTGCCGAATCAAGAATCAACTAGTGATGGCAAGCAATATGTATATACCCACGCCCACAACTCATTTGTGTTCTACTCATGCATATAACATCTACACATAAACCTGGCTCGGATGCCACTGTTGGGGAACGTAGTAATTTCAAAATTTTCCTACACACATGCAAGATCATGATGATGCATAGCAACGAGAGGGGAGAGTATCGTCCATGTACCCTCGTAGACCATAAGCGGAAGCGTTATGAGAACGCGGTTGATGTAGTCGAACGTCTTCACGATCCGACCGATCCAAGTACCGAACGCACGGTAACTCCGAGTTCAGCACATGTTCAGCTCGATGACATCCCACGAACTCCGATCCAGCAGAGCCTCACGGGAGAGTTCCGTCAGCACGACGGCATGATGGCGGTGATGATGTTGCTACCTACGCAGGGCTTCGCATAAGCACTGCTACGATATGATCGAGGTGGATTATGGTGGAGGGGGCACTGCATACGGCTTGGAACAATCAACTTGTGTGTCTTTGGGTGCCCCCCCCCCCGCCCCAGTATATAAAGGAGCAAGTGGGGAGGCCGGCCAGCCTTGGTGCGCCTCAAGGAGAGGAGTAATACTCTTCCTACTAGGAAGATGATTCATCCTTTCCTAGTCCAACTAGGAAGAGGAAATGGGGTAGGAGAGAGAGGGAGAGGGGGAGGGAAAGAGGGGCTGCGCCCCCCTCCCCTAGTCCAATTCGGACTCCCCATGGGAGGGGGCGCGCCACCTCCTGGGCTTAGCCCTCTCTCTCCCCTCAGGCCCACTAAGGCCCAATACTTCCCTGGGGGGTTCCGGTAACCCCTCTGGCGCTCCGGTTTTCTCCGAAATCATCCGGAACACTTCCGGTGTCCAAATATAGCCGCCTAATATATCAATGTTTACATCTCAACCATTTCGATACTCCTCTTCATATCCGTGATCACATCTGGGATTCTGAACTACCTTCGGTACATCAAAACACATAAACTCATAATACCGATCGTCACCGAACTTTAAGTGTGCGGACCCTACGGGTTCGACAACTATGTATACATGACCGAGACTTATCTCCGGTCAATAACCAATAGCAGAACCTGGATGCTCATATTGGTTCCGACATATTCTACGAAGATCTTTATCGGTCAAACCGCATAACAACATACGTTGTTCCCTTTGTCATCGGTATGTTACTTGCCCGAGATTCGACGTTGGTATCTCAATACCTAATTCAATCTCGTTACCGGCAAGTCTCTTTACTCGTTTCCGTAATGCTTCATCCCACATCTAACTCATTAGTTGCATTGCTTGCAAGGCTTATAGTGATGTGCATTACCGAGAGGGCCCATAGATACCTCTCTGACAATCGTAGTGACAAATCCTAATCTCAATCTATGCCAACTCAACAAGTACCATCAGAGACGCCTGTAGAGCACCTTTATAATACCCAGTTACGTTGTGACGTTTGGTAGCACACAAAGTGTTCCTCCGGTAGTCGGGAGTTGCATAATCTCATAGTCATAGGAACATGTATAAGTCATGAAGAAAGCAATAGCAGTAAACTAAAATGATCAAGTGCTAAGCTAACGGAATGGGTCAAGTCAATCACATCATTCTCCTAATTATGTGATCCCGTTTATCAAATGACAACTCATGTCTATGGTTAGGAAACATAACCATCTTTGATCAACGAGCTAGTCAAGTAGAGGCATACTGGTGACACTCTATTTGTCTATGTATTCACACATGTATTATGTTTCCGGTTAATACAGTTCTAGTATGAATAATAAACATTTATCATGATATAAGGAAATAAATCATAACTTTATTATTGCCTCTAGGGCATATTTCCTTCAATTCTTCTATCAAAATGTACAAGCATCTTCAAAAGAAAGAGTCAGCCTCACCATTTTCCAAGAATATATGGAAAAGTGCTGCAATGCTGAGGTACAAGATCTTTGTGTGGTTGATTTTGCATGAAAGGGTAAATGTCAGAAATCTTCTGTTGAGAAAGAATTTCCATCTGCCCAACTATAACTGCGAAATCTGCAATTGTTCGTGTGAGGAGACTAGTCTTCATCTTTTTTGGGATTGCCCATTCGCACTATCATGCTGGGATTCCATTGTGCCCAACAAGGAGAGAGGCACTAATACTTTTGATGAGATAACTTTCCTCCTAAACCACCTCCCCAAGCAATTTGCAATGAACATAATCATCATGGGCTGCTGGCATATTTGGACGCAGAGAAACTCCAAAATCTTCAAAGGTAAAACTCCTTTCGTGCAAGCTTGGAGAACTTTGTCTGGGAATGACCTTAAGATGATAGTGGTGAGAGCTAAAGAAAAACACAGAGACGCTTTCAAGGGCTGGATTATAGATAACCTGGCTTAATTCTTCATGGATATACCTAGAGCTGGTATTGTCGGGTAACGCAGTATTTCAAAAAAATTCCTACGATCACGCAAGATCTATCTAGGGATGCATAGCAACGAGAGGGGAGAGTGTGTCTACGTACCCTCGTAGATCAAAAGCAGAAGTGTTAAGTAACGCGGTTGATGTAGTCGAACGCCTTCGTGATCCAACCGATCAAGTACCAAACACACGGCACCTCCACGTTCTACACACGTTCAGCTCAGTGATGTCCCTCGAACTCTAGTTCCAGCTGAGGCCGAGGGAGAGTTTCGTCAGCACGACGGCGTGTTGACGGTGATGATGAAGTTACGGACGTAGGGCTTTGCCTAAGCACTACGACAATATGACCGAGGTGGAAATCTGCGGAGGGGGGCACCACACACGGCTAAGAGATCAACTTGTGTGTCTATGGGGTGCCCCCTCCCCCGTATATAAAGGAGTGGAGGAGGGGAGGGTCGGCCTCCTATGGCGCGCCCCGGGGGGGATTCCTACTCCTAGTAGGAGTAGGTTTCCCCCTTTCCCTAGTTGGAGTAGGAGAAGAAGGAAGAGGGAGAGGGAAAGAAGGAAAGGGGGGCCAGCCCCCATCCCAATTCGGATTGGGCTTGGGGGGCACACGTCTCCCACTTGGCCGCCTCCTCCTCTCTCCCACCATGGCCCATTAAGGCCCGTTAACTCCCCGGGGGGTTCCGGTAACCTCCCGGTACTCCGAAAAATGCCCGAACCTATCCGAAACCTTTCCGGTGTCCAAACATAGCCTTCCAATATATCAATATTTATGTCTCGACCATTTCAAGACTCCTCGTTATTTCCGTGATCACATCTGCGGCTCCGAACTATCTTTGGTACATCAAATCACATAACTCATAATACATATCATCATCCAACGTTAAGCGTGTGGACCCTACGGGTTCGAGAACTATGTAGACATGACCTAGACTCATCTCCGGTCAATAACCAATAGCGGAACCTGGATGCTCATATTGGTTCCTACATATTCCACGAAGATCTTTATCGGTCAAACCACATAACAACATATGTTTATTCCCTTTGTCATCGGTATGTTACTTGCCCGAGATTCGATCGTCGATATCATCATACCTGGTTCAATATCATTACCGGTAAGTCTCTTTAATCGTTCCTTAATGCAACATCCCGCAACTAACTCATTAGTCACATTACTTGCAAGGCTTATAGTGATGTGCATTACCGAGAGGGCCCAGAGATACCTCTCTGACAATCGGAGTGACAAATCCTAATCTCGATCTATGCCAACTCAACAAACACAATTAGAGACACCCGTAGAGCATCTTTATAATCACCCAGTTACGTTGTGACGTTTGATAGCACACTAAGTGTTCCTCCGCTATTCGGGAGTTGCATAATCTCATAGTCATAGGAACATGTATAAGTTATGGAGAAAGTAATAGCAATAAACTAAATGATCATAGTGCTAAGCTAACGGATGGGTCAAGTCAATGACATTATTCTCTAATGATGTGATCTCGTTCATCAAATGACAACTCATGTTTATGGCTAGGAAACTTAACCATTTTTATTACGAGCTAGTCAAGTAGAGGCATACTAGTGACACTCTGTTTGTCTATGTATTCACACATGTACTAAGTTCCCGGTTAATACAATTCTAGCATGAATAATAAACATTTATCATGATATAAGGAAATATAAATAACAACTTTATTATTGCCTCTAGGGCATATTTCCTTCAGTCTCCCACTTGCACTAGAGTCAATAATCTAGATTACATTGTAATGATTCTAACACCCATGGAGTCTTGGTGCTGATCATGTTTTGCTCGTGAGAGAGGCTTAGTCAACGGGTCTGCAGCATTCAGATCCATATGTATCTTGCAAATCTCTATGTCTCCCTCCTTGAGTTGATCGTAGATGGAATTGAAGCGTCTCTTGGTGTGCTTGGTTCTCTTGTGAAATCTGAATTCCTTTGCCAAGGCAATTGCACCAGTATTGTCACAAAAGATTTTCGTTGGACCCGATCACTAGGTATGACACCTAGATCAGATATGAACTCCTTCATCGAGACTCCTTCATTTGCTGCTTCCGAAGCAGCTATGTATTCCGCTTCACACGTAGATCCCGCCACGACGCTTTGCTTAGAACTACACCAACTGACAGCTCCACCATTCAATAAAAATACGTATCCGATTTGTGACTTAGAGTCATCCGGATCATTGTAAAAGCTTGCATCGACATAACCATTTACGACGAGCTCTTCCTCACCTCCATAAACAAGAAACATATCCTTAGTCCTTTTCAGGTATTTCAGGATATTCTTAATCGCTGTCCAGTGATCCACTCCTAGATTACTTTGATACCTCCCTGCTAAACTAATAGCAAGGCACACATCAGGTGTGGTACACAGCATTGCGTACATGATAGAACCTATGGTTGAAGCATAGGGAATGACTTTCATTTTCTCTCTATCTTCTGCAGTGGTCGGGCATTGAGTGTGACTCAACTTCACACCTTGTAACACAGGCAAGAACCCTTTCTTTGCTTGATCCATTTTGAACTTTTTCAAAAATTATCAAGGTATGTGCTTTGTGAAAGTCCAATAAGCGTCTTGATCTATCTCCATAGATCTTGATGCCCAATATATAAGTAGTTTCACCGAGGTCTTTCATTGAAAAATTCTTATTCAAGTATCCTTTTATGCTATTCAAAAATTCAGTATCGTTTCCAATTAACAATATGTCATCCACATATAATATCAGAAATGCTACAGAGCTCCCACTCACTTTCTTGTAAATACAGGCTTCTCCAAAAGTTTGTATAAAACCATATGCTTTGATCACACTATCAAAGCGTATATTCCAACTCCGAGATGCTTGCACCAGTCCATAAATGGATCGCTGGAGCTTACACACTTTGTTAGCACCTTTTGGATCGACAAAACCTTCTGGTTGCATCATATACAACTCTTCTTTAAGATATCCATCAAGGAATGCAGTTTTGACATCCATTTGCCAAATTTCATAATCATAAATGTGGCAATTGCTAACATGATTCGGACGGACTTAAGCATCACTACGGGTGAGAAGGTCTCATCGTAGTCAACTCCTTGAACTTGTCAAAAACCTTTTGCAACAAGTCGAGCTTCGTAGATAGTAACATTACCGTGAGTGTCAGTCTTCTTCTTGAAGATCCATTTATTCTCTATGGCTTGCCGATCATCGGGCAAGTCAACCAATGTCCACACTTTGTTCTCATACATGGATCCCATCTCAGATTTCATGGCCTCAAGCCATTTTGTGGAGTCTGGGATCATCATCGCTTCCTCATAGTTTGTAGGTTCGTCATGGTCAAGTAACAAGACCTCTAGAACAGGATTACCGCACCACTCTGGTGCATATCTTACTCTGGTTGACCTACAAGGTCCGGTTGTAACTTGATCAGAAGTTTCATGATCATCATCATTAGCTTCCTCACTAATTGGTGTAGGAATCACTGGAACTGATTTCTGTGATGAATTACTTTCCAATAAGGGAGCAGGTACAATTACCTCATCAAGTTCTACTTTCCTCCCAGTCACTTCTTTCGAGAGAAACTCCTTCTCTAGAAAGGATCCATTCTTAGCAATGAATATCTTGCCTTCGGATCTGTGATAGATGGTGTACCCAACAGTCTCCATTGGGTATCCTATGAAGACACATTTCTCCGATTTAGGTTCGAGCTTATCAGGTTGAAGCTTTTTCAAATAAGCATCGCAGCCCCAAACTTTAAGAAACGACAACTTGGGTTTCTTGCCAAACTACAGTTCCTATGGTGTCATCTCAACGGATTTCGATGGTGCCCTATTTAACGTGAATGCAGCCGTCTCTAAAGCATAACCCCAAAACAATAGCGGTAAATAAGTAAGAGACATCATAGATCACACCATATCTAATAAAGTGCGGTTACGACGTTCGGACACACCATTACGCTGTGGTGTTCCAGGTGGCGTGAGTTGCGGAACTATTCCGCATTGTTTCAAATGAAGAACAAACTCATAACTCAAATATTCACCTCCATGATCAGATTGTAGAAACTTAATTTTCTTGTTATGATGATTTTCCACTTCACTCTGAAATTCTTTGAACTTTTCAAATGTTTCAGACTTATGTTTCATCAAGTAGATATATCCATATCTGCTCAAATCATCTGTGAAGGTAAGAAAATAATGATACCCGCCACGAGCATCAACACTCATCGGACCACATACATCAGTATGTATTATCTCCAATAAGTCTGTTGCTCGTTCCATTGTTCCGGAGAACAGAGTCTTAGTCATCTTGCCCATGAGGCATGGTTCGCAAGCATCAAGTGATTACAAAAGCCCATCAGCATGGAGTTTCTTCATGCGCTTTACACCAATATGACCTAAACGGCAGTGCCACAAATAAGTTGCACTATCATTGTTAAACTTATATCTTTGGCTTCAATACTATGAATATGTGTATCACTACTATCAAGATTTAGTAAAAATAGACCACTCATCAAGGGTGCATGACCATAAAAGATATTACTCATATAAATAGAACAACCATTATTCTCTGATTTAAATGAATAGTCGTCTCGCATCAAACAAGATCCAGATATAATGTTCATGCTTAACGCTGGCCCCAAATAACAATTATTCAGGTCTAAAACTTATCCCGAAGGTAGATGTAGAGGTAGCGTGCCGACGGCGATCACATCGACTTTGGAACCATTTCCCACGCACATCGTCACCTTGTCCTTAGCCAATCTTCGCTTAATCCGTAGCCCCTGTTTGGAGTTGCAAATATTAGCAACAGAACCAATATCAAATACCAGTCGCTACTGCGAGCATTAGTAAGGTACACATCAATAACATGTATATCAAATATACCTTTCACTTTGCCATCCTTCTTATCCGCCAAATACTTGGGGCAGTTCCGCTTCCAGTGACCAGTCCCTTTGTAGTAGAAGCACCCAGTCTCAGGCTTAGGTCCAGACTTGGGCTTCTTCAATTGAGCAGCAACTTGCTTGTTGTTCTTCTTGAAGTTCCCCTTCTTCCCTTTTCCCCTCTTCTTGAAACTGATGCTCTTGTTGACCATCAACACTTGATGCTCCTTCTTGATTTCTACCTCTGCAGCCTTTAGCATAGTGAAGAGCTCGGGAATTGCTTATCCATCCCTTGCATATTATAGTTCATCATGAAGCTTTTGTAGCTTGGTGGCAGTGATTGAAGAACTCTGTCAATGACACTATCAACTGGAAGATTAACTCCTAGCTGAGTCAAGTGATTGTGGTACCCAGACATTCTGAGTATGTGCTCACTGATAGAACTATTCTCCTCCATTTTACAGTTGTAGAACTTATTGGAGACTTCATATCTCTCAATCCGGGCATTTGCTTGAAATATTAACTTCAACTCCTGGAACATCTCATATGCTCCATGACGTTCAAAACGTCGTTGAAGTCCCGTTTCTAAGCCGTAAAGCATGGCACACTGAACTATCGAGTAGTGATCAGCTTTGCTCTGCCAGGTGTTCATGACATATGGAGTTGCTCCTGCAGTGGGTTTGGCACCTAGCAGTGCTTCCAGGACGTAATTCTTGTATGCAACAATGAGGATAATCCTCAAGTTACGGACCCAGTCTGTGTAGTTGCTACCATCATCTTTCAACTTAGCTTTCTCTCGGAACGCATTAAAATTCAACGGAACAACACCACGGGCCATTTATCTACAACAACATAGACATGCAAAATACTATCAGGTACTATGTTCATGATAAATTAAAGTTCAATTAATCATATTACTTAAGAACACCCACTTAGATAGACATCCTCTAATCATCTAAGTGATCACGTGACCCATATCAACTAAACCATGTCCGATCATCACGTGAGATGGAGTAGTTTTCAGTGGTGAACATCACTATGTTGATCATATCTACCATATAATTCACGCTCAACCTTTCGATCTCAGTGTTCCAAGGTCATATCTGCATATGCTAGGCTCGTCAAGTTTAACCCGAGTATTCTGCTTGTGCAAAACTGGTTGTACCCGTTGTATGTGAACATAGAGCTTATCACACCCGATCATCACGTGGTGTCTCGGCACGACGAACTGTAGCAACGGTGCATACTCAGGAAGAACACTTGTACCTTGAAATTTAGTGAGAGATCATCTTATAATGCTACCACCGTACTAAGCAAAATAAGATGCATAAAGGATAAACATCACACAAAATCAATATAAGTGATATGATATGGCCATCATCATCTTGTGCCTTTGATCTCCATCTCCATGTAACACCCCGGATATAACTTTCCCAATTTGTACTCCAACTCTTGCCGTTTCCGGCGTTAAGTTATATTTATTTCCTCGGGTTCGGGTTTTTGTCTCCGTGTGTTGTTATCATTGTCATGCATCTCATATCATGTCATCATGTGCATTGCATTCGCATACGTGTTCGTCTCATGCATTCGAGCTTTTTCCCCGTTGTCCGTTTTGCATTCCGGCGCTTCGTTCTCCTCCTGTGGTCATTTCTAGCTTTCTTTCGTGTGTGGGGATTAAACATTTCCGGATTGGACCGAGACTTGCCAAGCAGCCTTGGTTTACTACCGGTAGACCGCCTGTCAAGTTTCGTATCATTTGGACTTCGTTTGATACTCCAACGGTTAACCGAGGGACCGAAAAGGCCTCGTGTGTGTTGCAGCCCAACACCCCTCCAATTTGGCCCAAAACCCACCTAGACCTGCTCCATCATCTAGAGCGTTCGATCACGATCGTGTGGCCGAAAACCGCACCTCATTTGGACTCTCCTAGCTCCCTCTATGCCTATATATAGACCCCCCCCTCCTTCAAATTCACGGTTCCACTCTCCCCCCTAACCCTAGATCCATTCACCGCCGCCGCCGGACGTGTCCGGAGCGGACCGGACAGCGTCCGACTTGTCCCGCCACCGCCACGTGTCACCGCCCCACTGGCCCGGCCGCATCTCCCCGCCGCCGGCCCGCAAGCCCGCCACCGGCCCTCCCCGGCCCGAAGCCGC
>NC_041390.1:291587720-291597339 GCF_002162155.2 Triticum dicoccoides
GTCCCCTCGCCGGCCGCCACTCGTCCTCCTCGCCGGCCGCCATGCTCCATCGCCGCCGCCTCGCCTTCTCCGACCTCACCGCCCGAGCCCGCCGCAGCGCGCCGCCTCCTTCTCCGGCCGCCGCGCGCCAAGGCCCGGCGTCGCCGCCACCGCTGCCGTTCTCCACCGCCGCCACCTCCGCCCCTCGTCGCCCCGGTCGTCGCCGCTCCGGCCACCGGCGTCCTCTCCGGCGAAGCCGCCAACGGTCATCCTCGGGCCGCGTGCCACGATCCAGATCCGGATCCGGTGAACAGTAAACCCTAGGTCATTTTTTTCTTCTAAGTCCCGAAAAATTCCAGATCCATGTGCCCCTGTTCATGGCCTCGTAACTTTGCATCTGTAGCTCCGATTCATGCATATAGCATATCAAAATGTTCATCTCAAAGAGTACATCATTTCATTCCATTGTATCATTTTCATTTGAGTTCATCTTGATGCCCGAGATGCTGTTAGAAAAGGGCTACTTGAGTTAATTGTCAGATCTGCTGCTCCATTTAGCTTTTTGTCATTTTTGCCATGATTAATGTGTGCATGATATGCCCTGATGCTCTACATATGTTTTGTTAAGGGTTTTTTCATCTCTCCAGAGGTGCAACCCATGTATTTTTGTGATGTGTGTGGTGACTAGTGCAAGCTTGCAAAGTGGTGCACTTGGTAATTCTGTTTCCAGGGACTTAGCAATTCCACCAAGTCCTTGAGCTGTTTATCTCATGATGCCCTATGTTCATGTTGTTTCCTAGTGATCCGTGCCTCTTTTGAGGATGATCACTAAGGATGTTTTATTAATCTTGTAGTTCTCTATCCATCCATGTCTTTGTTTGCAATTATGGAGCAACCTACCTTCAGTCAATCGAGCTCTACTTTTGCTACTTTGTGAATCTGGGCAGATTGTCAACTTGTTTGCAATTTTGCCGATGATGTTGTAGTTGATCCGTGCATGCTATGTTATTGTTATTGCCATGTCTAGCTTGAATTTTGTGTATTCTTGATGGATGCATGCTTGTCTTGCCATGACTTGCACCATAGTGAGTGCATCGAGCTCGTAAACATGCCTACTTGAGTTATATTTCAGCAGGTATCAGTTTTCACTAAGTCTGAAAACTGATTATGTTTTTGCTATGTTCACGTGCTTGCAATTGTATTTTCTTATCCCTTTTGGCTCAAGGTCACTAAGGGACTTTTGTTAAGCTCTTTGAGTAGCTCCATGCCATGCTTTACTTTGCCATGTTCAGATCCTGTAGCATGTAGTTTTGTTGCTCCGAAGAGGGCTACCTGATCTGAAATTCCAGACAAGTGTTAATTTCACTAAGTCTGAGATATGTTTGCCATATGCATTTTTGCCATGCTTGTTTGAACCTGTTAATGGATGAATTGGCCGTAGCTCAGTGCTAGACTTTTGTTAAGAATCTTGTATGCATCCCTGCCATGTATTTTGTTGTCATGTTTGGGTGCTGTAGCATGTTCATCTCATTGCATTTAGTTGGCTACTTGCTGTAAATCGCAGACCGGTGCCATTTTTGAATCGCTTGCCATTTCCAACCTGTAACTCTGATTCCGGCGTTCTTTATATCGTTTTTAAGCGATTTCATCTCATCTTTCCAGTGGAACACTTGGATTTCCAAGTTGAGGCCAGGTTCATGCATTTCCTGTCATATCTTGCATATGCATCCCGCATCGCATCCCGCATAGCATACCATCATCGCATCATTTTGTTTGAGTCTTGCACGTGGTTGATTGCGTCCTTGTTGCTTGTTTGTCTTGTTTGGGTAGAGCCGGGAGACGAGTTCGCTAACGAGGAGCCCGTTGAATTTGCTTTCGAAGATCCAGTCAACTCTGACAACTGTGCAGGCAAGATGATCATACCCTCGAAATCACCACTATCTTTGCTATGTTAGTTTGCTCGCTCTTTTGCTATGCCATTGCTACGATGCCTACCACTTGCTTTCAAGCCTCCCAAATTGCCATGTCAAACCTCTAACCCACCATGTCCTAGCAAACCGTTGATTGGCTATGTTACCGCTTTGCTCAGCCCCTTTTATAGCGTTGCTAGTTGAAGGTGCAGATTGGAGGCCGTTCCTTGTTGGAACATTTATTTACTTGTTGGGATATCATTATATTGCTATGTTATCTTAATGCATCTATATACTTGGTAAAGGGTGGAAGGCTTGGCCTCTCGCTTAGTGTTTTGTTCCACTCTTGCCGCCCTAGTTTCCGTCATATCGGTGTTATGTTCCCGGATTTTGCGTTCCTTACGCGGTTGGGTTATAATGGGAACCCCTTGATAGTTCGCCTTGATTAAAGCTTTTCCAGCAATGCCCAACCTTGGTTTTACCATTTTCCACCTAGCCTCTTTTTCCCTTGGGTTTCCGGAGCCCAAGGGTCATCTTATTTAAACCCCCCCCCGGGCCAATGCTCCTCTGAGTGTTGGTCCAACCTAGAGCCCCTTGCAGTGCCACCTCGGGGAAACTTGAGGGCTGGTTTTAGTTGTACGGATTGCATATCCGATTGTGCCTTGGGAAAGAGATATGTGCAGCTCCTATCGGGATTTGTCGGCACATTCGGGCGGTGTTGCTGGTCTTGTTTTAACCTGTCGAAGTGTCTTGAAGAACCGAGATACCGAGTCTGATCGGAACGTCTTGGGAGGAGGTCTATTCCTTCGTTGACCGTGAGAGCTTGTCATGGGCTAAGTTGGGACTCCCCTGCAGGGATTTGAACTTTCGAAAGCCATGCCCGCGGTTATGGGCAGATGGGAATTTGTTAATGTCCGGTTGTAGATAACTTGAACCTTAACTTAATTAAAATGAATCAAATGAGTGTGTTACCGTGATGGCCTCTTCTCGGCGGAGTCCGGGAAGCGGACACGGTGTTGGAGTAATGTTTGCACAGGTTGCTCTCTAGTTTCTCGCTCGCGCTTTGCCTCCTCTTCTCGCTCTCTTTTGCGAATAAGTTAGCCACCATACTTGCTAGTCTCTTGCTGCAGCTTCACATATATTTACCTTGCCTTACCTATAAGCTTAAATAGTCTTGATCGCGAGGGTGCGAGATTGCTGAGTCCCTGTGGCTCACAGATTACTATTACACCAGATGCAGGGCCTGATGATTCCGCTCCAGGAGACGCGTATGAGCTCAAGTGGGAGATCGACGAAGACTCTCAATGTTACTATGTTTCCTTTCCCGATGATCAGTAGTGGTGCCCAGTTGGGGGTGAATGGGACCGTGTCGCATGTTGGGTTCTCTTTTATTTTGGCATCATAGTCGGGCCATGAGTGTTTGGATGATGTAATGTTATTTATGTACTTGATTGACGTGGCGAGTGTAAGCCAACTATGTTATCTCCCCTTTATTATTATCTATATTACATGGGATGTTGTGAAGATTGCCTAACTTGCGCCATATGCCTTCAATGCGATTATGTCTCTAAGTCGTGCCTCAACACGTGGGAGCTATTGTCGCATCGAGGATGTTACAAGTTGGTATCAGAGCCTTCCCCGACCTTAGGAGCCCCATTGCTTGATCGTTTTTAGTGGCCGAGTTGTGTCTAGAAAAATGTGTTGAGTCATTTAGGAATTATATATCGGAGAGTTTAGGAATTCTTTTTACTTCCCAGTCTCCTCATCGCTCTGGTAAGGCATCCTGACGTAGAGTTTTGACTCTTCTCTTCTCAAATTTCACTAAAAAAAATTTAGGATCATGCGGGTATCTTGGAATCGTTCCGATGGTGTTATGATGAGGACATTGTCTTGGTGCCTCCTGTCAGGGGTTTAGTGGAAGTATCCCGGGGAGTTGAGCTCTGAGGTGTTGTCATCATAATTTTATCGTTGTAGTTCTGGAATACCTGAGTTTAGTACGCCGACATTGAAAATCTCTTTTATGCAGTTCGTTGGTGAGATAACCTCGACGCCACCCAGTACTAGGGCGGGAGTTCGGGAGTATCGCCATAACTTGTATAACGGATGTTTTTTGAAGGTTGAGGTAGATGGTTTCCGAAGGTTTCTTGGTTATGTGTTGAAGGATGGATACAGCTGGATGTAGGATTTGCTAGTTTGGGTGAGATATTATGCTTCCCCTGTATCCCCAACACCTGATTGCACAACCGGAAAGGTTCGGGAGTTTCATAGGTGGGAATTCTAGTAGCTCTAGTTCTTCTTCCACGGATATTGGTTTGAGATTGGGAATTCTTACCGAATATTCATTCTTGATCCGTACCTTGTTGATTTATTTCTCTACCTTAATTCTACGTGGCTTCTCAATTTATGGATATGTGACCATTTCAAGAGGAATGCATTCGTTCATTTTGTTCGGATGTGAAGACTAAATGTTGCAATTTTCATTCAGTTGGATTCAGCTTCAATATTTATCTGTCAATGTGCTAATGGTGGTCAACCTCTTCAGGATGGCTCCTCCAACGCGCACGACTCCGAATCCTGATCCGCCACCACCTCCACCTCCTCCAGAGGCATGGCAAGCTATGATGGCCGCAACCAATGCAAACACACAGTTGATCATGCAAATTCTCCAAGAGCGCAATCAAGTCAACCAAGGGAATCAAGGCAACAATCAGAGTCACTTTGCTAAACTCAACCAGTTCCTTGCTAACGGGCCAAAGACTTTCAGCAATTGTGTTGAGGCAACCGATGTTGACGATTGGTTTGTGGATCTGTGTAAGCATTTCGAGTGCAGTAACGTCAGACCTGAGGACTTTGTCAAGTTTGCTTCCTTCCAACTCAAAGATCAAGCTGCAGAATGGTTCCAGCAGTACAAGGATTCCCGAGGTGGACGTGTTATCACTTGGGATGATTTCTGTCGAGATTTCCGAGCTCATCATATCCCCCAGAGCGTGGTTGAAAGCAAGCATGAGGAATTCCGCAATCTGAAGCAAGTCTCTTTGTCTGTCTATGACTACAACAAATTGTTCTAGAAGCTCGCCCGCTTTGCCAAGCAGGACGTCCCTGATGAGAAGAGCATGATATATCAGTTCAGGGGTGGTCTCAGAGAAGAAATCCAGCTCGCTCTTGTTCTCTTTGAACCCTTGAGATACGATGAGTTCTACAACATGGCATTGAAGCAAGAGGCTGCTCAGTTGAAGTGTGATGCTTCCAAGAAGCGAGTCAGAGATGTTACTCCTTCTTCCTCTACTCAAGTGGCCAAGCAGCAGAAGTTTTGGCTTCCTCCTCCTCCGTTCCGTCAGCCGTATCAGCAGAAGAGCAAAGGTGGCAGTGGTTCTTCCCACCCACCCAACCCTGGCTTTCAGAACAAGACTTCGTCTCAAGCTCCAAGATCGAGTGCTTCGTACCACTATCCACTTTCAGAGGTCACGTGCAACAAGTGCCAACAGAAGGGTCACTATGCCAACAAGTGTTTCAACCAGAGGCGTCTTCCTCCTCCTCCTCCTGTCAGATCGGCAAGTACAGTTGTGGTCAAGCATAACCCCAAGCATGCCAAGGTCAATTTGATGAATGCATCTCAGGCAGAGGATTCTTCAGATGTCATCATGGGTAACCTTCCTGTTAATGATATTCCTGCAAGAGTTCTTTTTGACACGGGTGCATCACATTGTTTCATGTCAAAGCCATTTTTTACCAAGCATGAGTTCGTTTCTTCTCATTTGGGTAAACAAATGGATATCGTTTCTCCTGGCAAACGTTTGAGTGCTAGTCTGGAGGTTCCAGATGTTACTATCACATTGGGCGACTACAAGTTCCTTTCTTCCCCAATGGTTCTTGGTAACTCGGATATTGATCTTATTCTCGGAATGGATTGGATTTCTAAGCACAAGGCTCAACTTGATTGTGCAGCCAGGCAGATTCAATTGACTCATTCATCTGAGGATGTAATTGTCTTTGCCGCTCGTGATGATACCATTCGTCTGTTTTCTCTCAACGAGAAGGGTGAATTGGATGCCATCTCGCAAATTCCAGTCGTTTGCGAATATCAAGATGTCTTTCCAGAAGAGCTTCCAGGAATGCCTCCGCACCGGCCAGTTGAATTCGTTATTGATCTTGAGCCTGGCACGGAACCTGTGTGCAAACGTCCTTACAAGCTCGGACCTGAAGAGTTGAAGGAGCTGAAGAAGCAACTCGATATTCAAGAGAAAATGGGTCTCATCCGGCCTAGTTCTTCTCTGTGGGGTTGTGGTGTTCTTTTTGTGAAGAAGAAGGATGGAACGGACCGACTTTGTGTTGATTACCGTCCATTGAACAAGAAGACCATCAAGAATAAATATCCACTTCCCAACATCAATGAGCTGTTCGAACAACTCAAAGGTGCCCAAGTATTCTCCAAGCTTGATATCCGTATGGGTTATCATCAGATTCGAATCCGTGAGCAAGATATTCCCAAGACGGCTTTCAGGACAAGCTATGGTTCATATGAATACACTGTCATGTCTTTTGGCCTCGTCAACGCTCCTCCGACGTTCTCTCGCATGATAAACTTCATCTTCAACGCCTACACCAATGACTTCGTTTTGGTCTATCTCGACGACATTCTGGTTTTCTCGAAGTGCAAGGAAGATCATGCCAAGCATTTGTGTTTGGTGCTTGATAAGCTCAGGGAACATTAGTTCTACGCCAAGTTCTCCAAGTGTGAATTTTGGCTTGATGAGGTTCTTTATCTTGGTCATATCATCTCTGCCAAGGGCATTGCCGTGAATCCTGAGAAGGTGTCTGCAATTGTGAATTGGGAACCTCCTCAGAACGTGAAGCAACTCCGTAGCTTCCTCGGTCTCGCAAGCTACTGCCGAAGATTCATTGAAAACTTTTCTAAGATCACGAAGCCTCTCTCTAATCTTCTCCAGAAGCACGTCAAGTACATTTGGTCTCCGGAGTGTGATATTGCTTTCAACACTTTGAAAGAGAAATTGATCACTGCCCCAGTTCTGACTCCGCCTGATGAATCCAAACCGTACGAGGTCTTTTGTGATGCCTCTCTCCAAGGTCTTGGCGCAGTATTGATGCAAGAGAAGAAAGTTGTTGCTTATACCTCTCGCCAATTGAAGCCTAATGAGAAGAACTACCCCACTCATGATCTCGAGTTGGCGGCAGTTGTGCATGCTCTTTTGACTTGGAGACATCTTCTATTGGGAAGAAAAGTGGACATTTTCACTGATCACAAGAGTCTCAAGTACATCTTCACTCAGCCTAATCTCAACCTCAGGCAAACTCGATGGGTCAAAATGATTCAAGAGTATAATCTAAGTATCGAGTATACTCCAGGCAAGGCTAATGTGATTGCTGACGCATTGAGCAGGAAAGCTTACTGCAACAGTCTGATTCTCAAGCCTTATCAACCCGAGCTTTGTGAAGCTTTCCGCAAACTTAACCTGCAAGTTGTTCCTCAAGGTTTTCTCGCCAACCTTCTAGTCTCTCCTACCTTAAAAGACCAAATTCGCCAAGCCCAGCTTCTTGATGCTTTGGTGAAAAAGGTGAAGATTGGGATTGCCAAGAGTCAGTCCAAGTACAAGTGCTACCGCCTTGATGACAAGGACACTCTCTTCTTCGAGGATCGTATTGTTGTACCCAAAGGTGACCTCCGTAAAGTGATCTTGAATGAGGCTCACAATTCTCTCCTCTCCATCCACCCTGGGAGCACGAAGATGTATCAGGACCTCAAGCAAGCTTATTGGTGGACTCGAATGAAGCGCGAGATTGCTCAATTCGTGAATGAATGTGATGTCTGCAGAAGAGTGAAGGCAGAACACCAAAGGCCAGTAGGTCTCCTCCAACCTCTTGCCATTCCAGAATGGATGTTTGACCACATTGAAATGGACTTCGTGACTGGGTTTCCAAAGTCCAAGCGTGGCAATGATGCTATATTCGTTGTCATTGATAACTCACCAAAGTGGCTCATTTTCTGCCTATTAAAGAGTCGATCACTGCAGCTCAATTGGCGGAACTCTATACCTCTTGAATTGTCTCTCTGCACGGTATTCCTCAAGTGGTCTCTTCGGCAGCATCTTTACATCCAAGTTTTGGGATTCTTTTCAGAAGGCCATGGGCACCAACATCCGCTTCAGCACAACTTTCCATCCTCAAACTAGCGGTCAAGTCGAGCATGTCAACTAGATTCTTGAAGATATGCTCAGGGCTTGTGTGATCTCCTTCGGCATGAAGTGGGAGGATTGTCTTCCCTATGCTGAATTCTCCTACACAACAGTTTTCAAGCAAGTTCGGGCAAGGCCCCATTTGAAATTCTGTATGGCAGGAAGTGTCGTACCCCTCTCAACTGGTCTGAAACCGGTGAACGTCAGCTTTTGGGTAATGACTTAATCACATAAGCAGAAGAAATGTGCAAAGTCATTCGTGATAACCTCAAAGCAGCCCAATCCCGCCAGAAGAGCTACTATGATAGTAAGCACCGTGATTTGGCTTTCGAGATCGGAGATCATGTTTACCTCCGTGTCTCTCCTATGAAAGGTACTCGTCGCTTCGGTATCAAAGGGAAGCTTGCCCCTAGATAGTGGGACCTTTCAAGATTGTCAGCAAGAGAGGCGACCTCGCCTATCAACTCGAGCTTCCTTCAAACTTTGCAAATGTTCATGATGTGTTTCATGTCTCTCAGCTTCGAAAGTGCTTCAAGACTCCTGACCGCACAGTCAACTTCGAGGACATTGAGCTCCAAGAAGATCTCTCTTATCATGAGCACCCAGTTGCTATTCTTGAAGAGACTGAACGCAAGACTCGCAACAAATCAATCAAATTTCTTAAAGTCAAGTGGTCACACCATTCCGACCATGAAGCTACCTGGGAACGCGAGGATCACCTCCGTTCTGAGTACCCGGCGTTCTTTCAGTCCTAGATCTCGGGACGAGATCCTTTCGTAGTGGTGGAGTGTTGTAACACCCCGGATGTAACTTTCCCAATTTGTACTCCAACTCTTGCCGTTTCCGGCGTTAAGTTAATTTATATTCTCGGGTTCGGGTCTTTGTCTCCGTGTGTTGTTATCATTGTCATGCATCTGATATCATGTCATCATGTGCATTGCATTTGCATACGTGTTCGTCTCATGCATTCGAGCATTTTCCCCGTTGTCCGTTTTGCATTCCGGCGCTTCGTTCTCCTCCGGTGGTCATTTCTAGCTTTCTTTCGTGTGTGGGGATTAAACATTTCCAGATTGGACCGAGACTTTCCAAGCGGCTTTGGTTTACTACCGGTAGACCGCCTGTCAATTTTCGTATCATTTGGACTTCGTTTGCTACTCCAACGGTTAACCGAGGGACCGAAAAGGCCTCGTGTGTGTTGCAGCCCAACACCCCTCCAATTTGGCCCAAAACCCACCAAACTCTGCTCCATCATCTAGAGCGTTCGATCACGATCGCGTGGCCGAAAACCGCACCTCATTTGGACTCTCCTAGCTCCCTCTATGCCTATTTAAACACCCCCCGATTTTCGGATCTCCTCCTACCTCCGAAACCCTAAAAATCATCTCCGCGCGCCGGACACGTCCGTCCGCGCGCCGGACACCGCCGCCGTCCTCTCCTGCATTGCCACGTGGCACCCGCCACCGCCTCCCACCGCGTGGCCCGGGAGCCCACGGCCGGCCCCCGCGGCCTGCTTCCCGTGCCGCCCCGCTCCGCCTCTCG
>NC_041390.1:291597695-291690649 GCF_002162155.2 Triticum dicoccoides
ACCGCGGCCGGCCCGAGCCGCCACCACCGCCTTCACCATCGCCAGCCCTGGCCATCTCCCCCTCCGGCCGCCGCCCCGCCCATCTCCGGTGAACAGTGCCCGCGCCGCCGCTACAGTGTTTCGCCTGATCCAGATCTGGAAACCCTAGGTCGTTTTTTTCTCTAACTCCCGAAATTTGCAGATCCAAGCGCCTCTGTTCGTGGCCCCGTAACTTTGCATCCGTAGCTCCGATTCATGCATATAGCATATCAAAATGTTCATCTCAGAGAGTACATCATTCCCTTCCATTGCATCATTTTCATTTGAGTTCATTTTGATGCCCGAAATGCTGTTAGAAGAGGGCTACTTGAGTTAATTGTCGGATCTGCTACTCCGTTTAGCACTTTTATCATTTTTGCCATGATTAATGTGTGCATGATATGCCCTGATGCTCTACATATGTTTTGTTAAGGGTTTTGTCATCTTTCCAGAGGTGCAACCCATGTATTTTTGTGATGTGTGTGGTGACTTGTGCAAGCTTGCAAAGTGGTGCACTTGCTAAGTCTGTTTTCAGGGACTTAGTAATTTCACTAAGTCCTTGATCTGTTTATCTCATGTTGCCATATGTTCATGTTGTTTCCTAGTGATCCGTGCCTCTTTTGAGGATGATCAGTACGGGTGTTTTGTTAATATTGTAGTGCTCTACCCATCCATGTCTTTGTTTGCAATTATGGAGCACCCTAACTTGAGTCAATCAAGCTCTACAATTGCTACTTTGTGAATCTGGGCAGATTGTCAACTTGTTTGCAATTTTGCCGGTGGTGTTGTAGTTGATCCGTGCATGCTATGCTATTGTTCTTGCCATGTCTAGCTTGCATTTTGTGCCTTCTTGATGGTTGTATGCTTGTCTTGCCATGACTTGCACCGTAGTGAGTGCATCGAGCTCGTAAACATGCCTACTTGAGTTATATTTCAGCAGGTGTCAGTTTTCACTAAGTCTGAAAACTGATTATGTTTTTGCTATGTTCATGTGCTTGCAATTGTATTTTCTGATCCCTTTTGGCTCAAGGTCACTAAGGGACTTTTGTTAAGCTCCTTGAGTAGCTCCATGCCATGCTTTACTTTTCCATGTTCAGATCCTGTAGCATGTAGTTTTGTTGCTCCGAAGAGGGCTACCTGATCTGAAATTCCAGACAAGTGTTAATTTCACTAAGTCTGAGATATGTTTGCCATATGCATTTTTGCCATACTTGTTTGAACCTGTTAATGGATGAATTGGCCGTAGCTCAGTGCTAGAATTTTGTTAATAATCTTGTATGCATCCCTGCCATGTATTTTGTTGTCATGTTTGGGTGCTGTAGCATGTTCATATCATTGCATTTAGTTGGCTACTTGTTGTAAATCGCAGACCGGTGCCATTTTTGAATCGCTTGCCATTTCCAAACTGTAACTCCGATTCCGGCATTCTTTATATCATTTTCAAGAGATTTCATCTCATCTTTCCAGTGGCACACTTGGTTTTCCAAGTTGAGGCCAGATTCATGCATTTCCTGTCATATCTTGCATTTTGCATCCCGCATCGCATCCCGCATAGCATATCATCTTTGCATTGTGTTGTTTGAGTTTGCACGTGGTTGATTGTGTCCTTGTTGCTTGTTTGTCTTGTTTGGGTAGAGCCGGGAGATGAGTTCGCTAACGAGGAGCCCGTTGAGTTTGCTTTTAAGGATCCAGTCAATTCTGATAACTGTACAGGCAAGATGATCATACCCTCGAAATCACTACTATCTTTGCTATGCTAGTTTGCTCGCTCTTTTGCTATGCCATTGCTACGATGCCTACCACTTGCTTTCAAGCCTCCCAAATTTCCATGTCAAACCTCTAACCCACCATTGTCCTAGCAAACCGTTGATTAGCTATGTTACCGCTTTGCTCAGCCCCTCTTATAGCGTTGCTAGTTGCAGGTGAAGATTGGAGGTCGTTCCTTGTTGGAATATCATTTATTTACTTGTTGGGATATCATTATATTATCTCGCTATCTTAATGCATCTATATACTTGGTAAAGGGTGGAAGGCTCAGCCTCTCGCCTAGTGTTTTGTTCCACTCTTGCCGCCCTAGTTTCCGTCATATCGGTGTTATGTTCCCGGATTTTGCGTTCCTTACGCGGTTGGGTTATAATGGGAACCCCTTGATAGTTCGCCTTGATTAAAGCTTTTCCAGCAATGCCCAACCTTGGTTTTACCATTCGCCACCTAGCCTTGTTTCCCTTGGGTTACCGGAGCCCAAGGGTCATCTTATTTTAAACCCTCCCTCGGCCAGTGCTCCCTTTGAGTGTTGGTCCGAACGGGGCAGCCTGCGGGGCCACCTCGGGGAAACTTGAGGGTTGGTTTTACTCGTAGCTTGACCTATCTGAGTGTGCCCTGAGAACGAGATATGTGCAGCTCCTATCGGGATTTTTTTGGCACATTCGGGCGGTGTTGCTGGTCTTGTTTTAACCTGTCGAAGTGTCTTGAATTACCGAGATACCGAGTCTGATCGGAACGTCTTGGGAGGAGGTCTATTCCTTCGTTGACCGTGAGAGCTTGTCATGGGCTAAGTTGGGACTCCCCTGCAGGGATTGAACTTTCGAAAGTCGTGCCCGCGGTTATGGGCAGATGGGAATTTGTTAATGTCCGTTTGTAGATAACTTGAACCTTAACTTAATTAAAATGATTCAACTAAGTGTGTTACCGTGATGGCCTCTTCTCGACGGAGTCCGAGAAGCGGACATGGTGTTGGAGTAATGTTTGCGCAGGTTGCTCTCTAGTTTCTCGCTCGCGCTTTGCCTCCTCTTCTCGCTCTCTTTTGCGAATAAGTTAGCCACCATACTTGCTAGTCGCTTGCTACAGCTCCACATATATTTACCTTGCCTTACCTATAAGCTTAAATAGTCTTGATCGCGAGGGTGCGAGATTGTTGAGTCCCTGTGGCTCACAGATTACTATTACACCAGATGTAGGGCCTGATGATTCCGCTCCAGGAGACGCGTATGAGCTCAAGTGGGAGTTCGACGAAGACTCTCAACGTTACTATGTTTCCTTTCTCGATGATCAGTAGTGGTGCCCAGTTGGGGGTGAACGGGACCGTGTCGCATGTTGGGTTCTCTTTTATTTTGGCGCCGTAGTCGGGCCATGAGTGTTTGGATGATGTAATGTTATTTATGTACTTGATTGACGTGGCGAGTGTAAGCCAACTATGTTATCTCCCCTTTTATTATCATATTACATGGGTTGTTGTGAAGATTGCCTAACTTGCGACATATGCCTTCAATGCGATTATGCCTCTAAGTTGTGCCTCAACACGTGGGAGATATAGTCGCATCGAGGATGTTACACTCCAAAGCACCGTCATGATCACCATCGTCACTGGCTTGACACCTTGATCTCCATCGTAGCATCGTTGTCGTCTCGCCAACTATTGCTTCTACGACTATCGCTACCGCTTAGTGATAAAGTAAATCAATTCCATGGCGATTGCATTTCATACAATAAAGCGACAACCATATGGCTCCTGCCAGTTGCCGATAACTGTGTTACAAAACATGATCATCTCATACAATAATTTATATAATCACGTCTTGACCATATCACATCACAACATGCCCTGCGAAAACAAGTTAGACGTCCTCTACTTTGTTGTTGCAAGTTTTACGTGGCTGCTACGGGCTTAGCAAGAACCGTTCTTACCTACGCATCAAAAACACAACACGGTATAGTGATTGCGTTTTGATCTTCAGAAAGAACCCTGTTCATTGAATCCGATTCAACTAAAGTTGGAGAAACTGACACTCGCCAGCCACCTATGTGCAAAGCACGTCGGTAGAACTAGTCTCATGAACGCGATCATGTAATGTCGGTCCGGGCCGCTTTATCCAACAATACCGCCGAATCAAGAAACAACTAGTGACGGCAAGAAATATGTATATACCCACGCCCACAACTCCTTTGTGTTCTACTCGTGCATATACCATCTATGCATAGACCTGGCTCGGATGCCACTGTTGGGTAACGCGGTATTTCAAAAAAATTCCTACGATCACACAAGATTTATCTAGGGATGCATAGCAACGAGAGGGGAGAGTGTGCCTATGTACCCTCGTATACTCAAAGTGGAAGTGTTAAGTAACGCAGTTGATGTAGTCGAACGTCTTCGCGATCCAACCGACCAAGTACCAAACGCACGGCACCTCCGCGATCTGCACGCGTTCAGCTCGTTGATGTCCCTCGAACTCTAGATCCAGCTGAGGCCGAGGGAGAGTTTCGTCAGCACGATGGCGTATTGACGGTGATGATGAAGTTACCGACGTAGGGCTTCGCCTAAGCACTACGACAATATGACCGAGGTGAAAATCTGTGGAGGGGGGCACCGCACACGGCTAAGAGATCAACTTGTGTGTCTATGGGGTGCCCCCTCCCCCGTATATAAAGGAGTGGGGAAGGGGAGGGTCGGCCTCCTATGGCGCGCCCCAAGGGAGGGATTCCTACTCCTAGTAGGAGTAGGTTTTCCCCTTTCCCTAGTTGGAGTAGGAGAAGAAGGAAGATGGAGAGGGAGAGAAGGAAAGGGGGGCCGGCCCCTCCCAATTCGGATTGGGCTTGGGGGGCATGCGCCTCCCACTTGGCCGCCTCCTCCTCTCTCCCACCATGGCCCATTAAGGCCCATTAACTCCCGGGGGGGTTCTGGTAACCTCCCTGTACTCCAGAAAATGCCCGAACCTATCCGAAACCTTTCTGGTGTCCAAACATAGCCCTCCAATATATCAATCTTTATATATCGACCATTTCGAGACTCCTCATTATGTCCATGTTCACATCCGGGACTCCGAACTATCTTCGGTACATCAAATCACATAACTCATAATACATATCATCATCAAACGTTAAGCGTGCGGACCCTACGGGTTCGAGAACTATATAGACATGACCGAGACTCATCTCCGATCGATAACGAATAGCAGAACCTAGATGCTCATATTGGTTCCTACATATTCTACGAAGATCTTTATCGGTCAAACCGCATAACAACATACGTTTGTTCCCTTCGTCATTGGTATGTTACTTGCCCGAGATTCGATCATCGGTATCATCATACCTAGTTCAATCTCGTTACCTGCAAGTCTATTTACTCGTTCCGTAATGCAACATCCTGCAACTAACTCATTGGTCACATTGCTTGCAAGGCTTATAGTGATGTGCATTACCGAGAGGGCCTAGAGATACCTCTCTGACAATCGGAGTGACAAATCCTAATCTCGATATATGCCAACTCAACAAATACCATCGGAGACACCTGTAGAGCATCTTTATAATCACTCAGTTACGTTGTGACGTTTGATAGCACACTAAGTGTTCCTCCGGTATTCGGAAGTTGCATAATCCCATAGTCATAGGAACATGTATAAGTTATGGAGAAAGCAATAGTAATAAATTAAGCAATCATAGTGCTAAGCTAACAGATGGGTCAAGTCAATGACATCATTCTCTAATGATGTGATCCCGTTCATCAAATGACAACTCATGTCTATGGCTAGGAAACTTAACCATTTTTTTGATTAACGAGCTAGTCAAGTAGAGGCATACTAGTGACACTCTATTTGTCTATGTATTCACACATGTACTAAGTTCCCGGTTAATACAATTCTAGCATGAATAATAACATTTATCATGATATAAGGAAATATAAATAACAACTTTATTATTGCCTCTAGGGCATATTTCCTTCAGGTATTGGTTAGGTGGCCCTAGTGGTTATTTTGTTTTCTTTTTGACGTACATAACTTTACTTTAATTTGAATGAAAATTACCGTAGAACTATTATTCTACGGTCTTCGGTTCAAAAAAAACTAACATATGTTTTTGTCACTAAATATGCTACAACGCACAAATATGCGAGAACAACCATTGCAAAAAACTCATACCTAGATTTTCATGAGATATGTTAAATCTATCCATTAACAATCGATGGGAAGGTCCATCCTGAAAATCCTACAACCGAAAGGAGTGTAACACATCAAGCAAACGAACAAAAGCCTCATCTATAAAGAAAGTAGCTCCAGGACAAACCCGCCCCTTCTCGATGAGGAAAAAGTGAGGTACCAAACAACCTAAAAGACAACAAAAAGCCTTCTAGTGATCTAGCTATATCCTAGCGCATCTCCTAAACAGGAACAGACAGAATCCCCTTTCGAGGAACTTATGCAAGGTACGCAACCAAATCAACAAAACAATAAAATTTTCCTCTATAGAACCCTAGCTAGATGTGAGCATCAGGTAGACAGAAAGAAATAAAAAAAACCCCTACTAGATACCTAGCTAGACCTCATCATCTCTCTGAAGGGAAAAGATGATGAAGCACCTAACAGAGGAGGGCAGGGGGGAGAGGGAGCAGGAGGAGAGGTGAAGCAGGGAGCTAGAAAAGGGAGCTCACATGGGGAAGAGGTAGTTCCATCCTCACCTCCTCGAGTCTGCAGCGTTTTTGACGTTGTGGCACCTGCTGCGGCTCTTCATGATGAGCCTCCTCCCATGACGGCACGACCGACGCTCTTGCAGACGCCACGGTCGCTGATGACAGGCATGATGGCATAACCGACGCTCTTGCTCGACGCCATGGTTGACGGCAACTGGCATGACGGCACGACCGACGACGGGGGACCAACCCGTAGCTCCTCCCGCCGGCTTGTCGACGGCTCTCCAAGCAAGCCTCGGGCATGCGCACATTGGTGTGCTCCCTGCAGGCTTCCTGCTTGGAGGTTAGCCAGCGAGCGTGACACGACTCCAAGGCAGTGGAACAACACCGCAGATGGCGGCTTCCTCTAGCGGCGCAACCATGGTGGTTCCTCGGCACACCGACAACAAGGGTGACAACGAGCAAGAGAGAGATTGGGAAGGAAAAAGACGACTGGGGCTAGGGTTTGTGGGGGTAGTGCCCAATGGGCAGCTGTGCATGCCCACGCCGGCCGCAAGACCCGCGGCGCCCGAGGATAGACTTCCTCGCACCCGCGGATGTTTCACCCACCCAATCTTCTATATCTAAATAGCTAGCCCCCACTAACATATTTCTCTCAACATGCAAGCATGCCATATCATCAAGCAACATGCATGGCAAAAGGCCCACCACAACATGCATTCATGCACATGAAAATGTCCACCTCAACATGCAACACATATATTAGATATTTTACAATACATTAATCAAACACAATAAAGCGTATGGATTTGCAATTTTAGTTTACGTAGTATCACTATTCACGTTCCATAAAAAACACATATTATCGAAATGTATTGCAAATATTCCCGCAACAATGTGCGGAGTATCATCTACTGTACACAAGGCACGAGCCCATCGGCCATTGGTCCTGAAAACAACCACGCGGTGAAGAAAAATAACAACGAAGATCGAACGAACGAGATGAAGTTGAAGAACAATTTCACCCAGATCAAACGGCCAACGAAGCTTCAAATCGAGGGAGCCTCTTGGACGCGAGTTGGGCAGCCTCTTTATTTGTTTAAATGGAAAAAAATGCTAGATTTTTTTAGATAAATATATTTGCTACGTTTGATGAAAATGTGCCAAATTATCATTATTGATAGAAATGACATAGCGAAGTAAAGGGTTCGTCCCGTCTGGTACGACCAAAATGATTTTCTTCGTTTGGATCGGCCAATTGAAGTTACCCTTTCTAGCCTGTTATGTGAAAGATATTTCTGGTAAACATGAGACGAGAGATTGAGACTAATTTACCGGATTTTTTTAAGTTGATTCTTTTCTTCAACTTACCCTGAACAGCGGAACTGTTGGAGTTGTTTTAAGCTGCGGCCAAAAAGAACTCCAGCCGGTAATGGCATGTACAATGGTTAATAAGACAATCTTATCTTAAGTCTTGCATGTAATTTAGAGATGATAAAAAAATATGTCTACAATGGGTTATATCTTAGCCTTATCTTCAATAACCAGCGATTCCTTAAAATATGGTGAGACAAATTGTGCTAAGAGATCATCTCTTGTCTTATCTTAAATAAGAGAAGACAAACCTTTTCTTATGAGTTCTCTCTCCTCCACCTTATCATTTATCTTACGTGGCACTTCTAAGATAGCACCATTATACATGCCCTAAGAGGTGGCCTGACCCTGTCTGACCTTAAGCTTCAGCCGCTTCTTTGCCCCCCTCCTACCACCCTAACTCCAAACCCTAGCTTCCTAGCCTACGCGTCCCCGAGCGAGCATGGATCGGATCGTCGGTAGCAAGTACAAGCTGGGCCGCAAGATCGGGAGCGGCTCCTTCGGGGAGATATATCTCGGTTCGATCTTGATTCCTTATCCTTCGATTTCCTTCTCCGTGGTTGGATTAATTCATGGATCTGATGGGGTTTGGTGTCATCTCGCTCCTGTCTGCAGCCACGCATGTCGACACGTACGAGATTGTAGCCGTCAAGATCGTGAGCTCCTCCTCCCTCGCTTGCTTTGTATTTTCTTCAATCCGTTTGGATTATGCGGCGTCTATTGCCACTAGTTGCGTGAAGATGTAGCCGTTGGGCTCCTCAGATATATATTTTAACCGGCGCATTGCTGTGCATGTTAGAAATGCCCTGATATAGGAGTGTTAATTTTCAGTTCAAGTTTATGCTAAGATTGACGGGTTAGAAACTTAGAACTTGTTCCTTGCTGGTTGGTTTTCTTTTTGGAGATAGTTCCTTGTGTTTATTTTTATATGCTTTGTATACAGAACGTTCAAGTTTTTTTTTTGGGTTAAGTAGCACTTATTACACATCTATTTCAGTTACTTCATGGATTCACATGGTTATGGGTTGTTTCTGCCTAGAAGGAAGGGTGCGCTGTTTTGTGACTTGCTTGATGCTTCTGCAACACAAGTACACAGTAATATTTTGAAATGGGAATGGTGTTATGGTTCGAACTAACTGTTCCCGCCATAGTGGTCTATTCAGTGATTATGCAGATACTGCGTTGCTTTGAACTATAATAACAGCATAAAAGAGGAAAGTGTTGTGTTACTGTCAGGGACAGGGATCATTTAATACAGCAACCAACATATAAATGTTCCGTTAATAAGCACAAATTGGCCTTTACATGTGATGAAACAGCTCTAGATCATGATAATACACTTGCTGTCCTTATATTTTTTTCCTGAGCTGGACGGGCCATATCATCTGCTTATATTTAAGGTTCACTCCCAATTCACAAGTTTCTCTGCTTGGTTTCTATTATTGTTGCTGCCTCTTCCTCTGCTTTACGTGCACTGGGCTAGGCTCCAGTGGAGGGCGCACAACCAAAGTTGTGGCAGTTCCCTCCTGTCCAGTGGCTAGGTACCGCATAGAGCACCTTTTATAGAACAAACATGCTCATGTTTGGTGTGATTTTGAGTTGTTGTCTGGGTTCAGGTAGTGGTGTATCTCTCATCTTCTGTTCATGTTTTCTCGAATAAGTGGTGGCGCATAAAGGGCGTGTTTGGTTGCCCGGGTGGCTATAGCCTGCATCGCATGGAGGATCCTGGCTGAGTCTAGCCTGGTTGAGATGATGCAAGGATGAGCTGAGATGAGTGTTTGGTGAAATGTACGGTATGCGTGCATGAGAGATGTTGTTTGGTAGACTGCATTAGAAATTCCTCAAAATAAATCTTATCTGAAATCTGAACCAAAACTCAAGTTTCAATTTATTTATCAAAAATTCCTCAAACGGTTATATTATCTAGGTCCGGTGGAGCCTCGTTGGCTGCTTCTTTCTTGGATGGGCACGTCAGCTCCGCTCCTGCTGCTTCTTGGACTGGACACAAGCTTCTTCATGGCTGCGACACAACCTGTTGCTGCTTCTTATTTGATGCAGCACGACAGACGTCCTGGCACCTCTGGCTCACACCCACCCTGCTCCGGTGGATGGGGTGGCCGAAGCAGGCCTTGCTCCGGTGGATGGGGGCTGGATAGAGAAGACATAGATGGGGGCACGAGGGAGAGGGAGGGGGGAGGAGAAGCACGGGAACAGGAGGGAAAGGGAGGGAAGGAGGAGAAGCTCTACCTCGGTGGTGAGGAGCCATGCCGGCGTCAAGGGCAGAGGCAATGGTGCGGTGGATCTAGCGGCATCGCAGAAGAGAGGGGGGCTGTGGAAGAGTGGCGGACAAATCGCGTGGGGGGCGAGATTGCGAGACGAGTCTCGCTGCACGCACGGATGCAAACGCGAGCCTGGATCCGGGAAACGACCAAAACTTGCGTTTCCGCTCAGCCTGGCTCGGAGACCCTTTTTGCATCAATTGGGCCAGGCCCAGGTATACGTGCAGCCTACGAAACAAACTGTATTTTGCATGGTGGGTGTGAGCCAGACGCAACACAGGGAACCAAACACGCCCAAAGCACCTTTTATAGAACAAACATGCTCATGGTCTGGTGTGATTTTGAGTTGTTGTCTGGGTTCAGGTAGTGGTGTATCTCTCATCTTCTGTTCATGTTTTCTCTAATAAGTAGTGGCAAATCTCTCATCTTTTTTTTTTTCATGTTTTCTCAAATGAATAGTGGCGTATCTCATGTTCTGTTCATGTTCTCTGCAATGTATTGTTGTGTCATAGGTTCTATTTTGAGTAAAATACGTCTATCTTATTCCCAAGGCCATTCTGAAGTCACATAATTAACTGTTAGTATTAATCTTGTCATGATCAGTTATCTGGATGCTGTATGGCATGCAAAATTAGCTAGCTATGCATGAGGTTTTCATGTCAGCAAGGAGCAGCAGCTAGAAATACAGACATCCATCCAGTGCAACAGGCAGAAGTGAGAAGCAAAATCTGATTTGACTTTGAGGTAGATAGATGGCAGTAGGACCCAGAAACCAATAAAAGATCTGTCCTGGCTTAGCTATTAAGTCAGTAGATGGTAGTAAGATCGGTTTGTTCAGGCTATAAATATTGATGCATGCCATCCTTTGCTATATAAGCTTGTTGCTAATGATATAATCCTACAGAGCTTCATACTAGTTCCATGTGTGCATGTGTGTATGAGAGGAACAGTGAGTGTATCCTGGTGAGAGAACTTGTTCTAACATGGACACTCTTGGGTTTGCCTGCTCCATATCTTGTTTTTTCCCACTTTTATTTCTGGCTTGATCCTAAACACAATAATTTCTTCATAATTCTATACTAGAAGTTAGATATAGAAGCAAGCAATGAAATAATTTTGTAACATTTTATAACTTGAAGCGATTTGCATTGATAAAAGACTCCCATTTTATGTTGATAAAAAAGTTCAATAGCATTTATTTGGTTTTTGCAGTCCCACTGTCTTCTGATTTATGTTCATTGCTTTGTTCAGGAAAACAGCAAAACCAACCATCCCCAATTGTTATACGAGGCCAAACTGTATAATGCTCTTCAGGGAGGGAGTATGTGTTTAAACCGTGATTATTTTCTTATTGCATCGACTGCTGAACCGTAGCTAAGGTGGTAACTTCTGGTACTCGTGGATTGCTGTAGCTGGTATTGCAAACATAAAATGGTGTGGCATTGATGGCGAAGAAAATGTTCTTGTTATTGATTTGCTTGGGCCAAGCCTTGAGGATCTGTTTGTTTATTGTGGCCGGAGATTCTCACTGAAGACAGTTTTGATGTTGGCAGATCAGATGGTAATAAGAAAAAACAGTCTTCATGTCTTTTTTTCTGTTTCCTAGTGGTGAATCGGTGATACATTGTGATTGTTTTCGAATTCTTCTATTGTGTTCTGTCTCTGACTTGTTGATAAGGGTTTTACTCTGTAGCTCATACACAGCTTTCTTCTCTTTGTTCTTTTTCCTAGTGGTTAGTCGGTGTTGCAGCTGTGATTGTTTTCAATTTTTTCTGCTGAGTTTTGTCTGTGACTTGTTTATAGTGCTCTTATCTGTAGCTCATACTTAAGATGAAAATCTGCAACAAAAGATAAAGGCTAGGCATCGCTTTTTTGAAACAAGTTGTTAGTCTACTTCGAGATCAGGTGTACAGTTTACCTCAACAAACATTTGGTTATCTTGCAATTTTTCTTTCATGGTTATGTTTTATTGCTCCGCCTTTTTTTTCCATGTTGAAACCATGCTTGATTGCAACTATTTTTTGCTTTACGTTCTATATATTCATACACTGATTTTTGAAGTGGAGTTTGTATATGTTGTCTGGATTTGATTTTGTCATAGTTCTTTGGCTATGGCTGATTACTTATTTACCACTGTAGATAACAAGAATAGAGTTTTTGCATTCTAAGGGGTACTTGCACAGGGACATCAAGCCCGACAACTTTCTTATGGGCCTTGGTCGGAAAGCTAACCAGGTCTGTACAAGCTGGCCGCTGATAGTTATGCCATATATATTCATTATGTTTAACTTATGGTCCAACTCCTAGGTCTACATCATTGACTTCGGACTTGCCAAGAGATACCGTGACTCAACCACGAATCGCCATATACCCTATAGGTGAATTAGTAATAATTTAGAACCAAAATACATGTAGAACTATCATGCATTTGCTTTTCTTGTTTATTTGATCTTCTCATTTTTTTGTGGTATTCCATGTGTTGTCTGAGTATTCGTAACATACTCACATTTTTCAGAGAAAATAAAAATTTGACTGGCACAGCTCGCTATGCAAGCTGCAACACTCATCTTGGGATTGGTGAGCACTATGGCCTTTTATTTCTGTATATACTACTAATTTAGATGCCTGAATGCTGGCCTCATTATTTTGCTGGGACACTACCATAAATGTTTTTTGTTGCTATCTTTTGACATGTATCACTAAATTAGTGTTGTTACCACATACCAGAGCAAAGCCGAAGGGATGATCTGGAGTCCATTGGATATGTTCTCTTGTATTTTCTAAGGGGAAGGTATGATTGTTCTGTGGACAAATTATATGTACATCACCGAGTAAAAGATATCTGCAATTGTAGCCATTTTCGTTATTGAAATCTTTGTGTTACGTAGCAATGTAGGCCTATACATCTGGAATGCATTCATGTTCATTATTGTGAACCATGTGTTGCTATTAAGTAGCAATGTAGGCCTATCTACATCTGATCCCTGTGTTGTCATCATTATCGGTTTGTTTTGATGTTGATTTAAACATACCAAGACCACATATGTAATGCCAGGATGCCAAACAAATAAAAGATAAATTCGAACACAAAATTAAGATAGTTTAATATATTTGGTACCGAGTTCTTTGTTCAATCTATTATTTTTAAAACTGAATTCATCTATTAGGACTATGTCATTTTGTGGTTGAGTCACCGTAGCCCCTTGCAACACCAAAACCAACGACTGTATGTGTTTGCCAAAAATACATCCTACTACCGGGTGTGGTTGCACCCATGTCTCATATACTACCATGTGGTAGTATATATATACTACTTAAGGGCAACTTGAATGCTTTTGTGTTTGAATAAAGCTCTCACAATTTCCTGCAAAAAAGGGTAACTTGAATGCCGTGCACCAAAACGGACACACCAAACGTCCGTAAACAGCGGATAGGGGATGACCATCCAACCTGGCGCACCAAATAAAATAGCGGACACTAGTTTTCATTTAATAGTTGGATTCTTTTACATAGCAAAAGGATCTGACCCTAGTCTACTCTTTGTCGGCCGTGGGCAGGTGTCCCACGCACTACTCTTTGCTAGAGTCCGCCCGGCCTTCCTTGTCGCCGGTAGAGGTGAGATTGATCATTGAGCCAGACGGTCCGGCCTCGCGGTTGTTGCGGTGCGGCGCGGCGCGAACGACGTGGAGCTGCTGATGTTGGTATCGGTCGCGTCTGCCACTGCCTGTGCCGCCTCCGCTGCGATCTGGTTGAAGAGGCGGTCGCGCTCTGCCTCCATGACGCGGAGGTGCCACCGCTCGTGTCAGATGGTGTAGGCGCTGCACATGGATTCGAGAACCACTCGTTGCATGTCCACGAAGCCTGGATCCTTCACGACCATGGTTGCGACAACTGATTGGACACCTGCTCGCCCTCAATCTTGCCGCCAACTGGTGCTTTGAGAGGAGCAGCAGGTTGTACCGCTCCTCCTGCAGCATCCGGAACGCGGACATCGGCGGCATCTGCTCCATTGGCTCTGCCATGACGCGACTGCAGTGCTCCTCCGCTTGCTCCATGGTTAACCCAGCTACCGGCGCGGGCGACTGCTCCTCCTCCTTTGCCTCCTTCATCGCCGTGTCCTCATCCGAGCTCCTCAGGAGAGCTCGAAGGCTCTCCCGCCATAATGTTGGCTGCGCGCTAAGGACGCCATGCGTCCATCTCGGTTTTGATTTTGTCACGGCGCTGCGTCGAGAGTGTCTTACACCACACACGCCGGGTCCCGGCCATTGCTCGCGAAGGTCGAAGAAGGAAGAAGGGAAGAGGCGGTGTTTCGGCGGCTCAGACGGCGGCGATGGGGCTTGGAGGTGATGCAGTTTGTGTTGTGGCCGACAGAGCGGCGGCTTGAATGCGTTCGCCTGGAGTTGGTTTCTTGTTTGCCACGCCGGTGTCAATGCTGGGTAGGCGGACGACCAACTTGAATGCGGTAGGATGCCGTCCTGTTGTCATGCCTGGTCATGTCCGCTTTGAACCGACATTAACGTGGTGAGGAGAGTGAGCGCACATGGAGTGATTGACATGTGGCAGTGACAGGTCATGTCCGCTATGGACTGGCATGAATGTGGCGCGAAGAGCATAGTGGCGGTTGGAGCAGAACGAGAAAGAGAGAGGGTTTTGTGTGGGCCGGGGGTGTCAGAGGCCTACGTGGCGGAGGTCCGGACGCCCGCAAACCTTCCCCAGCTTTGCTTTCGGTTTGTGGGATTTCAGACGTTTGGTGCACGATGTTGGATGGCCTATAGTGTTAGGACCGCGTCCCGGACGTTTACGGGCACTTTGATGCATGGCGTTGGAGTTGCCTTACCATTTTGAGTATGTTATATCTTAGATTTCCAAAGCAAGCTACATGAAAAAAATTGGAAGTGAGTCCATAATTTTGGTATATGTTGGAAATACCTGCATATTTGTATGTATACAACAGTATATACTAAAGAATCTCTCCCTAATAATAAAGCACGGGTTGAGTCTCTCGGGTTCACCATCGTGGCGTTTTTACATAAAGGTCCCTGTGATTTTGAGTAATCAACCCGCAGTTCTATTTTAAGTTAGTACGTGAGAAAACGTTCTGTTTTTACAAAAAGGTCCTTGCATTTTTATTATTCAACCCGTGATCCAGATCAAGCCAACGTGGTGCTTGGGCGAGCAGAAATTGGCCATGGTGGTCGCGTGACACAGCAAGAGGCGGGTGTCGAGGTGCAGCCGAGTTCATGTCTGACGAAAAGAGACGGACAGGGCGCTGGTGTGATGTCGGACGGGGCCGAGCCGTGCAGCAGCCCCATGGGCAGAGGCAGCAGGAGGTGCGCGTCCGGGCGAAGAACGGCGAAGAACGAGAAGAGGATGAGCATGGAAGAAAGGAGGCAGCGAACGGATGATGGTGGAGGTCGGAGGGGTGATGTCGGACGGGGCCGAGCCGTGCAGTGGCCCCATGGGCAGAGGCAGCAGGAGGTGCGCGTCCGGGCGAAGAACGAGAAGAGGACGAGCATGGAAGAAAGGAGGCAGCGAACGGATGATGGGCAGAGGCAGCAGGAGGTGCGCGTCCGGGCGAAGAACGAGAAGAGGACGAGCATGGAAGAAAGGAGGCAGCGAACGGATGATGGTGGAGGTCGGAGGGGTGGCGGCCTCGCCGGAGTGACGAACTCCCGAGGGTGGCGGCGAGCGGGATCGAGGCGTGTTGGGCACTGCCCCTCCGTTTGTGATGGCGCTAGGAGGAGATGGGATCGGGAGGCTGGGGGATCGGGCTAGGGTTAGAGTGAGTAGTGGGGGCGCTGGGCCTTAGGGGTTAAGTGGGCCAACCCACGAGAAATATGAAGAAAAGGAAGGAAGGCTCCTGCATATGGTGTCCGATTTTATTTTTTAAGATATGGCATCCATAAATTAAGGCATTCACCCATGATTAAAGCAATTAGGAAGGCTGTCGCACGGTGCAGGCAAATTAAATGGATTCGTCCATATAGGGAACTAGGAAGAATTATGAAGAAGAGCGGACGGTAGGAAGAAGGCCATTGCTCTATATATTTAAACATTTTGAAATTCGTGTTTTGGAGGTTTAAAAAAATATGAAATTTTTCCTGAGGGTACATATACACATTCCCAATGCCCGTGGCAAGTTTTGGTATAAATCTCGCTTTGTTTTGGGCTATAGAAATAAAAACAAATTTCTGACAATGTATAAGAGAAAAGAGGTGCCATTTTTGTCAGAAATTTCTCTTTTTTGTATTTCTCAAAATAAAAAGTATTTCTTTTTCAGATTTGTACCGGGCCTTAGGAATGTGTGTTTGTATTCACGTATTTGATTTAAGATTTTTTTAGCAACCGAAGTATGTTCTTCGGAAATTTCAAATATCAAGAGCCATGGAGCCCGGTAGCTGCAAGCACTTTTTGGCATGGTGTGGCCAAATTAAGCGGATTCATCGTAATCAAAGGAATGCATGTTGCACGATGCCTTAAATTATATTCAACATACTTTGTGTTGCATGCCTGCATGGATAGGTACAATAATAAAATACCTAAAGAGACGAGGCCTAAGATAATGTTATAAGCATGGCCCTAAAATTGGTTATATCTTCAACGGCAGCCCTAAAAGCATAGCTGGGCTAAGAAACTGCATTCTTTCCTCACTTGAGGCTAAAATACACCTCCAACAGATCATAAGTGATGAAAAAAAGTGTCTCGATGGAAAAATTGCTAAGAGATGCTAATTGCGGCACCACCAGCAGTTCTAAACGCATTGGGATTCTAGGATTCCACTATTTTATCATAGTACGTTGTTTTGAATTCTTGATAAACCATTTTGATATTATTGTACTGCGCTGGTGTACATTTTCATGAACCGGTGTTTTCTTCATATGAAACATATGTTTTATGTTTGCATATATGATTCTCAATTTAATTATAGCCCAGTTTTCTCTCTTGTTGAAACGCACGAGCACAAGCGATGCATCAATTTTCTCTCCCGTTGCAACGCACGGGCATTTGTGCTAGTACTAAAGAAATGGTACATATACTACCTAAAAAGTTGTATATATACTACCAAAAGTGTTCTTGTATGCCACATACTATGCGTACATATAAAAAAAGGGCAGCCCAGTGCCCATAGCTCCCGCTTGAGCAGGGTCCAGGGAAGGGTCCGACCACTTCGGGTCTTTTGTACGCAGCCCTTTCCTACAATTCTCCAAGTGGCTATTTTGAGGGCTCGAACAAGGTAACAGCTTTACCGCTGTGCCAAGGCTTCCCCTTGTACTATGCGTACCTCTACCTAAAATGTATGAAAGACATGGGTGTAAATACACCTGGTTGTATGCATGTATGTATTGTATGTATGTGTGTATGTGTGCACACGCGCACGTGTGTGTACGTATGCACTGTATTACCATTTTTGTTATTTGATCGTTATTTTGACATACCTCCTGTACTTTTGTCAAACACGCACCCAATCCGTGTCGTTATTAGGAGAAGAGCGACTACTGATTTTTCCTTATATATGATCTCTGTAACTTCGTATATGTTTTCTCCAGTCTTCCTTGGCAGGGTTTAAAAGCTGCCACAAAGAAGCAGAAATATGACAAAATAAGTGAGAAGAAGCTTTCAACACCTATCGAGGTTGTTTAAGCTCACATGTTTTAGATTTGTAAAACGTCTTTCTGCTTTTTAAAGCCATTGCTGGAGACTTCTCATGGATTTTCTTGTTACAGGTTTTGTGTAAAACCCATCCTGTGGAATTTGCTTCTTATTTCCACTATTGCCATTCATTGACATTTGATCAACGGCCAGACTACGGTTTTCTGCGACGGCTCTTTAGAGACCTGTCGGACCGTGAAGGTATAGCATTCAGGAGCACTATTGTGTCATCTTTATATTATATTCTACGATATGCATGCAATTGTTCAAGGATTGTTCAATTATTTTGTCGGCCGCAGGGCACCAATTCGATCATGTCTTTGACTGGACGCTGTTGAAGTGTAAGCAAACCCAGAAGGTGAAGGCTCAACAGGTATAATGTGCTTCATTTTTCTTTTATGACGATGAAATATTGTTAGAAACTAATGCATCTTAAACTACTCCCTCCGTTCGATAGTACTCCCTCCGTTCCTAAATATTTGTCTTTTTAGAGATTTCAAATGGACTACCACATACGGATGTATATAGACATATTTTAGAGTGTAGATTCACTCATTTTGCTCCGTATGTAGTCACTTACTGAAATCTCTAGAAAGACAAATATTTAGGAACGGAGGGAGTAGTTGTCGCTGAAACGGATGTATCTAGACGTATTTCAGTGTTAGATACATCCATTTGAGCGACAACTAATATGGAATGGAGGGAGTACAAAACTAGGTAAAATTGTCTGTATCAATGCTTTCTGGGGAACCTGTTAAGGCTCGTTGAGTTTTGAATGGTTTAAAAGTTCTCAAAAAATATGAAACAAATACGGGAACATCACTCGAGTGATATAACAGAATCCAACGAACCGATTGGGAAAATATGAGTTTTTGTGCCCTTGGCAAAAATAGCAAACATTTGAACTCGCTACTGACTCAACTATTAGTTTTTTTCGCCCAAGGCACATAAAGTTGTATTTTCCCAGTCCCACCATTGGATCATCTTATATTATAGGTGTGATGTTGAGTATTTGTTTCATGATTTTTGGGAACTTTACACCATCGAACCTTAAACGAGTTCTGTGGTAATTATTGATAGAAAATCCTTCTACCCTCTGTTCCAAAATAAGAGGGAGTGTTTGTGAACCCTATTTTAGCGCCTTCACTGATTTCTCTCTCTCCCTCTGTCCTGCCAATTACAGCAAGATCCTGGTGTAAGTAGCAGGCCGGTTGCAAAGAATATGGACAAACACCAAGGTAGAAATTTTGTTGTATAAGCACTACAATTTTCCTTGCCGTAGTGAGTTATATGCTTGATTAAGAAGTCCTAAAATATTGGCTGGTCAAATGCCTTGCAAAATACTTCTCGGTCATGTTCATACACATTTTTGGAACTATGGTATTTATCTTTTATGATCAGTTGGAATTTCCATTTTACTTTTAGAATGCTCACTGATAGTTTTTTCAAAAAAAAAAAATCTTGGATGTACAATATGGAGTATCAATTGTATGTAAAGAAGTTAACATATGCCTATTGTGATGCATAAGGTATCAGTGGCTAATATAGCAACTATATGTGTACACAAAAAATAACTATTTTTGCACAGCAAACAGATGGACATTTTTGTCATGACAATTTGTAATTGCTATCACACTATGTACATTGGGATTTGTTTTCCTGATATTTTGGCAACTTGGAAGTATCACGTGTATTTGTTGACCTTGCAACATATGGTTCTCGAATCATATTGGTATTGTCCCTTCGACACCTTTTGTAGTTTGGGAACTACATCATGGTTTCCATTTAATTTTCAGTTAGTGGTTTACGTGCAGCTGAAGCTTCTTGTCAGCTTGAAGCAGAACAACGCCCAGTAATCAGAATGCAAATAAGATCTACTGCTGAGAACAGCCGTTCAAATAATCGACATTCTGATAAATTGGTATGTTTTTCTGTTTCATGCTGATGAAATATCCACGACAGAGTTTTTGTCAGAGTAATTTTTAGTTCTCATGAAGTTTCACAAACAGGAATTGTAGTTTACTAAACTAAAATTGAGAAATTTATGACAGTCTGTCCTCGAATTCTCATTATGCCGTTGTTTTATTAATATCGTGTACGTGCAATGCACGCTAATAATTGGCAATATTTACACTAACATTTGGCAAGATCTTAATTGCACGTTGAAATTAGGTAATATAAATTAATTGGTTGGTGCTGACATTGATATTAGGTATACTATCAATTAGGGGAGGTTGCTAACCTTGTTTAGTGGTAAACACTGGGGAAACATAGACCATTGAATAGGTGCGTTTGAACGTATGAGATATGTTGGATCTCCGCAACTTGTTCTTTTTAAATTGGTATAGATTTATGCAAATGATACTCTTCTCTCAATCATTTATATATTTTTGCCATTGCCATCGATTTTCAACTGTTACTGTGTGTGGGGAGTCTGAGAGAGAACAGAGGAATTAGTGCAGGCATGGAGAATTTTGTGCTTGCCGTTGAAGCAATTGCCGTTGGGGTTGGGAGAGGCCAAAAATGGGACGAGGACGACAATACATATCCGCTGGTAGGGATCATATTGGGTCGGTGGTGGTCGGAGTGGTGACGGCGCAAGCAGAAGTAGTGGTGGTGGTGAACTTTGGCATGGCGGGGGTTTTACGAGTGATGGAGCCCAAAATGAGACGGGAATCATAGCTCATGTCGATTGGATCAAGTATACAGGAGGAACTGGAGGGAGGCTTACTGGTGGAGGAGATCGAAGTGTGTGGTAGTGGTGGTCCAGAGATGAGAATTCCTGTAGGGACAAAGGGCATTGACATAAATTTCTGGTAGAAGTTTGGTTTATACTGTTTGGTTCTAAATTTTCTTCTTTCTTACATTGTTGCAGAGGGTGAGTGCTAGCACTGATAAGGAATTGCTGCAATCAACATCATTTGGCCATGCTGGTGCCCCAAGGAAGAACGGATCAATCTCCAAAACACCATGGCTTGTCGATCCCAACTCAGGACCTTCAAACCACCTTTAGCACTCTGATCAGTCAGTTCCTATGTTCATGCCGGTCTATTTAGCAACCATTGGTGAGACTACTTTTGTTGCTGTTATGTTCTTACACCTTTCATGTTTCTATGTTATGGACAACTATGCTGGTGTCTTGGTGATATTTATTCTTCTTCCCTTGTTGCATGTTTGGTCGCATCCTAGTAGTTGTCACCAAACTCCTCATGAGCAATCTTTGAAGCACCACTGATGATATAATGTCGGTAGTGAAGATGCCTCCTGAAACATTCCTCTGTGTGGCGGACACGCAGAACCAACATTGTCAAGCGGAAAGGAAAAAAGGGTTTTCAGAATTAGAGGGAAAATGTGTGTTTGAGGCCTATTCCTCATTGGAATTACCCGGGAGTCAGGTTGTAGTTCTGCTAAGTTCATTAATGGTCCGTTTGGATGTCCGAATTGAATTGGGTTTTGTGGAAATGACAACATGGTTTATTTCGAAAGGTGTTGGTATTGCGTCGAAGTGTTTGGGTGCCGAAGAATCAGTGACATTGAAACTAAGCCTTCCCTAAATTCAGAAATCCGGGAGAGATTCACGTGTACCAGAGATAAAGAGGAACTAACGGTGGCGGTGGTCGACAGGAAACATGCAAACGGCGGTTTTCGCTCCTGCCAATTCCAATTCATCGATTTCTAGCCCAAATATTGACATCCAAAGGAGGTGTGATTAGACATGGCTGTTTCTAAACAAGCCTTAGGACTGCCGTGCTGTTAATCCTGATGGCTGGGGAAAGTGTTTGGTGTGCCTTAATATTTCTCTCAGTTAATTAACAATTCTTAATGACAAATATATCACAAATTTGGTATTCCCTTCATTTTAGAATATAAGGTGCATAAGTTTTTGTGCAAGTTAAAGTTATGCATGTTTGACCAAGATTATAGAATAACACATCAATATCTACAATATAACATGCACATGTTTGACTTCCAAAAAAACTAATACACCTTATATTCTGGACAGAGGGGATACCGTGGGCCTCCCTAGACAACGAGCCCTCACTCCTGGACTGGTGGCAATCGGCACGCCGCCCCAACGCCCATGCGCAAGGGCCTGGGTACCATGACCCTCCTTGTCCCCTGGATGATATGGAAGCACCGCAATGACTGCGTCTTCAACGGAGCGTGCCCATCGGTGAACGCCCTGCTAACGAAGATCAAGGAAGAGGCCTCCCTTTGGGCAAGCGCAGGCGCACTAGGGCTCAGAGCCATTACCCCCAGACATGGGATGTCCATTAATTCGAAAGTTGTATCCGCCTCCTAGGAGGAATGTAACTACAACTCTCTCTTTTCAATGAAATCAAACGCACGCTCATGCGTTTTCTCAAAAAAATAATCTTACAAAGGCTTATAAATTGGGCTATAGAAGCAATTTTGTGGTTTTGTAAATAATGCTGATGTACACGCCCCTGGCATTTTATCATTAGAAATTTTCTTATTTGGAAAATATTCCTTTTTATTGAATTTACGAGGTTTTAAGCATGATGGCATAATAATGCCCTCATGGAACCTACTTTTGGCTTTCAAACCTTTTCTTCTTTGCTGTAGCAATTTCATATTTTTAGTGTCTCTGTAACCTATTTTGGTGATGACACTAGGTTCACTCTTTTCTATCTCCTTTTTTGTCTCTTACAGGTCATCTGGGTATGGTTTCAGCTGATAATCCAAAGGCAACATGTAAATTTTAAGTTTCTAAGCTGTCCTCTCTACTAGTTGAATATGTGGTTGATGTGATGATGTGAATTCAACACCACTTATCATGTAAGTAGTCAAGAAGTTTGTCCTTCCATATTATTATGTGCATAATATGTGGAAACTTAGGATTGTTGATACCCTTTTTTTGTGTTCTACCTGAGTGTTTATATCGTCAGCATCATCTGGGCTCATTGCTTCAGGTTCTTTGCCAACTAATATAGATGGTGCTGTTTGCTTAAAAAGAGCTTGGGGACTCTTGTACAACTTTAACTTTAATTATGATCAGCGCTTGTGTGATAATGTTTGCTCCTTTTGGCACCCCAGTGTTATCTCCTGAACTTATAGCTGGTTTGACTTTCAAGTCCACTTGAGTTGCTATTTAATGTGCTGAATTATAAGTTTTTTGTGCCAGATTGGGATTCTTACGAAATATTTTTTTGTGCCAGATGCTTTTAGTTTGCAAGTTGACATCTTATTAAACATAGATGGGCTTTAGCGTCAAATGTATGTGGTTGGATCTAACCAAGCAAGGGTTGTGAAGAGGGCCCTGTAAAGTAGGAGTACATGATTTTGGTTAGCATGGGATGCTTGGATGATTATTATTTTGACTGCTTCGATGCCACTTCTTGTGTTCCGGTGGTTGAAATCCATTGCGATTCTCATGCCCAAAGTGCAATCTGGTGCAGATCACCATGGATGTGATCACATATTTAATACTCCCTCCGTCCAAAAAAAGCTTTCCTAGATTTGTCTAGATATGAATGTATTTAGACACGTTTATGTTAGATACATCCGTATCTAGATAAATCTAAGGCAAATTTTTTGAGACGGAGGTAATATAAGAGTATGACCTTGTCGGACTGTATCATTTGAACCGAGCTAAAAAGGTGCAGATCACCATACATGTAGTTACGTATTTAACATAAATGCATGAGACCTCGTGGATTGCTGTACTATTTGGAGCTGAGCTAAAAAGATGATTTACACGATGTTAAAGTGTTGGCACTGTCATGGTATGGTTTGTGTTTATTTTAGTGTCGGATGTAATTGATATATAATGGTGTAGTTTTGTATATTATCAATGTTCCATTACATTATTTTTGATCATATATTGGTAAAAAGGAGAGCGTGTGTTATTTGTAGATTTTAGTGTGTAGCTTCTACTTCTCTGGGATTAGAAGGAATGAAGCTGTAGTGTCGTCGATATTCTAAAGTAAACATGCTTTTTGCTGATGTATTTTGTCCTTTTGTAGCTAATGCCACAGATCATCTGAATCTTATTGATACGTGGATGTTAATCTTGATGTGTTTAGTCCAACGATGCTGGGTTAGCCAACAAATACACAACATAACGGCGAGTTTGGTTGTGCTGTGAATTTTGAAAAAGCTGATGTGAGCTGTGGAAAAACTGGAAGTTTGGTTGAGATATAGCTGTGCACCTATAGATTTGGCATGAATTGTCTTAATGCCTTTGCGGCCTAAAAGAATATCTTCATATGCATTTGGCGAAGCACGGATAGAATTTAAGGTAGGGCGGAGTTTGTTGACACAAAAACAGAGTCTAAGCCCATGCATGCCAATGCATTTATATCATTGTAAATAGGTAGTCAAGTGCAAATGCAAATACATGTCAGGAAAACATGCAACTTGTATTATCAGGAGGCTAAAGCCATCATATATACATGAACAGAGGGAGGCCAAAGGCCAGAATAAATATAACTCTAACACCCCCTCTCAAACTGATGGTGGATCCACAACACTGAGTTTGGAGAGGTAAAATCCATGTTGCGCTCTAGTCTAGGCCTTCGGGAAGAAGTCCGCCAACTGTAACTCGAAAGCCACATACTGAAGAGTAATAACACGGTCTTGCACACTAGCACGCACAAAGAAAGTATCAACACCAATATGCTTGGTAAGCGCTTCACGGGGTCCCGCGCAATATTGATGGCACCTGTGCTGTCTGACAAGAGTGTAGTAGGTGTAGTAACCGAAACACCAAAGTCCTCGAGTAACCAGCGTAACCAAGTCACCTCTGCTGTGAGAAGAGCCATAGCTCGCAGCTCAGCCTCAGCACTAGACCGGGAAACTGCAGTCTGTTTCTTCGTCTTCCAGGCAATAAGAGAACCGCCAAGAAAGACACAATAAGCAAAAAGTGAACGGCGATCCGAAGGATCACTAGCCCAGGTAGCATCTGAATAGGCTTGGAGCTGTAACAAGCTGGAACGAGGAAAGAATAGACGGTGAGAGATCGTGCCACGAAGATATCGTAGAACACGAAGAAGGTGATTATAGTGAACCGAAGTGGGAGAAGAAACAAACTGACTCAGAATATGGATATGATAGGAAATATCCGGACGAGTGACAGCGTGATAGACAAGACTCTCAACAAGATGACGATAACGAGTCGGATCAGACAAGGGCTCACCATCAGAAGCACGAAGGTGAACATTAAGCTCCATAGGAGTCTCAGTAGTGCGCTCATCACTAAGAGCAGCACGAGAAAGAAGATCCTGGATATACTTTTCTTGGGAAATAAAAAACCATCAGAGGTGGAGGAAATCTCAATCCCAAGAAAGTAATGAAGAGGACCAAGATCAGACATAAGAAACTGCTCATTGAGACGGGCTTTGACAAAGGCAATGTACTCAAGATCATCGCCAGTGATGATCATGTCATCAACATATAAAAGAAGAAGAGTGCGACCATGAGCATAAAGGTGCACAAACAGCGCTGGATCATGAACACTGGGCGAAAAACCAGCTGCAGTGATGACAGAGGCAAAACGCTCAAACCAAGCGTGGGGGGCTTGCTTAAGGCCATAGAGAGAGAGTGACGAAGATGACAAACCATGCCATCAGGAACCGAATACCCAGGTGGTGGCTGCATATAAACTTCCTCACACAACTCACCATTAAGAAAGGCATTCTTAACATTAAGCTGAGACACAGACCAGTGGCGAACAGAGGCCACGGCGAGAAGTGTGCGGACAATGGTCATATGGGCCACAGGAGCAAAAGTCTCGTCGTAATCACGACCATGCTCCTGCTGAAAGCCACGAGCCACAAGACGAGCTTTATAGCGCTCAAGATAACCATCCGAGCGAGTCTTAATCTTATAGACCCACTTACACGTGATTGGACGAACATGTGGAGGAAGAGAAACCAGATCCCATGTGTCGGTGCGCTCAAGGGCAGCAATCTCCTCTACCATCGCAAACTACCATTCAGGATGAACAATAACATCTCGATAAGAAGTCGGCTCAAGAACGGTCGAAAGACCATAGCGAGAAGGAGAATATTGGTCAGGGGGCGGGCAAGGCCGAGAACGAAGACCATAAGTTGGGTGAGAAGAGGAAGACGACACACTAGAGGTAGAGGGCACATTAGTAGACTCAGCCACAACATGCGGACGACGAGTATAATGGAAAGGAAAGGAGGGAAGAGGTGGAATCACTAGAGGTGGAGATGGTGAATGTATCGATGATGAAGATGGAGAAGGGGAAGGTATCGGTGATGAAGGTGGAGAGTCATACGATGGAGTAGAAGAAATCGTAGGAGAGGACGGTGTCAGATCTGCAATAGCAGGACGAGGAGTAGGAATACTAGGTACAGAGGGGGGGTGCATCCGGGAAACTAAAAAAGAGATGTCCTCCGTGGAAAAGGCCGAGGAGGATGGATGCGGGTAGAAGGGATGAGACTCATCAAAGGTCATCCCGGGAAATACGCATCCGACGACCGACAGGATCCCAACAGCGATAGCCCTTATGCTCATCACTGTATCCGAGAAAGACACACTCAACAGACTGAGCAGTTAGTTTGGTACGTTTACGGGGGGCAAGTAAAACATAGCAAACACAACCAAACAAACGAAGCATCGAATAATCAGGAGAACGACCAGAAAGGTGCTTGAGAGGAATACCACCCTGTAGAGCACCAGATGGCTGAATGTTAATATAGGTGGAAGTGGTAACAGCCTCAGCCCAGAAGTGAGGCGGAAGAGAGGCGGCAATTATCATCGCACGTGCCGTCTCAAGAAGGTGACGATGCTTGCGCTCAGACACACCATTCTGAGCATGAGCACCAGGGCAAGAGTATAGAGGACGAGTACCTTGCTCAGCAAGGAATCCTCGCAGCGCATGGGAAATATACTCACCAGCTGAATCTGCGCGAAAACACGAATGGTAGTGGAAAACAGGGTACGAACCATGACACCAATTTTTTTGTATATAGATAAAACCTCACCACGAGAAGACATGAAATAGATCCAAGTGTACCGAGAAAAATCATCTATAAAGATAATATAGTAGCGATGACCCCCTTTCGAAGCGAAGGGAGCTGGACCCCAAACATCAGAGTGAACGGGATCGAAAGGGCGCTCGGACACTGGTTCACTGTGAGGATAGGGTAGCTGAACTTGCTTACCAAGTCTACAACCTAGACAATCCAACGAAGCGTTACCACAGACAGACCCCAGAATGCCGCGATGAACCAAAGATGAGAGATGAGAACCACATAAATGGCCAAGATGATGATGCCATTGCTGAAAAGAACTGGCAGATGCAGCAGCAGGGGCTGCGAGACTAGCGGCGGTGGTAGCGGAGGGAAGACGAAGCCAGTCAAGCTCCCAGAGACCATCAGAGTGTCGAGGGCCAGCACCAAGCAGAGCGCCCATGCAATGATCATGAACAGAACATGAATCAAAGTCCAAAATGACCCTACAACTAGAGTCAACAATTTGACCACCAGATATGAGCTGCATGGTAAGTCGAGGAATATGAGCGACAGAGGGAACATGAAATGAAGAAGTGCTAAGAATGCCTCAACTAGCTACATGAAGGGGAGTGCCATCAGCCATAAGAACACGAACCGGAGACTCAACAGGTCGAACAGAGGTCAAAGTAGAAGAATCATAAGTCATATGAAAAGATGCTCCAGTATCAAGAATCCATGGGGATGTACCTGAATGATTTGAAGGTGGTTTCTCATTGCTAGAAGGGTCAGTCACGGAACCTGCAGAACATGTCGGTGAAGAATCCCAAGCAGCAAGAAGTCATCTCAACTGCATAATCTCACTCGCAGACAGGGACACAGCGGAAGATGTCGAGGTAGAAACATCGGTCGGCGATGAACAGTCGCCAACACCCATGGAAGGCGCGTGTAGAGTCAACCGAGAGTAGTTAGTCGACGTAGTGCCACATGTGAAAGCCATTGGGGGAGTTGACGTAGAGCGGTCATCGCCGCACGCGGAAGCCGCGAGAGGAGTCAACGTAGAGCAGGCACCACCATCACGGGCAGAAGTCGCAAGAAGAATCGATGAATAGCGACCAACACAGCCTGCTGAAGACGTTGTAGGGGACAACGTCATAGACGGACATGCGACACAGGATCAATATAGGGAACACCGTCAGAAGTCTGCATGCAGCGACTGATATGCTTGCCCGACGGAAACACCATAGCATCTTTTTCTTTTTTTTTCTCTCTCTCTCTTTTTAGGAATCAAAGAGATGCCTGAACTAATATGAACTGTTGCTGCATGGTGGAACGGACGCGGGCCTGCAGGAGTCGCCGGCGAGAGATGCAACAGGCACTGGAGAATCACCATGTGAAGCCAAAGCAGTGCAGGAGCAGCACACTAGCACAACGTCAAGGCATCAACACATACACGGCCAACCAGAAGCTAGCTTGCATGAGCGGTGACTGGATCCCACGAGCGGACGTACAAGCAGCGGATCGATCTGAGAGGCGCCGGCTGCTGGACAAAGCCAGACTCCTGCGGGATCCACTGGTCAACGCAACACGCCGACGGGCAGATCGGGCGGGCAGCGGCTAATCGAGACAGGAGGCTAGCAGACATGTGGATCGAGCGGCAGGGCTACAAGATCGAACATCAACACATGGTGGGATATGTGGAGGAGCAGTAGCTTGCCGGCTAGAGGAGGAGAGCGGCAGTACGAGAGGAGCAGCGCGTAAGATATGACCGGGAGATCGAGAGGAAGAAGTCGATTGTGAGGGAGAGTTGCGGTGCCCGAACGAAAAAACAACCTAGGCTCATGATACCATGTCAGGAAAATATGCAACTTGTATTATGAGAAGGCTAAAGCCATCATATATACATGAACAAAGGGAGGCCAAATGCCAGAACAAATATAACTCTAACAATACAAACATATGTAAAAAGAAGTGCAACATCAAGAGGTACCTCACTAAGTGAAGATCACAGAAGTCTCAATTCATCACCAGTTCAAGTAGTGATGAGGACATGACTACCTTGGATACGACCAAAAATATTGCATACATGCATATTTGTCAGGTGATTTCTAATGCAAACTATTCAATAATCTATTTATGTTATCTAGAACAAAAATACTTCACACACTTTTGTGTTTTGTCTAATTGCAGGCATATGGGACATTTGTACAATCCACATATGAAGATAAGGGAAAAGGAGAAGTTTAGGTTGTGTTCAAAAAGTCCTCTCACGTTACTTTTGGGGCAAGAGAAGATAGAGTCCAAGTCTCTCACGTTCTGGATTCAGATTCGGACTGCACAGACATACCTGACTCAAAACGCCAGCAACTTTTTCATACGGACTCCGAATTGGGTGATTCTTTTTTTGTTGGAAACTAGATTTCGTGCTCTTTCCAACCCAATTGGATTCACCTTCAAATTCGTCCGGAGCGTTGAGTTACGGACGAAACAATCTAACGTTGCAGCAGAATCCGAGTCAAACTACAAGCCCAAAGGTGTCGCATCACCTCCACTTGGGCCCATGAGCCTTGTACGACCTAGGGTTAGTTTTAGGCTGCCTTGGGACGTCCTCCCACCTCCTTGGCCTCCATCCCTTGCTCCTATATAAGTAGATCCATCTAGTATCTTTTTCCTTGGGTTTTGTTTAGATTAAAAGTTCGCCATAGCTGCAACTTCGCGTACTTCGTTTGTGTCCAACGACCAGACCAAGACGTCACAGAACCCCACCTTGATCAATAAATCTTTCATCTTATATTCACAATATCCAGATTGCAATCTCAGTTTCTTGCTTGTTCTTCGTTTGCTCGCAGGAAACAGACCCTCGTGGTCAGGTTGATCATGCTCCGGCGTGGTCAATAACCCTCGAAAGTTGGTTTAGCGATTGCTAAGGCGCGACGTCTCGCACGTTCGTAGTCGGATCGTCAAGGTCGACTCCCACAGAAAACGATAGCCACCATCTCATCGAAACATCGGGACACCTTTGCCTCTATCAAGTGGTATCAGTTTTCAGGTTGCTCGGTGAGAATTTCCAGTTTTCCTAGATTAGATTTATTTTCTTACCTATTGTCCAAGAAAAAGCCACAAAAAAGAGTTAGATCTATTCATCCTTGGTCCAAGCCAGTCTGAGCCTTTGCAATTTTCTTTTCATTGCTTGCATAGTTGAATTATCGGTTGGATTGTCGTGTCGAGTTGCTGGTCTTAGTGTCTAGTTCGTTTAGAGTTTCGAGTTCTGTTCACATTAGTCACGCCACCGCTGCATCATTATCTCTTCCACTGTCCACCACCCATCCATCAATTTTCACCACGTGCTACCCACCATTCATTGTCATAATAATAGTTGAGATCGTTCACATCTTCACTTGATCCAATCTGCATCTTATCTAGTTTGTTTTGGAAAGAGGGAGAAAAAAAGAGAGAAAAAAACGAGAGAAAAAAAAGAGAAAAAAGTCAGAGAAAAAAAAGGAGAGAAAAAAAGTGTGAGGAAAAAAAGGAGAAGCCAAAAAAAAAAATTCGGATCTTTTTAGACTCAATCTCGTAGTTGAATTCGGATTGGAATCTGTTTTGTGCACTGTTCAGTAAAACAGGCATAACTTCCTCATACGAAGTCCGTTTTGCCTCCGCGAGTACTCAAACGAAAGCTAGCGATGAGACGCATCTAAATAGTTGAAGAAGCTAGTTCAATATTTGGCACCTCAAAATCGGCTTCTAAATAGGTCTTTTTGCCCTCCGAAGTTCATGAACACAGCTTATTCCAGTTTTTCAGGCCAGTTTTCGAATTTTTTGACTCCTCATATCAACTCGGAATTGAGTGATTCCTTTTGTGTTTGAAAGCTTGAGTCAATACCATTCTTAAAAAAAAACAATTAAAAAAGTCGGCACAAACTTTTTCAGAGGAAAGTTGGAGACAAAGTTGTTGATTTATCCTGCTTGGCTGTTGTTTCACATCATTATCTTTACTGCCGTTGTGATCTTCACTTATATCTTGCTGTCCAGAGCTACTTAGTATCCTTCATTGATACTAGTTGTGCTACGACGTGACCTCATTAGTGTTCTAGACTCGCGTCTCTAGTTCGGTCTAGCCTAGGACCAGCACAGTACCGTCGTTGAGCGTTTATTCAACATTGCATCTCTGAATTGATTATTGCTAATCTTCTGCTACCATATATAGCCAACCCAGCTCCACATATTTCTACACCGTGTATACGCACGTTCCCCTGTCAATCGCTTTACACAATCTTCGGAGTTATTTGACACGGCTGGTTGCCTGTCACCACCTATCGCATGGTAAGAACTTGTAAGATATTGATATTTGCTTTACTGTGAGCACTTTACAACCACATCCTAGTAGTTCATAGGAACATTATTCTCGAATTTTGGTTCTTGTTTCTACTAATCATGACAGGTTCCAGAGATAGAAGTTCTTGGACGACGGACACATCTTCACCATCACGAGAGTTGGGACAACACACACAAGCATATGGTCAGGTTATCTCTTTACCATCATTTGAGGGTAGATTTAATCCTGCTATTTATCTAGCTTGGGAGCTTGAAGTAGAACAAGTTTTTAGTCACCATGATTTTTCTGAACTTGAGAGAGTACGAGCTACCATTAGAGCATTTACTGGTTTTGCTTCTGTTTGGTGGAGTGTACATTGTAAGAAAAACATTGATAACCAACCCACAACTTGGAAAGTTTTGAAAGCTGTAATGAGACAACAATTCTTTCCTCCTTACTATCGTCGTGAATTGCGTCGCAAATTTGAGCAATTAAAACAAGGCAGTAACACTGTTCATGCTTACTACCAAGAGTTCAAATCTTATATGCATCATTGTGACATAGAAGAATCTGAGGATGATACAATGAATAGATTTTTTGGTGGTTTGAACCATGATATTCAGGCAAGATTTCAGTATATTCCTCGTTGCATTACTGGTATGTATGTCCGTGCTTGTACCTTTGAGAGACAGATACATGAGGATGCATTGGGTGACTACAACAACTACTATTCCAGTTCATGCTCACCACCGCCGGTTGGTTACTCCACTATTGCACCTACTAGAGCAGCCCCACCTCGGATTGTGAGCGCGATATCATCTCAAGAGTATGGTACATTGTCAACGTCCGTACCTACATCAGCTACATCTCTGCGAGGTAACAGTAAATGTATTGATGATATAACTTCACATGAGAATGAAGCATGCCTAGTTAACTTGAATGCATCATGTGTTGAGTTACCTGTTGATTTGAGCACACCACCTATTTTAGAGACTCTTGTTACTATCATGAATGCGTCATGTGATCAAACAACTGAAATATCAACAATTTTGAGTGCACCCATTGAATTAACTGTTGATGCAAAAGAACCACAATCATTTTGATATGACCTCTAATCTTGATGATGATTCTGTGTCCAATGACTTATTGCATGTTTGCTTATTTAAGCATGTTGTAGCATGTAAATTTGATGCAAGTAAGGTTTATTCATCGAAGTTAGGATGGTTTAATGATGAACATTGCCAATCTTTTGAAGTGAATAAGAGCTTCACTTATATGTGCAAACTGAGTTCCAATATTTTCATCCCTTCTACTTCTTGTGATAATTTTTTGGCTTTAGATTTTATGAACAATGAAAGTTACTCATGTATACATGTGACATATGTGCAAAAATCAAGGAAAGTTAAAATGGATGACATATACATATACAACATGTACACCTTGTCTCTTTTGTTAGCCACATTTCAGATTAAGCAATGCCGAGGACAGCTTTGTTTTCAAAAAGGGGAGGATGATGATGACATGACTACCTTGGATACGACCAAAAATATTGCATACATGCATATTTGTCAGGTGATTTCTAATGCAAACTATTCAATAATCTATTTATGTTATCCAGATGAAAAATACTTCACACACTTTTGTGTTTTGTCTAATTGCAGGCGTATGGGACATTTGTACAATCCACATATGAAGATAAGGGAAAAGGAGAAGTTTAGGTTGTGTTCAAAAAGTCCTCTCACGTCACTTTTGGGGCAAGAGAAGATAGAGCCCAAGTCTCTCACGTTCTGGATTCAGATTCGGACTGCACAGACAGACCTGACTCAAAACGCCAGCAACTTTTTCATACGGACTCCGAATTGGGTGATTCTTTTTTTGTTGGAAACTAGATTTCGTGATCTTTCCAACCCAATTGGATTCACCTTCAAATTCGTCCGGAGCGTTGAGTTACGGACGAAACAATCTGACATTACAGCAGAATCCGAGTCAAACTACAAGCCCAAAGGTGTTGCATCACCTCCACTTGGGCCCATGAGCCTTGTACGACCTAGGGTTAGTTTTAGGCTGCCTTGGGACGTCCTCCCACCTCCTTGGCCGCCATCCCTTGCTCCTATATAAGTAGATCCATCTAGTATCTTTTTCCTTGGGTTTTGTTTAGATTAAAAGTTCGCCAGAGCTGCAACTTCGCGTACTTCGTTTGTGTCCAACGACCAGACCAAGACGTCACAGAACCCCACCTTGATCAATAAATCTTTCATCTTATATTCGCAATATCCAGATTGCAATCTCACTTTCTTGCTTGTTCTTGTTTGCTCGCAGGAAACAGACCCTCGTGGTCAGGTTGATCGTGCTCCGGCGTGGTCAATAACCCTCGGAAGTTGGTTTAGCGATTGTTAAGGCGCGACGTCTCGCACGTTCGTAGTCGGATCGTCAAGGTTGACTCCCACAGAAAACGATAGCCACCATCTCATCGAAACATCGGGACACCTTTGCCTCTATCAGGTAGTGACATGTGGATACACTCATTACAATTTGTAACGCCCCGAGACCGATGCGCAAGGTGTCTTCCAGTTATTCGATGTTGTTGCCATGTCATTTGCTTGCGTGTTGCATCTTATCATGTCATCATGTGCATTGGATCATCATGTTTTCAAAACTTGCATTCGTCCGGGTTCTCCCAGTTCTCCCCGTTGTCCGTTCTGAGCCCAGACACACTTGCACGCGCCCACGGCATGTCCGAAATATTATTTTATAAGTGGTCGGAAAATGTTCTCAGAATGAGATGAGAGTTGGCGTGTGGTCTTGTTATAGTGTAGATAGACCGCCTGTCAAATTTCATCGCATTCGGAGTTCATTTGATCCCCCAATGGATAACTATAGTGACATAATAGTCGGTCAAACGTCGGACGTTTTCGGTCTCCGAAAACAGTCGTCGGGCCTCTATCTCTCTTCTCTCCTCTCTGCCCGAGGCCTTCTGCACAACCCACACGCTCCAATCTACCCCTCCTCGTGTCCGGAGCCATTGGATCGCGATCGGAGGCTCTGAAAACCCCTCCTAACCCCCCTAACCCTAGCATCTGTCTATATATAGCCCTACCCCTGCCAAAAATGGCCTAAACCTCCTCCCCCCGCAGCCGCCGTCGTCTCCTACCTCGCTTTCAGCGCCCAACCAGCACCCCGCCGCCACTTGTCGCTGCCAGAGCCACCCGCCGCCGCCGCCACGTCAGCCGCGCCGCCCCTGCACCCAATCCCGCATCGCCGCGTGTCCTCCCCTGCGCCCCACTTCGCCGCGGCCCTCAGAGCCCATGGGAGGCCCGCTCCGGGCCGCCCGGGCCCGAATCGCCCTGCCGCGGTGCGCCCGAGCACGCTCGCTCGCCCGCTCGTATGCCTCCTCCCGCTGGAGCCCCGCACCGCCTCGCGCTTCGCCTCCTTCTACCGGCCACCGGAGTGCTTCCGCCGGCGACCTCCACCTGAGGCCAGAGCTCCGCCGTCCCTCTCTCTTCTGATGAGGACATCAATACAATTGTTACACCCACAGCCCCTGCTGCTATACATACTGGACCAATTACTAGAGCTCGTGCACGCCAACTAAATTACCAGGTACTTTCGTTTCTTGGTAATGATTCTAATGTTCATGAGAATATGATGCTGCCTAAATTGGATACATTTGTTTTGCTTACAAATGAAGGGCCTAGCTTGGAGAAGGATGAACATTGGAGCAAGAACAAGCATGGAGATGATGGCATGCGCAAGGGGAACAAGAACGGAGTTACAAGTGATGATTTCAGGACTTTGAAGCCACCATAATGGGTGCATGAAGCCTTGGACGAAATATACAAGATGCCACTTCATAAATTTCGTCCCGAGTCTATTTTAGGTGCTGCGTCACCTTATTATTGGGCCAGGCCCATGTAATTTCGAAATACATAAGTATAGGCTATTTTTAGAGTCCGTATGTGTGGGGAAACAAGAGATAGGGTTGATTTCGGACCCCTCCACCAAGGGCCACGAAATTCCCCCCCCCCTCTTCCTCCATATATACAGCCCTTAGGGCATCGTTTAGACTTTGGGTTTTGTTTAGATTAAAAGTTCGCCATAGCTGCAACTTCGCGTACTTCGTTTGTGTTCAACGACCAGACAAAGGCGTCACAGAACCCCACCTTGATCAATAAAGCTTTCATCTTACATTCGCAATATCCAGATTGCAATCTCAGTTTCTTGCTTGTTCTTCGTTTGCTCGCAGGAAACAGACCCTCGTGGTCAGGTTGATCGTGCTCCGGCGTGGTCAATAACCTCTTGGAGTTGGTTTAGCGATTGCTAAGGCGCGACGTCCTCGCATGTTCGTAGTCGGATCGTCAAAGTCGACTTCCACCAAAGCGAAATCCTCCATCTCATCGAAAGACGGGACACCTTTGCCTCTATCAAGTGGTATCAGATTTCCAGGTTGCTCGGTGAGATTTTACAGTTTTTCGTAGTTTAGATCGAGTCTGTTCTTCATACCTACAGTCCACGAAAAAGCCACAAAAAAAAATTAGGGTTAGTTCATCATATCCGAACCAATCTGAGCCTTTGCATAATCTTTTTAGGGTTTTGCTTTGTTGAATTTGCGGTTGCATCGTCGTGTCTAGTTGCTGGTCTTAGAGTCTAGTCTTTTAGAGTTTCGAGTTCTGGTCATAAGTTGTCACGCCGCCGACGCACCATCATCATTGCCCCTGCCATCTACCACCACCGCTCCGAATCCGTATCCATATACCACCACCAATCCGTGTCCATATACCACCACCGATCCATATCCATATACTACCACCGCTACCACCACCGCTGCCATATACCACCACCATATATCCACCACCAATCCGAGTTCCTTGCTTATTAGGGTTGTTTTCGAGATCCATCTAGATTCCGATTCGTGTTTCCTTGCCGGAGTAGGTTTCGGAAAAAAAAAAAGAGTCGGGTAGCCACGCTCCGTTTAGGCCCAAAATTTTTCGAAAACGCATTTTTCGAAAAAATTTCTGGCTATCCTATTTTTAGGTGTTTCTGAGTGTTTTGAGACAGGTGCCATTATAGGAAGTTTTTTTTGACCCGTTTCCAGTTTTTGGGTCCGGGCAGTCGAAAAAAAAAAATTGGTCGAAAAAATTTCGTGCCCATCCTGTCAGTTTGAGCTAGGAAGAGTTTTGAGACACTCGCCATTATAGTGATTTTTCGCAAAAAAAAAAGCAGCGCAAAAAAAAAGAGCGCAAAAAAAAAAGAGCGAAAAAAAAAATTCAGAGTGTGCTTTTCCCTTGTTTACGTGCCGCGCCGTGATTTTGTTAGTGTTCTAGGCTCGCGTCTCTAGCACAGTCTAGCCTAGGACCAGCACAGTACCGTCGTTGAGCGTTTATTCAACTTTGCATCTCTGAATTGATTATTGCTGACCCTTTTTGCTACCATATTATAAGCCTTCCCAGCTCCACATACATCTACGTCGTGCGTTTGACTCTCCCTGGTAATCGCACTATCCAAGCTTTGAGAGTTTTTGACTACAACGGTTGCCGATCACCGCCTGCTGCTGGGTAAGAACTGGTAAGAATTTGAGATTTGCTTGACGGATTTGTGACACCCACCACCACCACTTGTTCGTAGTCTGTAGGATCATATTCTTGTGTGTTTCTATTGCTGCTAACCATGCCAGGATCACAAGCCGACGAGATTGACTGGGAGAATTTATCGAACAAGGAGCTTCATGATAAGTTTCAGCAAATGATGACTGAACAGGTGCAAGATGTGCTGAACAATTTTGAAGAGGCCATGGAGAAGATCACTGGCTTTGAGAAGACGTTCGAAACAAAGCTCGATAACAAGTTTAATGAATTGCTCGCGCGTCTTCCACCACCACCACCCGCTGCAGCTAACGCACCTCTCCAACAACAACAACAACAACTGATGAGGACATCAATACAATTGTTACACCCACAGCCCCTGCTGCTATACATACTGGACCAGTTACTAGAGCTCGTGCACGCCAACTAAATTACCAGGTACTTTCGTTTCTTGGTAATGATTCTAATGTTCATGAGAATATGATGCTGCCTAAATTGGATACATTTGTTTTGCTTACAAATGAAGGGCCTAGCTTGGAGAAGGATGAACATTGGAGCAAGAACAAGCATGGAGATGATGGCATGCGCAAGGGAAACAAGAACGGAGTTACAAGTGATGATTTCAGGACTTTGAAGCCACCATAATGGGTGCATGAAGCCTTGGACGAAATATACAAGATGCCACTTCATAAATTTCGTCCCGAGGCTATTTTAGGTGCTGCGTCACCTTATTATTGGGCCAGGCCCATGTAATTTCGAAATACATAAGTATAGGCTATTTTTAGAGTCCGTATGTGTGGGGAAACAAGAGATAGGGTTGATTTCGGACCCCTCCACCAAGGGCCACGAAATTCCCCCCTCTTCCTCCATATATACAGCCCTTAGGGCATCGTTTAGACTTTGGGTTTTGTTTAGATTGAAAGTTCGCCATAGCTGCAACTTCGCGTACTTCGTTTGTGTTCAACGACCAGACAAAGGCGTCACAGAACCCCACCTTGATCAATAAAGCTTTCATCTTATATTCGCAATATCCAGATTGCAATCTTAGTTTCTTGCTTGTTCTTCGTTGCTCGCAGGAAACAGACCCTCGTGGTCTGGTTGATCGTGCTCCGGCGTGGTCAATAACCTCTCGGAGTTGGTTTAGCGATTGCTAAGGCGCGACGTCCTCGCACGTTCGTAGTCGGATCGTCAAAGTCGACTTCCACCAAAGCGAAATCCACCATCTCATCGAAAGACGGGACACCTTTGCCTCTATCAAGTGGTATCAGATTTCCAGGTTGCTCGGTGAGATTTTACAGTTTTTCGTAGTTTAGATCGAGTCTGTCTTCATACCTATAGTCCACGAAAAAGCCACAAAAAAAATTAGGGTTAGTTCATCATATCCGAACCAATCTGAGCCTTTGCATAATCTTTTTAGGGTTTTGCTTTGTTGAATTTGCGGTTGCATCGTCGTTTCTAGTTGCTGGTCTTAGAGTCTAGTCTTTTAGAGTTTCGAGTTCTGGTCATAAGTTGTCACACCGCCGCCGCACCATCATCATCGCCCCTGCCATCTACCAGCACCGCTCCGAATCCGTATCCATATACCACCACCAATCCGTGTCCATATACCACCACCGATCCATATCCATATACTACCACCGCTACCACCACCGCTGCCATATACCACCACCATATATCCACCACCAATCCGATTTCCTTGCTTATTAGGTTTGTTTTCGAGATCCATCTAGTTTCCGATTCGTGTTTCCTTGCCGGAGTAGGTTTCGGAAAAAAAAAGGAGCGCAAAAAAAAAGAGCAAAAAAAAAATTCAGAGTGTGCTTTTCCCTTGTTTACGTGCCGCGCCGTGATTTTGTTGGTGTTCTAGGCTCGCGTCTCTAGCACAGTCTAGCCTAGGACCAGCACAGTACCGTCGTTGAGCGTTTATTCAACTTTGCATCTCTGAATTGATTATTGTTGACCCTTTTTGCTACCATACTATAAGCCTTCCCAGCTCCACATACATCTACGTCGTGTGTTCGACTCTCCCTGGTAATCGCTCTATCCAAGCTTTGAGAGTTTTTGACTACAACGGTTGCCGATCACCGCCTGCTGCTGGGTAAGAACTGGTAAGAATTTGAGATTTGCTTGACGGATTTGTGATACACCACCACCACTTCTTAGTAGTCTGTAGGATCATATTCTTGTGTGTTTCTATTGCTGCTAACCATGCCAGGATCACAAGCCGACGAGATTGACTGGGAGAACTTATCGAACAAGGAGCTTCATGATAAGTTTCAGCAAATGATGACTGAACAGGTACAAGATGTGCTGAACAATTTTGAAGAGGCCATGGAGAAGATCACTGGCCTTGAGAAGACGTTCGAAACAAAGCTCGATAACAGATTTAATGAACTGCTTGCGCGTCTTCCACCACCGGCTGCACCTGTCGCACCTCTGCAACAACAACAACTACGCCCCCTTCCGAATCAGTATGGACGAGCACATCGTGTTCCTATTGAGACAGGACAAACTTCTGGTGCCGCTGCTACTGCTGTTGGTGTTTCTTTGGCTCCTGCTACTGCTCCTGCTGGTACCCAGGAGGATGATGAATATGCGGGTGATTATGAGGATGAGGTTGATCAAAATCAGATCTACGAGCAGCCACCAGCACCACCACCAGCAGGTCGACCTCGGGTATATATTCGTCATGGTAGGCCTGCACCACCACCTCAGGTACGAGATGATGTCCATATTCCTAAACTGAAATTGAATATTCCACCATTTGAGGGTAGATATGTTCCTGATATATATCTTACTTGGGAGTTAGAAACTGAACAACGATTTACATGTTTACAATATCCTGAGGAGAGACGAGTTGCTGCTGCTGTTTGCGCTTTCACTAGTTTTGCATGTGTATGGTGGTCTGAACATTGTAGATTATATCCTATTCCAACTACTTGGGCTGCTTTGAAAACTGCTATGCGTACGCGTTGGGTTCCACCATATTATCAACGTGAATTGCTTCAAAAATTGCAGCGTTTAAGACAAGGAAAAAATTCTGTAGAAGAATATTATCAGGAATTACAAACTGGCATGATTAGATGTGGTATTGTTGAGGAGAATGAAGCTATGCTTGCACGTTTTCTGGGTGGATTAAATAGAGAGATTCAGACCATTCTAGACTATAAGGAGTATACTAATATCACTCGTTTATTCCATCTTGCTTGTAAAGCTGAACGTGAAGTGCAGGATCGACAAGCATTGGGGCGAACTAACTTTTCTGCAGGCCGACCTTCATCATGGACACTGATAGAGGCAAAGGTGTCCCGTCTTTCGATGAGATGGTGGATTTCGCTTTGGTGGAAGTCGACTTTGACGATCCGACTACGAACGTGTGAGGACGTCGCGCCTTAGCAATCGCTAAACCAACTCCGAGAGGTTATTGACCACGCCGGAGCACGATCAACCTGACCACGAGGGTCTGTTTCCTGCGAGCAAACGAAGAACAAGCAAGAAACTAAGATTGCAATCTGGATATTGTGAATATAAGATGAAAGCTTTATTGATCAAGGTGGGGTTCTGTGACGCCTTTGTCTGGTCGTTGAACACAAACGAAGTACGCGAAGTTGCAGCTATGGCGAACTTTTAATCTAAACAAAACCCAAAGTCTAAACGATGCCCTAAGGGCTGTATATATGGAGGAAGAGGGGGGAATTTCGTGGCCCTTGGTGGAGGGGTCCGAAATCAACCCTATCTCTTGTTTCCCCACACATACGGACTCTAAAAACAGCCTATACTTATGTATTTCGAAATTACATGGGCCTGGCCCAATAATAAGGTGACGCAGCACCTAAAATAGCCTCGGGACGAAATTTATGAAGTGGCATCTTGTATATTTCGTCCAAGGCTTCATGCACCCATTATGGTGGCTTCAAAGTCCTGAAATCATCACTTGTAACTCCGTTCTTGTTTCCCTTGCGCATGCCATCATCTCCATGCTTGTTCTTGCTCCAATGTTCATCCTTCTCCAAGCTAGGCCCTTCATTTGTAAGCAAAACAAATGTATCCAATTTAGGCAGCATCATATTCTCATGAACATTAGAATCATTACCAAGAAACGAAAGTACCTGGTAATTTAGTTGGCGTGCACGAGCTCTAGTAATTGGTCCAGTATGTATAGCAGCAGGGGCTGTGGGTGTAACAATTGTATTGATGTCCTCATCACGCTGCTACTACTGTTGGTGCTTCTTTGGCTCCTGCTACTGCTGCTGCTGGTACCCAGGAGGATGATGAGTATGCGGGCGATTATGAGGATGAGGTTGATCAAAATCAGATCTACGAGCAGCCACCAGCACAACCACCAGCAGGTCGACCTCAGGTATATATTCGTAATGGTAGGCCTGCACCACCACCTCAGGTACGAGATGATGTCCACATTCCTAAACTGAAATTGAATATTCCACCATTTGAGGGTAGATATGTTCCTGATATATATCTTACTTGGGAGTTAGAAACTGAACAACGATTTACATGTTTACAATATCCTGAGGAGAGACGAGTTGCTGCTGCTGTTTGTGCTTTCACTAGTTTTGCATGTGTATGGTGGTCTGAACATTGTAGATTATATCCTATTCCAACTACTTGGGCTGCTTTGAAAACTGATATGCGTACGCGTTGGGTTCCACCATATTATCAACGTGAATTGCTTCAAAAATTGCAGCGTTTAAGACAAGGAAAAAATTCTGTAGAAGAATATTATCAGGAATTACAAACTGGCATGATTAGATGTGGTATTGTTGAGGAGAATGAAGCTATGCTTGCACGTTTTCTGGGTGGATTAAATAGAGAGATTCAGACCATTCTAGACTATAAGGAGTATACTAATATCACTCGTTTATTCCATCTTGCTTGTAAAGCTGAACGTGAAGTGCAGGATCGACAAGCATTGGGGCGAACTAACTTTTCTGCAGGCCGACCTTCATCATGGACACCACGTGCATCTTCTACTTCAACTGCACCAGCACTTCCATCAGGTGCCACCTCCAGCCGTGATACAAGAAAACAGGCACAACCACCATTATCTGCCAAGAGCGCACCTGCAGGGCCTACACAGCGTTCTTCTTCTTCCATAGCATCAACAGGGCACACAAGTGATATTATTTGTGGTCGTTGTAAGGGAGGAGGTCATTATGCGAGAGAATGCAAATCTCCGCGTGTGATGATTGCTACCGCGGATGGTGGATATGAGTCCGCTAGTGACTATGATGAGGAGACATTAGCTCTTATTACACGTGAAGAACATGGTGGAGATGATTCTGATCATGAGACGCAATACATGGCTCCTGAAGACGCTGACAGGTATGAATGTTTAGTTGCTCAACGTGTTTTGAGTGTGCAGGTCACACAAGCTGAGCAAAATCAGAGGCACAATTTGTTCCATACCAAGGGAGTTGTGAAGGAACGTTCTGTGCGCGTCATAATAGATGGAGGGAGCTGCAACAACTTGGCTAGCATGGAGATGGTGGAGAAGCTTTCTCTCACCACAAGACCACATCCACATCCTTACTACATCCAATGGTTCAACAACAGCGGCAAGGTTAAGGTAACACGTACTGTTCGTGTGCATTTTAGTATCTCTACATATGCTGATTATGTTGATTGTGATGTGGTACCTATGCAAGCATGTTCCTTATTACTTGGTAGATCTTGGCAATTTGATAAAACTTCTGTACACCATGGTAGAAACAATCACTATACTCTTGTTCATAAGGATAAAAATATTACTTTGCTTCCTATGACTCCTGATTCCATTTTGAAAGATGATATTAATAGAGCTAATAAAGCAAAACAGGAGACGAATAAGAGTGAAAATCAGATTGTGGCAAAAGAATTTGAGCAACAAATGAAGCCTAATAATAAACCATCTAGTGTTGCTTCTGAAATTAAATTGAAAAGTGCATGTTTATTTGCCACCAAATCTGATATTGATGAGCTAGATTTCAGCAAATCTGTTTGCTATGCTTTTGTGTGCAAAGAGGCATTATTTTCATTCGAGGACGTGCCTTCCTCTTTGCCTCCTGCTGTCACTAACATTTTGCAGGAGTTCGCTGACGTCTTTCCACAAGACGTGCCACCGGGATTACCGCCTATTCGAGGGATTGAGCATCAGATTGACTTAATCCCTGGTGCTTCACTGCCAAACCGTGCACCATACCGTACCAATCCAGAGGAGACGAAGGAGATTATGCGTCAAGTACAAGAGCTTCTCGACAAAGGTTATATACGCGAATCCCTTAGTCCTTGTGTTGTTCCTATTATTCTAGTGCCGCAAAAGGATGGTACATCACGTATGTGTGTTGATTGTAGAGGCATTAATAATATTACTATTCGTTATCGTCATCCTATTCCTAGGCTAGATGATATGCTTGATGAATTGAGTGGCTCTACAATATTCTCCAAAGTTGATTTGCGTAGTGGCTACCATCAAATTCGTATGAAATTGGGAGATGAATGGAAAACAGCATTTAAAACTAAGTTTGGATTATATGAGTGGTTAGTCATGCCTTTTGGGTTAACTAATGCACCTAGTACTTTCATGAGATTAATGAACGAAGTTTTACGTGCTTTCATTGGACGATTTGTGGTAGTTTACTTTGATGACATATTGATTTATAGCAGATCTTTGGAAGAACATTTGGAACATTTACGTGCTGTTTTTATTGCTCTACGTGATGCACGTTTGTTCGGTAACCTTGGGAAGTGCACCTTTTGCACCGATCGAGTATCTTTTCTTGGCTATGTTGTTACTCCACAGGGAATTGAAGTTGATAAAGCCAAGATTGAAGCTATTGAGAGTTGGCCGCAGCCCAAAACGGTCACACAAGTGAGGAGTTTTCTTGGCCTCGCTGGATTCTATAGGCGTTTTGTGAGAGATTTCAGCACCATTGCTGCACCTCTCAATGAGCTTACAAAGAAAGATGTGCCTTTTCTTTGGGGTACCGCACAGGAAGAAGCCTTCACGGTATTGAAAGATAAGTTGACACATGCTCCTTTACTCCAACTTCCTGATTTTAATAAGACTTTTGAGCTTGAATGTGATGCTAGTGGAATTGGATTAGGAGGTGTGTTATTACAAGATGGCAAACCTGTTGCATACTTTTCTGAAAAATTGAGTGGGCCTAGCCTGAATTATTCTACTTATGATAAAGAATTATATGCTCTTGTTCGGACTTTAGAAACATGGCAACATTATTTATGGCCCAAAGAATTTGTTATACATTCTGATCATGAATCTTTGAAACATATTAAAAGTCAAGCTAAACTGAATCGTAGACATGCTAAATGGGTTGAATTCATTGAGACTTTCCCTTATGTCATTAAACACAAGAAGGGAAAAGAAAATGTTATTGCTAATGCATTGTCTCGTCGCTATACTATGCTTTCAGAACTTGACTTCAAAATATTTGGTTTGGAGACCATCAAAGATCAATATGTGCATGATGCTGATTTTAAAGATGTAATGCAGAATTGTAAAGAAGGAAGAATGTGGAACAAGTTTGTTGTTAACGATGGATTTGTGTTTCATGCTAACAAGCTATGCATTCCAGCTAGCTCCGTTCGTCTTTTGTTGTTGCAGGAGGCGCATGGAGGAGGATTAATGGGACACTTTGGCGTGAAGAAGACGGAGGACGTACTTGCTACACATTTCTTTTGGCCAAAAATGAGACGGGATGTTGAGCGTTTTATTGCTCGCTGCACTACATTCAAAAAGCTAAGTCACGACTCAATCCTCATGGTTTATATATGCCTTTGCCTGTACCTAGTGTTCCTTGGGAGGATATATCTATGGACTTTGTTTTAGGTTTACCTCGAACAAAGAAGGGGAGGGATAACATATTTGTTGTCGTGGATAGATTCTCGAAAATGGCACACTTTATACCATGTCATAAAAGCGATGATGCTGTTAATGTTGCTGATTTGTTCTTTCGTGAAATTATTCGCTTGCATGGTGTGCCAAAAACTATTGTTTCAGATCGTGATACTAAATTTCTTAGCCACTTTTGGAGATGTTTATGGGCTAAGTTGGGGACTAAACTGCTTTTTAGTACTACTTGTCACCCCCAAACTGATGGACAAACTGAAGTAGTCAATAGAACGTTGTCTACTATGCTTAGGGCTGTTTTGAAGAATAATAAGAAAATGTGGGAGGAATGCTTGCCTCATATTGAATTTGCTTATAATCGTTCATTGCATTCTACTACTAAGATGTGCCCTTTTGAAGTTGTGTATGGTTTCCTACCTCGTGCACCTATTGATTTGTTGCCTCTCCCATCTTCGGAGAAGGTTAATTTTGATGCTAAACAACGTGCTGAATTGATTTTAAAAATGCATGAGTTAACTAAGGAAAACATTGAGCGTATGAATGCTAAATATAAACTTGCTGGAGATAAGGGTAGAAAACATGTTGTGTTTGCACCTGGAGATCTTGTTTGGTTACATTTGCGTAAGGATAGATTTCCTGATTTGCGCAAATCAAAGTTAATGCCACGTGCTGATGGTCCCTTTAAGGTGTTAGACAAAATAAATGATAATGCATATAAACTTGAGCTGCCTGCAGATTTTCGGGTTAGTCCCACTTTTAACATTGCAGATTTGAAGCCTTATTTGGGTGAGGAAGATGAACTTCCGTCGAGGACGACTTCATTTCAAGAAGGGGAGGATGATGAGGACATCAATACAATTGTTACACCCACAGCCCCTGCTGCTATACATACTGGACCAATTACTAGAGCTCGTGCACGCCAACTAAATTACCAGGTATTTTCGTTTCTTGGTAATGATTCTAATGTTCATGAGAATATGATGCTGCCTAAATTGGATACATTTGTTTTGCTTACAAATGAAGGGCCTAGCTTGGAGAAGGATGAACATTGGAGCAAGAACAAGCATGGAGATGATGGCATGCGCAAGGGGAACAAGAATGGAGTTACAAGTGATGATTTCAGGACTTTGAAGCCACCATAATGGGTGCATGAAGCCTTGGACGAAATATACAAGATGCCACTTCATAAATTTCATCCCGAGGCTATTTTAGGTGCTGCGTCACCTTATTATTGGGCCAGGCCCATGTAATTTCGAAATACATAAGTATAGGCTATTTTTAGAGTCCGTATGTGTGGGGAAACAAGAGATAGGGTTGATTTCGGACCCCTCCACCAAGGGCCACGAAATTCCCCCCCTCTTCCTCCATATATACAGCCCTTAGGGCATCGTTTAGACTTTGGATTTTGTTTAGATTAAAAGTTCGCCATAGCTGCAACTTCGCGTACTTCGTTTGTGTTCAACGACCAGACAAAGGCGTCACAGAACCCCACCTTGATCAATAAAGCTTTCATCTTATATTCGCAATATCCAGATTGCAATCTTAGTTTCTTGCTTGTTCTTCGTTTGCTCGCAGGAAACAGACCCTCGTGGTCAGGTTGATCGTGCTCCGGCGTGGTCAATAACCTCTCGGAGTTGGTTTAGCGATTGCTAAGGCGCGACGTCCTCGCACGTTCGTAGTCGGATCGTCAAAGTCGACTTCCACCAAAGCGAAATCCACCATCTCATCGAAAGACGGGACACCTCAGCCTCTATCACAATCCTCATGGTTTATATATGCCTTTGCCTGTACCTAGTGTTCCTTGGGAGGATATATCTATGGACTTTGTTTTAGGTTTACCTCGAACAAAGAAGGGGAGGGATAGCATATTTGTTGTCGTGGATAGATTCTCGAAAATGGCACACTTTATACCATGTCATAAAAGCGATGATGCTGTTAATGTTGCTGATTTGTTCTTTCGTGAAATTATTCGCTTGCATGGTGTGCCAAATACTATTGTTTCAGATCGTGATACTAAATTTCTTAGCCACTTTTGGAGATGTTTATGGGCTAAGTTGGGGACTAAACTGCTTTTTAGTACTACTTGTCACCCCCAAATTGATGGACAAACTGAAGTAGTCAATAGAACATTGTCTACTATGCTTAGGGCTGTTTTGAAGAATAATAAGAAAATGTGGGAGGAATGCTTGCCTCATATTGAATTTGCTTATAATCGTTCATTGCATTCTACTACTAAGATGTGCCCTTTTGAAGTTGTGTATGGTTTCCTACCTCGTGCACCTATTGATTTGTTGCCTCTTCCATCTTCGGAGAAGGTTAATTTTGATGCTAAACAACGTGCTGAATTGATTTTAAAAATGCATGAGTTAACTAAGGAAAACATTGAGCGTATGAATGCTAAATACAAACTTGCTGGAGATAAGGGTAGAAAACATGTTGTGTTTGCACCTGGAGATCTTGTTTGGTTACATTTGCGTAAGGATAGATTTCCTGATTTGCGCAAATCAAAGCTAATGCCACGTGCTGATGGTCCCTTTAAGGTGTTAGAGAAAATAAATGATAATGCATATAAACTTGAGCTGCCTGCAGATTTTGGGGTTAGTCCCACTTTTAACATTGCAGATTTGAAGCCTTATTTGGGTGAGGAAGATGAACTTCCGTCGAGGACGACTTCATTTCAAGAAGGGGAGGATGATGAGGACATCAATACAATTGTTACACCCACAGCCCCTGCTGCTATACATACTGGACCAATTACTAGAGCTCGTTCACGCCAACTAAATTACCAGGTACTTTCGTTTCTTGGTAATGATTCTAATGTTCATGAGAATATGATGCTGCCTAAATTGGATACATTTGTTTTGCTTACAAATGAAGGGCCTAGCTTGGAGAAGGATGAACATTGGAGCAAGAACAAGCATGGAGATGATGGCATGCGCAAGGGGAACAAGAACGGAGTTACAAGTGATGATTTCAGGACTTTGAAGCCACCATAATGGTGCATGAAGCCTTGGACGAAATATACAAGATGCCACTTCATAAATTTCGTCCCGAGGCTATTTTAGGTGCTGCGTCACCTTATTATTGGGCCAGGCCCATGTAATTTCGAAATACATAAGTATAGGCTATTTTTAGAGTCCGTATGTGTGGGGAAACAAGAGATAGGGTTGATTTCGGACCCCTCCACCAAGGGCCACGAAATTCCCCCCTCTTCCTCCATATATACAGACCTTAGGGCATCGTTTAGACTTTGGGTTTTGTTTAGATTAAAAGTTCGCCATAGCTGCAACTTCGCGTACTTCGTTTGTGTTCAACGACCAGACAAAGGCGTCACAGAACCCCACCTTGATCAATAAAGCTTTCATCTTATATTCGCAATATCCAGATTGCAATCTCAGTTTCTTGCTTGTTCTTCGTTTGCTCGCAGGAAACAGACCCTCGTGGTCAGGTTGATCGTGCTCCGGCGTGGTCAATAACCTCTCAGAGTTGGTTTAGCGATTGCTAAGGCGCGACGTCCTCGCACGTTCGTAGTCGGATCGTCAAAGTCGACTTCCACCAAAGCGATATCCATCATCTCATCGAAAGACGGGACACCTCCGCCTCTATCACGACTCAATCCTCATGGTTTATATATGCCTTTGCCTGTACCTAGTGTTCCTTGGGAGGATATATCTATGGACTTTGTTTTAGGTTTACCTCGAACAAAGAAGGGGAGGGATAGCATATTTGTTGTCGTGGATAGATTCTCGAAAATGGCACACTTTATACCATGTCATAAAAGCGATGATGCTGTTAATGTTGCTGATTTGTTCTTTCGTGAAATTATTCGCTTGCATGGTGTGCCAAATACTATTGTTTCAGATCGTGATACTAAATTTCTTAGCCACTTTTGGAGATGTTTATGGGCTAAGTTGGGGACTAAACTGCTTTTTAGTACTACTTGTCACCCCCAAATTGATGGACAAACTGAAGTAGTCAATAGAACATTGTCTACTATGCTTAGGGCTGTTTTGAAGAATAATAAGAAAATGTGGGAGGAATGCTTGCCTCATATTGAATTTGCTTATAATCGTTCATTGCATTCTACTACTAAGATGTGCCCTTTTGAAGTTGTGTATGGTTTCCTACCTCGTGCACCTATTGATTTGTTGCCTCTTCCATCTTCGGAGAAGGTTAATTTTGATGCTAAACAACGTGCTGAATTGATTTTAAAAATGCATGAGTTAACTAAGGAAAACATTGAGCGTATGAATGCTAAATACAAACTTGCTGGAGATAAGGGTAGAAAACATGTTGTGTTTGCACCTGGAGATCTTGTTTGGTTACATTTGCGTAAGGATAGATTTCCTGATTTGCGCAAATCAAAGCTAATGCCACGTGCTGATGGTCCCTTTAAGGTGTTAGAGAAAATAAATGATAATGCATATAAACTTGAGCTGCCTGCAGATTTTCGGGTTAGTCCCACTTTTAACATTGCAGATTTGAAGCCTTATTTGGGTGAGGAAGATGAACTTCCGTCGAGGACGACTTCATTTCAAGAAGGGGAGGATGATGAGGACATCAATACAATTGTTACACCCACAGCCCCTGCTGCTATACATACTGGACCAATTACTAGAGCTCGTGCACGCCAACTAAATTACCAGGTACTTTCGTTTCTTGGTAATGATTCTAATGTTCATGAGAATATGATGCTGCCTAAATTGGATACATTTGTTTTGCTTACAAATGAAGGGCCTAGCTTGGAGAAGGATGAACATTGGAGCAAGAACAAGCATGGAGATGATGGCATGCGCAAGGGGAACAAGAACGGAGTTACAAGTGATAATTTCAGGACTTTGAAGCCACCATAATGGGTGCATGAAGCCTTGGACGAAATATACAAGATGCCACTTCATAAATTTCGTCCCGAGTCTATTTTAGGTGCTGCGTCACCTTATTATTGGGCCAGGCCCATGTAATTTCGAAATACATAAGTATAGGCTATTTTTAGAGTCCGTATGTGTGGGGAAACAAGAGATAAGGTTGATTTCGGACCCCTCCACCAAGGGCCACGAAATTCCCCCCCCCCTCTTCCTCCATATATACAGCCCTTAGGGCATCGTTTAGACTTTGGGTTTTGTTTAGATTAAAAGTTCGCCATAGCTGCAACTTCGCGTACTTCGTTTGTGTTCAACGACCAGACAAAGGCGTCACAGAACCCCACCTTGATCAATAAAGCTTTCATCTTACATTCGCAATATCCAGATTGCAATCTCAGTTTCTTGCTTGTTCTTCGTTTGCTCGCAGGAAACAGACCCTCGTGGTCAGGTTAATCATGCTCCGGCGTGGTCAATAACCTCTCGGAGTTGGTTTAGCGATTGCTAAGGCGCGACGTCCTCGCACGTTCGTAGTCGGATCGTCAAAGTCGACTTCCACCAAAGCGAAATCCTCCATCTCATCGAAAGACGGGACACCTTTGCCTCTATCATCTTCTCTCTTTCTTCTCCTCCCAGCGCTCACCTCTCGTTCTCTCTCTCGCAGGTGAGGATATTGCTGCCAGATCCGACCAACCTTGCATCGCCGGGCGCCACCGGCGTCGGGAATGGGTCCCCTGGGTCCAGATCCGCCCGAATTTGATGCCCCCGTTCAACCCCAGCTCCTCCCCACGTCATTTCGCCGGAGGCTGCAAGCCGCCGCCGCTCGTCCTTGTCGGGAGGAGGACAACGGTGTCCGCATCGCTGACCTCGTCCATGCAGGTGGGCCGGCCTCCTCTCCAACCGCGGCCCAGCACCGCTTCCAGTCGGGCCAGATCCGCGCCGCCCCTTCCAGCCTACCTCTTCACCGAACCGGGCCTCAGCCCATGGTGAGCGCCCCAGCAGCCTGCAGATTCGGCCCGTGATGTTTTTTTTTCAGTTCAGGAGGTTTTTCCTAATATTCCAGAGAAGACCTGTTTTGCAGAATAGCCCTTAAACTTCATGCATTTAATAACTTCTCAACCGTGCATCGGATCTAAATAATTTATATACGAAACTTGCTTAGAATTTCATCTAGTTTCTCAATATGCAACTTTCACCCATGTTTAAGATGTTTAAAATGATGTTTGATTAAATTTGCTCCTATGCCATGTGTCGGTGTCAAAACCGGCGGATCTCGGGTAGGGGGTCCCGAACTGTGCGTCTAGGCCGGATGGTAACAGGAGACAGGGGACACTTTGTTTTACCCAGGTTCGGGCCCTCTCGATGGAGGTAATACCCTACTCCTGCTTGATTAATATTGATGATATGGGTAGTACAAGAGTAGATCTACCACGAGATCAAGGAGGCTAAACCCTAGAAGCTAGCCTATGGTATGATTGTTGTGTATGGAGTTGATTGCCTACGGACTACAACCCTCCGGTTTATATAGACACCGGATAGGGTTAGGGTTACACAGACTCGGTTACAATGGTAGGAGATCTTGAATATCTGCATCGCCAAGCTTGCCTTCCACGCCAAGGAAAGTCCCATCCGGACACGAGACGAAGTCTTCAATCTTGTATCTTCATAGTCCAGGAGTCTGGCTGAAGGTATAGTCCGGCTACCCGAACACCCCCTAATCCAGGACTCCCTCAGTAGCCCCTGAACCAGGCTTCAATGATGACGAGTCCATGCGCGCAAATTGTCTTCGGCATTGCAAGGCGGGTTCCTCCTCCAAGTCCTTCATAGAAGTTTTGTACACACCAAGAGTAGTGTCCGGTTCTGCAAAATAAGTTTCCACATATTTCCATAGAGAGAATAATATTGACACAAATCAAATCTGCTGACGTATTCCGCAGTGCGCTATCACACCACGGCCAAGTCCTTTACTCGAATCGTTTTTACTTTTCCACCTCAGCATGTTTTGCGAGGCGGTTTCCTTGGTACGTCTTGTCAAAGCAGAGATCGTGTACCCTTTTTACAGGATTCTCATCAATACGGACGTGGGTAACCCTAACCGCGCCATTTACCACGGCGCTTGGGAGGCAAGCGAGTTTTATTAGGCAGGTGGGGACGCACAACCGCATCCGCCCATATAAGGGGATAAGGATCCACCTTTTTACCTACGCCTTCTTCCTCCTTTGCCTATCCATCTCCTGTGCACTCGAGCTCCAGCGCCCAAGCCCGCACTTCTCACCTCAACCTTCTCCAGCGATGTCCGGAGCGGGAGGCAAGTGGAAGGTCTCCTTCGTCACGGAGGGTGACATCAAAAAGCTTAGGAAGGCCGGATACTTGTCCAAAGACATCGTGCACCGGCTTCCCGAGGAGGGGCAGCTTGTCCCCACCCCAAGGCCCCACGAGAGGGTAGTATTCCTCCCCCACTTCCTCCGCGGACTGGGTTTTCCACTTCACCCATTCGTCCGGGGGCTCATGTTCTACTACGGCCTGGATTTTCACGATCTGGCCCCGAACTTCATCCTCAACATCTCGGCGTTTATCGTCGTGTGCGAGGCCTTCCTCCGCGTCCGCCCCCATTTGATGAGGACATCAATACAATTGTTACACCCACAGCCCCTGCTGCTATACATACTGGACCAATTACTAGAGCTCGTGCACGCCAACTAAATTACCAGGTACTTTCGTTTCTTGGTAATGATTCTAATGTTCATGAGAATATGATGCTGCCTAAATTGGATACATTTGTTTTGCTTACAAATGAAGGGCCTAGCTTGGAGAAGGATGAACATTGGAGCAAGAACAAGCATGGAGATGATGGCATGCGCAAGGGGAACAAGAACGGAGTTACAAGTGATGATTTCAGGACTTTGAAGCCACCATAATGGGTGCATGAAGCCTTGGACGAAATATACAAGATGCCACTTCATAAATTTCGTCCCGAGGCTATTGTAGGTGCTGCGTCACCTTATTATTGGGCCAGGCCCATGTAATTTCGAAATACATAAGTATAGGCTATTTTTAGAGTCCGTATGTGTGGGGAAACAAGAGATAGGGTTGATTTCGGACCCCTCCACCAAGGGCCACGAAATTCCCCCCTCTTCCTCCATATATACAGCCCTTAGGGCATAGTTTAGACTTTGGGTTTTGTTTAGATTAAAAGTTCGCCATAGCTGCAACTTCGCGTACTTCGTTTGTGTTCAACGACCAGACAAAGGCGTCACAGAACCCCACCTTGATCAATAAAGCTTTCATCTTATATTCGCAATATCCAGATTGCAATCTCAATTTCTTGCTTGTTCTTCATTTGCTCGCAGGAAACAGACCCTCGTGGTCAGGTTGATCGTGCTCCGGCGTGGTCAATAACCTCTCGGAGTTGGTTTAGCGATTGCTAAGGCGCGACGTCCTCGCACGTTCGTAGTCGGATCGTCAAAGTCGACTTCCACCAAAGCGAAATCCACCATCTCATCGAAAGACGGGACACCTTTGCCTCTATCAAGTGGTATCAGATTTCCAGGTTGCTCGGTGAGATTTTACAGTTTTTCATAGTTTAGATCGAGTCTGTTCTTCATACCTACAGTCCACGAAAAAGCCACAAAAAAAAATTAGGGTTAGTTCATCATATCCGAACCAATCTGAGCCTTTGCATAATCTTTTTAGGGTTTTGCTTTGTTGAATTTGCGGTTGCATCGTCGTGTCTAGTTGCTGGTCTTAGAGTCTAGTCTTTTAGAGTTTCGAGTTCTGGTCATAAGTTGTCACGCGTCGCCGCACCATCATCATCACCCCTGCCATCTACCACCACCGCTTATCCACCACCGCTTCGAATCCGTATCCATATACCACCACAGCTGTCATATACCACCACCGCTGCCATCTACCACCATATATCCACCACCAATCCGAGTTCTTGTCATATTAGGTTTGTTTTCGAGATCCATCTAGATTCCGATTCGTGTTTCCTTGCCGGAGTAGGTTTCGGAAAAAAAAAATTCGCATTAGGTAGATTCCGATTCCGATCCATCTAGATTCCGATTCATATTAGGTAGCCACGCTCCGTTAGGCCCAAAATTTTTCGAAAACGCATTTTTCGAAAAATTTTCTGGCTATCCTATTTTTAGGTGTTTCTGAGTGTTTTGAGACAGGTGCCATTATAGGAAGTTTTTTTTGACCCGTTTCCAGTTTTTGGGTCCGGGCAGTCAAAAAAAAAATTGGTCAAAAAAAAAATTCGTGCCCATCCTGTCAGTTTGAGCTAAGAAGAGTTTTGAGACACTCGCCATTATAGTGATTTTTCGCAAAAAAGAAAAAAAAAGCAGCGCAAAGAAAAAAGCGCCAAAAAAAAAGAGCGCCAAAAAAAAAGAGCGAAAAAAAAATTTCCAGAGTGTGCTTTTCCCTTGTTTACGTGCCGCGCCGTGATTTTGTTAGTGTTCTAGGCTCGCGTCTCTAGCACAGTCTAGCCTAGGACCAGCACAGTACCGTCGTTGAGCGTTTATTCAACTTTGCATCTCTGAATTGATTATTGCTGACCCTTTTTGCTACCATATTATAAGCCTTCCCAGCTCCACATACATCTACGTCATGCGTTTGACTCTCCCTGGTAATCGCTCTATCCAAGCTTTGAGAGTTTATGACTACAACGGTTGCCGATCACCGCCTGCTGCTGGGTAAGAACTGGTAAGAATTTGAGATTTGCTTGACGGATTTGTGACACCCACCACCACCACTTGTTCGTAGTCTGTAGGATCATATTCTTGTGTGTTTCTATTGCTGCTAACCATGCCAGGATCACAAGCCGACGAGATTGACTGGGAGAATTTATCGAACAAGGAGCTTCATGATAAGTTTCAGCAAATGATGACTGAACAGGTGCAAGATGTGCTGAACAATTTTGAAGAGGCCATGGAGAAGATCACTGGCTTTGAGAAGACGTTCGAAACAAAGCTCGATAACAAGTTTAATGAATTGCTCGCGCGTCTTCCACCACCACCACTCGCTGCAGCTAACGCACCTCTCCAACAACAACAACAACGACTACCTCCACGTCGCGAAGCAGACCTCCGCCGAGCAAGCCGTGTTCCTCTTGCGTTTGGCCAAACTGTTGGTGCTGCTGTTGATACTTCTGTGGCTCCTCCTGCTGATGCGGAGGAGGATGATTATGTGGGAGATTATGAGGATGAGGTTGATCAAAATCAACACTACGTGCAGCCACCTGTACCACCACCAGCAGGTCGACCTCAGGTATATATTCGTAATGGTAGGCCTGCACCACCACCTCAGGTACGAGATGATGTCCATATTCCTAAACTGAAATTGAATATTCCACCATTTGAGGGTAGATATGTTCCTGATATATATCTTACTTGGGAGTTAGAAACTGAACAACGATTTACATGTTTACAATATCCTGAGGAGAGACGAGTTGCTGCTGCTGTTTGTGCTTTCACTAGTTTTGCATGTGTATGGTGGTCTGAACATTGTAGATTATATCCTATTCCAACTACTTGGGCTGCTTTGAAAACTGCTATGCGTACGCGTTGGGTTCCACCATATTATCAACGTGAATTGCTTCAAAAATTGCAACATTTAAGACAAGGGAAAAATTCTGTAGAAGAATATTATCAGGAATTACAAACTGGCATGATTAGATGTGGTATTGTTGAGGAGAATGAAGCTATGCTTGCACGTTTTCTGGGTGGATTAAATAGAGAGATTCAGACCATTCTAGACTATAAGGAGTATACTAATATCACTCGTTTATTCCATCTTGCTTGTAAAGCTGAACGTGAAGTGCAGGATCGACAAGCATTGGGGCGAACTAACTTTTCTGCAGGCCGACCTTCATCATGGACACCACGTGCATCTTCTACTTCAACTGCACCAGCACCTCCATCCGGTGCCACCTCCAGCCGTGATACAAGAAAACAGGCACAACCACCATTATCTGCCAAGAGTGCACCAGCGGGGCCTGCACAGCGTTCTTCTTCTTCCATGGCATCAACAGGGCACACAAGTGATATTATTTGTCGTCGTTGTAAGGGAGGAGGTCATTATGCGAGAGAATGCAAATATCCGCGTGTGATGATTGCTACCGCGGATGGTGGATATGAGTCCGCTAGTGACTATGATGAGGAGACTTTGGCTCTTATTACACGTGAAGAACATGGTGGAGATGATTCTGATCATGAGACGCAATACATGGCTCCTGAAGACGCTGACAGGTATGAATGTTTAGTTGCTCAACGTGTTTTGAGTGTGCAGGTCACACAAGCTGAGCAAAATCAGAGGCACAATTTGTTCCATACCAAGGGAGTTGTGAAGGAACGTTCTGTGCGCGTCATCATAGACGGAGGGAGCTGCAACAACTTGGCTAGCATGGAGATGGTGGAGAAGCTTTCTCTCACCACAAGACCACATCCACATCCTTACTACATCCAATGGTTCAACAACAGCGGCAAGGTTAAGGTAACACGTACTGTTCGTGTGCATTTTAGTATCTCTACATATGCTGATTATGTTGATTGTGATGTGGTACCTATGCAAGCATGTTCCTTATTACTTGGTAGACCATGGCAATTTGATAAAAATTCTGTACACCATGGTAGAAACAATCACTATACTCTTGTTCATAAGGATAAAAATATTACGTTGCTTCCTATGACTCCTGATTCCATTTTGAAAGATGATATTAAAAGCTAATAAAGCACAACAGGAGAAGAATAAGAGTGAAAATCAGATTGTGGCAAAAGAATTTGAGCAACAAATGAAGCCTAATAATAAACCATCTAGTGTTGCTTCTGAAATTAAATTGAAAAGTGCATGTTTATTTGCCACCAAATCTGATATTGATGAGCTAGATTTCAGCAAATCTGTTTGCTATGCTTTTGTGTGCAAAGAGGCATTATTTTCATTCGAGGACGTGCCTTCCTCTTTGCCTTCTGCTGTCACTAACATTTTGCAGGAGTTCGCTGACGTTTTTCCACAAGACGTGCCACCGGGATTACCGCCTATTCGAGGGATTGATCATCAGATTGACTTAATTCCCGGTGCTTCACTGCCAAACCGTGCACCATACCGTACCAATCCAGAGGAGACGAAGGAGATTATGCGTCAAGTACAAGAGCTTCTCGACAAAGGTTATATACGCGAATCCCTTAGTCCTTGTGCTGTTCCTATTATTCTAGTGCCGAAAAAGGATGGTACATCACGTATGTGTGTTGATTGTAGAGGCATTAATAATATTACTATTCGTTATCGTCATCCTATTCCTAGGCTAGATGATATGCTTGATGAATTGAGTGGCTCTACAATATTCTCCAAAGTTGATTTGCGTAGTGGCTACCATCAAATTCGTATGAAATTGGGAGATGAATGGAAAACAGCATTTAAAACTAAGTTTGGATTATATGAGTGGTTAGTCATGCCTTTTGGGTTAACTAATGCACCTAGTACTTTCATGAGATTAATGAACGAAGTTTTACGTGCTTTCATTGGACGATTTGTGGTAGTTTACTTTGATGACATATTGATTTATAGCAGATCTTTGGAGGAACATTTGGAACATTTACGTGCTGTTTTTATTGCTCTACGTGATGCACGTTTGTTTGGTAACCTTGGGTGATAGAGGCAAAGGTGTCCCGTCTTTCGATGAGATGGTGGATTTCGCTTTGGTGGAAGTCGACTTTGACGATCCGACTACGAACGTGCGAGGACGTCGCGCCTTAGCAATCGCTAAACCAACTCCGAGAGGTTATTGACCACGCCGGAGCACGATCAACCTGACCACGAGGGTCTGTTTCCTGCGAGCAAACAAAGAACAAGCAAGAAACTGAGATTGCAATCTGGATATTGCGAATATAAGATGAAAGCTTTATTGATCAAGGTGGGGTTCTGTGACGCCTTTGTCTGGTCGTTGAACACAAACGAAGTACGCGAAGTTGCAGCTATGGCGAACTTTTAATCTAAACAAAACCCAAGGTCTAAACGATGCCCTAAGGGCTGTATATATGGAGGAAGAGGGGGTGGATTTCGTGGCCCTTGGTGGAGGGGTCCGAAATCAACCCTATCTCTTGTTTCCCCACACATACGGACTCTAAAAATAGCCTATACTTATGTATTTCGAAATTACATGGGCCTGGCCCAATAATAAGGTGTCGCAGCACCTAAAATAGCCTCGGGACGAAATTTATGAAGTGGCATCTTGTATATTTCGTCCAAGGCTTCATGCACCCATTATGGTGGCTTCAAAGTCCTGAAATCATCACTTGTAACTCCGTTCTTGTTCCCCTTGCGCATGCCATCATCTCCATGCTTGTTCTTGCTCCAATGTTCATCCTTCTCCAAGCTAGGCCCTTCATTTGTAAGCAAAACAAATGTATCCAATTTAGGCAGCATCATATTCTCATGAACATTAGAATCATTACCAAGAAACGAAAGTACCTGGTAATTTAGTTGGCGTGTACGAGCTCTAGTAATTGGTCCAGTATGTATAGCAGCAGGGGCTGTGGGTGTAACAATTGTATTGATGTCCTCATCATCCTCCCCTTCTTGAAATGAAGTCGTCCTCGACGGAAGTTCATCTTCCTCACCCAAATAAGGCTTCAAATCTGCAATGTTAAAAGTGGGACTAACCCCAAAATCTGCAGGCAGCTCAAGTTTATATGCATTATCATTTATTTTCTCTAACACCTTAAAGGGACCATCAGCACGTGGCATTAGCTTTAATTTGCGCAAATCAGGAAATCTATCCTTACGCAAATGTAACCAAACAAGATCTCCAGGTGCAAACACAACATGTTTTCTACCCTTATCTCCAGCAAGTTTATATTTAGCATTCATGCGCTCAATGTTTTCCTTAGTTAACTCATGCATTTTTAAAATCAATTCAGCACGTTGTTTAGCATCAAAATTAACCTTCTCCGAAGATGGAAGAGGCAACAAATCAATAGGTGCACGAGGTAGGAAACCATACACAACTTCAAAAGGGCACATCTTAGTAGTAGAATGCAATGAACGATTATAAGCAAATTCAATATGAGGCAAGCATTCCTCCCACATTTTCTTATTATTCTTCAAAACAGCCCTAAGCATAGTAGACAACGTTCTATTGACTACTTCAGTTTGTCCATCAGTTTGGGGGTGACAAGTAGTACTAAAAAGCAGTTTAGTCCCCAACTTAGCCCATAAACATCTCCAAAAGTGGCTAAGAAATTTAGTATCACGATCTGAAACAATAGTATTTGGCACACCATGCAAGCGAATAATTTCACGAAAGAACAAATCAGCAACATTAACAGCATCATCACTTTTATGACATGGTATAAAGTGTGCCATTTTCGAGAATCTATCCACAACAAAAAATATGCTATCCCTCCCCTTCTTTGTTCGAGGTAAACCTAAAACAAAGTCCATAGATATATCCTCCCAAGGAACACTAGGTACAGGCAAAGGCATATATAAACCATGAAGATTGAGTCGTGACTTAGCTTTTTGACATGTAGTGCAGCGAGCAATAAAACGCTCAACATCCCGTCTCATCTTTGGCCAAAAGAAATGTGTAGCAAGTACGTCCTCCGTCTTCTTCACGCCAAAGTGTCCCATTAATCCTCCTCCATGCGCCTCCTGCAACAACAAAAGACGAACGGAGCTAGCTGGAATGCATAGCTTGTTAGCACGAAACACAAATCCATCGTTAACAACAAACTTGTTCCACATTCTTCCTTCTTTACAATTCTGCATTACATCTTTAAAATCAGCATCATGCACATATTGACCTTTGATGGTCTCCAAACCAAATATTTTGAAGTCAAGTTGTGAAAGCATAGTATAGCGACGAGACAATGCATCAGCAATAACATTTTCTTTTCCCTTCTTGTGTTTAATGACATAAGGGAAAGTCTCAATGAATTCAACCCATTTAGCATGTCTACGATTCAGTTTAGCTTGACTTTTAATATGTTTCAAAGATTCATGATCAGAATGTATAACAAATTCTTTGGGCCATAAATAATGTTGGCATGTTTCTAAAGTCCGAACAAGAGCATATAATTCTTTATCATAAGTAGAATAATTCAGACTAGGCCCACTCAATTTTTCAGAAAAGTATGCAACAGGTTTGCCATCTTGTAATAACACACCTCCTAATCCAATTCCACTAGCATCACATTCAAGCTCAAAAGTCTTATTAAAATCAGGAAGTTGGAGTAAAGGAGCATGTGTCAACTTATCTTTCAATACCGTGAAGGCTTCTTCCTGTGCGGTACCCCAAAGAAAAGGCACATCTTTCTTTGTAAGCTCATTGAGAGGTGCAGCAATGGTGCTGAAATCTCTCACAAAACGCCTATAGAATCCAGCGAGGCCAAGAAAACTCCTCACTTGTGTGACCGTTTTGGGCTGCGGCCAACTCTCAATAGCTTCAATCTTGGCTTTATCAACTTCAATTCCCTGTGGAGTAACAACATAGCCAAGAAAAGATACTCGGTCGGTGCAAAAGGTGCACTTCCCAAGGTTACCAAACAAACGTTGATGAGGACATCAATACAATTGTTACACCCACAGCCCCTGCTGCTATACATACTGGACCAATTACTAGAGCTCCTGCACGCCAACTAAATTACCAGGTACTTTCGTTTCTTGGTAATGATTCTAATGTTCATGAGAATATGATGCTGCCTAAATTGGATACATTTGTTTTGCTTACAAATGAAGGGCCTAGCTTGGAGAAGGATGAACATTGGAGCAAGAACAAGCATGGAGATGATGGCATGCGCAAGGGGAACAAGAACGGAGTTACAAGTGATGATTTCAGGACTTTGAAGCCACCATAATGGGTGCATGAAGCCTTGGACGAAATATACAAGATGCCACTTCATAAATTTCGTCCCGAGGCTATTGTAGGTGCTGCGTCACCTTATTATTGGGCCAGGCCCATGTAATTTCGAAATACATAAGTATAGGCTATTTTTAGAGTCCGTATGTGTGGGGAAACAAGAGATAGGGTTGATTTCGGACCCCTCCACCAAGGGCCACGAAATTCCCCCCTCTTCCTCCATATATACAGCCCTTAGGGCATCGTTTAGACTTTGGGTTTTGTTTAGATTAAAAGTTCGCCATAGCTGCAACTTCGCGTACTTCGTTTGTGTTCAACGACCAGACAAAGGCGTCACAGAACCCCACCTTGATCAATAAAGCTTTCATCTTATATTCGCAATATCCAGATTGCAATCTCAATTTCTTGCTTGTTCTTCATTTGCTCGCAGGAAACAGACCCTCGTGGTCAGGTTGATCGTGCTCCGGCGTGGTCAATAACCTCTCGGAGTTGGTTTAGCGATTGCTAAGGCGCGACGTCCTCGCACGTTCGTAGTCGGATCGTCAAAGTCGACTTCCACCAAAGCGAAATCCACCATCTCATCGAAAGACGGGACACCTTTGCCTCTATCACCATTTCGGCCTCTGGCTCAAGACCTTCAACGTCAAGCCCAAGGTGGTGCGCGGCAACCAGGCGGAGTGCGGAGGCGCCATGGCGGGCAAGATTGCCTACATCCTATGGTTCGAGGGCTCCTTCATAGAGACCCTGAAGGGGTGGCAAGCCGGGTGGTTTTACATCACCGAGCCACGTGATCCGAAATGGATCACAGCCCCCGAGTTCCGATCCGGACCCCCCACGCGGCTCACGTCCTGGAAAGAGACGGGCCTATCATGGGGTAACGAGAAAGAGGTGACCGGACTGAAGACATGCATCCAGTCCCTGGTAAACAAGTCAATCAGGCTTGTAAATGTAGTCCAGGTCATGCTCGTTCGCCGAATCCTCCCGTGTCAACAACGGGACTTTACTCTGTGGGAGTTCGACCCGGCACAACACCGAACCCTTAATAGGCTCTTCGACACGACGTATGAAGACGTCTGGAAGGCGCTAATCAAAGGTGCCGGGGCTCCCGCATCTGTTTCCGAGGACCGCGGATACAGCTCGCAGCGTCACGCTAGCGAGGTAAGCTATTTTCACCTTTTACAGGATGTTCAGCTTTTTTCATAGTTTAACTCTATGCGGGATCTAAACTCCCTTACCTTTGACAGGCTTGGCGGGCGGTATCCGGACCGATTAACTGTCCGGCTCCGCTGCCCGAAGACCCAGCCCCAGCTCTACTAGTGAAGCTGCTGGCTCCGGCGCCTTATGTGGTGCCGGAAAAGAAGGCCAAGAAGAAGAAGACCACGGGGACTCGAAAGAGTACCCGCAACGTGGTGTTGTCGGACTCGTCAGCCGACAAGTCCGAGATGCCCTCCTCCCGTGAAAACGAGGAGGAGGAAGAAGAAAGCTCTCCCCCCAAGCGGAGGGAGGAAACAAAAGGAAGGCCGCCCCAAGGGGGAAGGCCGAAGGGTCCAAGAAGAGGAAGACCCCTCCGCCGGACTACGCCCCCGACGCCGACGAGGATGAAGACGAGTGGCCGGACAGGGCCAGGCATCCAGCGAAATCGTAAGTGTTCGGATACCAGAGTAACTCATGATATTCCTTTTGTTGCACAGCTTTCCCTAATGTCGAACATAATCATGCAGCCTGCCCCGGGCCGAACTCAACGAGTCGTCGAGCGGCTCCTTGGATTCATCAGACGTGAACTCAGTTCCGCCTGTTGTCTCCCCCCGCACTGCGGATGACGCCGAAGTGGCGTCGCAACGAGCTTCGGGGCAGGAGGAAGTGGTCCTGGAGGAGCCGCAAGGCGACCTCCCGGACTCCAGGAGTAAAGGGGACAAGACCCCCCAGGGCTCCAAGTCCGGCTTTGAGCCAGACACCGTGCCGGAATCTTCAATGATTCCGGACCGCCGTAGGCGAACTCCTTCAAAGAGGAGCAAGCCTTTTGAGCCGGCAGCCTCCGTCCAACCGGAGGTGCCGGACAATCTGCTGGAGGTGCTTGAAGGCGCCTCCATCGACGAGGAACACCGTACTATTATGAGTATGGTGATCCAGAAGGTTCAGTCCGCCAAGAGCGGACTGAGTGAAGCTTGCGCTAGCCTCCTAACAGGCTTCGAGGTAAGTAAAAAAATATGTAACAATATTACCGCATAGACAGTAGCCCCTGATGCTCTGTTTGGCGTTCGGAAAGAAAAGCCGAATAGAGGATCTAGTAAATTTCGCAGGAGTCTAACAAAAAGAGTCAATATGCGTATGCAGGCTTCGTTTCTATCCACCGCCGCACTGACTGCGGAGGTGGGTGTCCTGAAGCAGGACCTTGAGCGGACCGAGCAAGAGCTCGGCCTTGCCAAGCGGCATCTCGAGGAGAAAGAAGGTAAGAAATACCTTACAGAAAAAGTGCCTATAGAGAGGCGTGATTGCAAAAAATAACAGGATTGTACTGCTTATTGTAGGGGCCATGACTGAGGTGGCGACCCTCAAGCAGGAGCTATCTGAGACCGAAAAGAAAACGGCCGTGGAGCACACCGAGCGAGAGAAACTTGGGGCTCAGGTCGGCGAGGTGCAGCAAGAGCTTCAGGCTCTCATGAAAAAACATGAGAGTTTGGAGCTTGAGTCAAAGACCCAAGTGTCCGAGCTCGCGACGGCCCTTGAGACTGCCATGTCTGCCAAGGCCGAAGCCCAAAAGGCCCTCCAAGAGTTGGAGGAGGTGAAAAAGATAGCAGCGGGTAAGGCATTCTTTATGCAAAGCAGAAATATAAAAGTAAACTACTTGTTACTTACCCAAATCCGGAGCTCTCCAGGGGCATTCGCGGATCTTCCCCGCAGCATATCCGCCGCCGCCGCATTCTACCGAGCTAAAGAGGGCAGCTCGACGAAGAAGGTGTTCTGGTCTCAGTATGCTGAGGCCGGACACCCTGTGCCCTTGAGCGACTAGCTGAAACAGCTGGTCGAGCTCCACAAGGCGGCCGAACAGGCCATGAAGGGCTTCATAGTTCGGCTGTGGCCCGAAGAGGCCCTACCTGGGAGCTACTTCGGGCTGGTGCGGCGGCTGGTGGAGGCCTGTCCAAGGCTCGAGGTCGTCAAGCGCTCCGTCTGCATCGAAGGTGCCCGTCGGGCCCTTGCCCGTGCTAAGGTGCACTGGGTTAAGCTGGACAGTGAGAAGGTTGTGAGGGACGGGCCGCCGCCGGGGAAGGAGCATCGCAAGCCTGAGAACTACTATAAGGATGTTCTTGCGGGTGCCCGCCTTGTATCGGATGAATGTACCAAGGATGTAATTTTTGAATTTCTTCATCGTTCGTATCCCATCCTTGCTGACCGTAATCCGGCCAGGGCTCTCCTGATAAAGAGAGAGACTTTAGAGAATTCAGGATATCGCCGAAGGGCGAGTGCTGAAAGATGTCCGTGGCGGTGAACTCCATGATCGGCGCCCAATCGGATTCGATCGGCAGGGGCGCGGGGGGCTCGGAGCTCGGAGAGGAATCCAGCTCCTCGGAGTCACGGGCCATGCGGAGTGCGGGGCTGGAGTTCGGCTCAATCGCCTCTGAGATCACAGCCCCTGAGGCAGCTTCCAACCGCTGATCCTCGATCGGTGCAGTGGGCTCCGAATCAATGGTTGGAACCGATGCGTGTGCGGCCTCCAAGGCGCTGTTCGGTGGCAGAGCTATATCATGCCCATCGAGACAGTGCGGCACGCTTGGCTGTGGCTCGAATCCGTCGAAGATCAAGTCCCCACGGATGTCAGCCGTGTAGTTTAGGCTTCCTAACCTGACCTGATGGCCAGGGGCGTAGCTTTCGATCTGCTCAAGGTGGCCAAGCGAATTGGCCCGCAGTGCGAAGCCGCCGAAGACGAAGATCTGTCCGGGGAGAAAAGTCTCACCCTGGACTGCATCATTGTTGATGATCGAAGAAGCCATCGGGCCTAAAAGCGACGACACAGAGGAACTCTCAATGAAAGCACCAATGTCGGTGTCAAAACCGGCGGATCTCGGGTAGGGGGTCCCGAACTGTGCGTCTAGGCCGGATGGTAACAGGAGACAGGGGACACTTTGTTTTACCCAGGTTCGGGCCCTCTCGATGGAGGTAATACCCTACTCCTGCTTGATTAATATTGATGATATGGGTAGTACAAGAGTAGATCTACCGCGAGATCAAGGACGCTAAACCCTAGAAGCTAGCCTATGGTATGATTGTTGTGTATGGAGTTGATTGCTTACGGACTACAACCCTCCGGTTTATATAGACACCGGATAGGGTTAGGGTTACACAGAGTCGGTTACAATGGTAGGAGATCTTGAATATCCGCATCGCCTAGCTTGCCTTCCACGCCAAGGAAAGTCCCATCCGGACACGGGACGAAGTCTTCAATCTTGTATCTTCATAGTCCAGGAGTCCGGCTGAAGGTATAGTCCGGCTACCCGAACACCCCCTAATCCAGGAGTCCGGCTACCCGAACACCCCCTAATCCAGGACTCCCTCACCATGTTAAAATGCTTTAATTCATAACTAAATAACCGTAACTCCGAATTTAATAAACTTTATATGTAAATGGGGTAGAATTTTGCCTAGTTTAACATGGTGCACTCATCTTGCATGTTAAAACAACTCAAAAATATGGTTTAGGGCAGAACAGGACCTAACCTAATATATGCACATGAGGAGTTTCCGGATTTGTTGTTTGTTGATGAGGACATGACTACCTTGGATATGACCAAAAATATTGCATATATGCATATTTGTCAGGTGATTTCTAGTGCAAACTATTCAATAATCTATTTATGTTATCCAGAACAAAAATACTTCACACACTTTTGTGTTTTGTCTAATTGCAGGTGTATGGGACATTTGTACAATCCACATATGAAGATAAGGAAGAAAGAGATGTTTATTTGCTGTCCAAAAAGTTCTTTCACGTCACTTTTGGCCCAAGAGAAGATAGAGTCCAAGTCTCTCACGTTCTGGATTCAGATTCGGACTGCACAGACACACCTGACTCAAAACGGACACAAGTTTTTCATACGGACTCCGAATTGGGTGATTCTTTTTTTGTTGGAAACTAGATTTCGTGAACTTTCCAACCCAATTAGAATCACCTTCAAATTCGTCCGGAGCGTTGAGTTGTGGACGAAACAATCTGATGCTGCAGCAGAATCCGAGTCAAACTACAAGTCAAAAGGTGTTACATCACCTCCACTTGGGCCCATTGGCCTTGTACGACCTAGATTTAGTTTTAGGCTGCCTTGGGACGTCCTCCCACCTCCTTGGCCGCCACCCCTTGCTCCTATATAAGTAGATCCATCTAGTAGCTTTTCCTTGGGATTTGTTTAGTTAAAAGTTAGCCATTGCAACTTCGTGTGCTTCGTTTGTGTCCAACGACCAGACCAAGACCACTTTTCGGATCCCCACCATTATCAATACTTCATACATATTCGCGATATTCAGATTGCTTTTATCATATTCTTGCTTGTTCTTCGATTGCTTGCAGGAATAGACCTTCGTGGTCAGGTTGATCGTGTTCCGGCGTGGTCAATAACCTCTCGGAGTTGGTTTAGCGATTGCTAAGGCACAACGTCGTTGCACGTTTGTAGTCGGATCGTCAAAGTCGTCTCCACCAAATCGATAGTTATCATCTCATCGAAAGATCGGGACACCCCCGCCTCTATCAAGTGGTATCAGTTTTCAGGTTGCTCGGTGAGATTTTACAGTTTTTCATAGTTTAGATCGCATCTGTCATTCATACCTACAGTCCATGAAAAAGCCACAAAAAAAGTTAGATCTGTTCATCCTTTATCCAAGCCAGTCTGAGCCTTTGCAATTTTCTATTCATTGCTTGCATAGTTGAATTATCGGTTGCATCGTCGTGTCAGTTGCTGGTCTTAGTGCCTAGTTCCTTTAGAGTTTCGAGTTCTGTTCACATTAGTCACGCCGCCGCTGCATCATTATCCCTTCCGCCGTCCACCATCTCATCTATTAATTTCCACCACGTGCTACGCACTGTTCATTGTCATAATCATAGTTGAGGTCATTCACATCTTCGCCTGATCCAATCTGCATCTTATCTAGTTTGTCTTGGAAAAAAAAAGATAGAGAAAAAAAGAGAAAAAAGGAAAAAAAAGAAAAAGAGAGAGAAGAAAAAGAAAAAAAAGCGTGAGAAAAAAAAGAGAGAAGAAAAAAAATTGGATCTATCTAGAATCAATCTCGTACCTGAATTCGGATTGGAATCTGTTTTGCGCACTGTTCAGTAAAACAGGTGTATCTTCCTCATACGAAGTCCGTTTTGGCTCCGTGAGTACTCAAATTGAAGATAGCGACGAGCCGCATCTAAATAGTTGCAGAAGCTAGTTCAATATTTGACACCTCAAAATAGGCTCCTAAATAGGTCTTTTTGCCCTCCGAAGTTCGTGAACACAGCTTGTTCCAATTTTTTAGGCCAGTTTTAGAATTCTTTGACTCCTCATATCAACTCGGAATTGAGTGATTCTTTTTGCATTGGAAAGCTTGAGTTAGTAGCATTCTTTGAAAGAATTTATCAGAAAATTGTCTCAAACTTTTCAAGAGGAAAGTTGGAGAGAGAGTTGTTGTATATCCTGCTTGGCAGTTGTTTTTCATCATTATCTTCACTGCCGTTGTGATCTTCACTTATATCTTGCTGTCAAGAGCTACTTAGTATCCTTCATTGATGCTAGTTGTGCTACGCCGTGACCTCATTAGTGTTCTAGGCTCGCGTCTCTAGTCCGGTCTAGCCTAGGACCAGCACAGTACCGTCGTTGAGCGTTTATTCAACATTGCATCTTTGAATTGATTATTGCTAATTTTTTGCTACCATATATAGCCAACCCAGCTCCACATATTTCTACACCGTGTATACGTACGCTCCCCTGGCAATCGCTTTACTCAATATTCGGAGTTACTTGACACCGCTGGTTGCCGATCACCGCCTGCTGCATGGTAAGAACTTGTAAGACATTGATATTTGCTTTACTGTGAGCGTTTTACCACCACATCCTAGTAGTTATAGGAACATTATTTTTGGGTTTTGTTTCTTGTTCTACTAATCATGACAGGATCCAGAGTCAATTCATGGGCTTTGTCGATCGCGGGAGACGTGCCACCACCTTTGCAAATACCACAACCGTCACGAGAGGTGCACAAACATCCAAATGCACATGATCAGGTTAATGTATCTATACCACCATTTAATGGCCGTTTTAAACCTGCTTTATATATTGGATGGGAGTTCGACATAAAAAATATATTTGCTTCCCATAATTTCGATGAACATAAAAAGGTTAAGGTTGCGGTTGGTTCTTTCACTGGTTATGCTTTGGTTTGGTGGAGTGAATATTGTCGGTTACACCCTGATTATATACCTACTACTTGGGATGATTTGAAACTTGCCATGCGACATACTTTCGTCCCTGCTTATTATACTCGTGACATGATTAAGAAGTTGCAACACTTAAAACAAGGTAGTGAAACTGTAACAAAATATTATGATGATTTACAAAATACCTTGTTGCATTCCTCTTTAGAAGAAAGTGAAGATGATTTTATGGATAGATTTTGGGGAGGATTAAACCGTGATATTCAAGAGATACTAATTCATGAAGAGTGTTATCCTATGGACCATTTGTTTCATCTTGCTTGCAAAGCTGAACAGGAAATAAAATGACGTGTTGGCCACGAGGAGAACAAGCGCACGGTGCACATTCCAAGAGTTGATATGATTGTTCCTTCAACTACTAGGCATACTATGACAACCACATCCGTTGTTGTCAGGATTACATCACCTCCACCATGTGACACATCGCCCCCGAGAGTGGCTACATCATCTGAGTTGATCATAAGAGGTAATGACAAAGGTACTGATCTTCCATCTCTACATGAGAATGATGAATGCCTTGTCAATTTGAATGCACCATCTGATGAGCTACCCACTACTTTGATCACACCACCTATTTTAGAGGACTACGTTGATAATTTGACTTTGCCATGTGATCAAACAACTGAAATACCAACAATTTTGAGTGCACCCATTGAATTAACTATTGATGCAAAAGAACCAATGTTTAATCATTTTGATATGACCTGTAATCTTGGTGATGATTCTGTGTTGAATGACTTATTGCATGTTTGCTTATTTAAGCATGTTGTAGCATGTAAATTTGATGCAAGTAAGGTTTATTCACCAATGTTGGGATGGTTTAATGATGAACATTGTCAATCTTTTGAAATGAATAAGAGCTTCACTTATATGTGCAAACTGAGTTGCAATATTTTCATGCCTTCTACTTCTTGTGCTAATTTTTTGGCTATAGATTTTATGAACTATGCAAGTTACTCATCTATTCATGTGTCATATATGCAAAAATCAAGGGAAGTAAAAATGGATGACATATACATATACAACATGTACACCTTGTCTCTTTTGTTAGCCACATTTCAGATTAAGCAACGCCGAGGACGGCTTTATTTTCAAGAAGGGGAGGATGATGAGGACATGACTACCTTGGATATGACCAAAAATATTGCATATATGCATATTTGTCAGGTGATTTCTAGTGCAAACTATTCAATAATCTATTTATGTTATCCAGAACAAAAATACTTCACACATTTTTGTGTTTTGTCTAATTGCAGGTGTATGGAACATTTGTACAATCCACATATGAAGATAAGGAAGAAAGAGATGTTTATTTGCTGTTCAAAAAGTTCTCTCACGTCACTTTTGGCCCAAGAGAAGATAGAGTCCAAGTCTCTCACGTTCTGGATTCAGATTCGGACTGCACAGACACACCTGACTCAAAACGCACACAAGTTTTTCATACGGACTCCGAATTGGGTGATTCTTTTTTTGTTGGAAACTAGATTTCGTGCACTTTCCAACCCAATTGGAATCACCTTCAAATTCGTCCAGAGCGGTGAGTTGTGGACGAAACAATCTGATGCTGCAGCAGAATCCGAGTCAAACTACAAGTCCAAAGGTGTTACATCACCTCCACTTGGGCCCATTGGCCTTGTACGACCTAGATTTAGTTTTAGGCTGCCTTGGGACGTCCTCCCACCTCCTTGGCCGCCACCCCTTGCTCCTATATAAGTAGATCCATCTAGTAGCTTTTCCTTGGGATTTGTTTAGTTAAAAGTTAGCCTCTGGAGATTGGTTTAGCGATTGCTAAGGCGCAACGTCGTGCACGTTTGTAGTCGGATCGTCAAAGTCGTCTCCACCAAATCGATAGTTACCATCTCATCGAAAGATCGGGACACCCCCGCCTCTATCACTTTGGACTGCAAAAGCACAAGGAATTAGGCTCATGGGTTACTCTTCCATGTCACTACATCTTGGTGGAGCGCTCATGATAGAGGCGGGGTGTCCCGATCTTTCGATGAGATGATAACTATCGATTTGGTGGAGACGACTTTGACGATCCGACTACAAATGTGCAATGACGTTGTGCCTTAGCAATCGCTAAACCAACTCCGAGAGGTTATTAACCACGCCGGAGCACGATCAACCTGACCACGAGGGTCTGTTTCCTGCGAGCAAACGAAGAACAAGCAAGAAACTAAGATTGCAATCTGGATATTGCGAATATAAGATGAAAGCTTTATTGATCAAGGTGGGGTTCTGTGACGCCTTTGTCTAGTCGTTGAACACAAACGAAGTACGCGAAGTTGCAGCTATGGCAAACTTTTAATCTAAACAAAACCCAAAGTCTAAACGATGCCCTAAGGGCTGTATATATGGAGGAAGAGGGGGGGAATTTCGTGGCCCTTGGTGGAGGGGTCCGAAATCAACCCTATCTCTTGTTTCCCCACACATACGGACTCTAAAAATAGCCTATACTTATGTATTTCGAAATTACATGGGCCTGGCCCAATAATAAGGTGACGCAGCACCTAAAATAGCCTCGGGACGAAATTTATGAAGTGGCATCTTGTATATTTCGTCCAAGGCTTCATGCACCCATTATGGTGGCTTCAAAGTCCTGAAATCATCACTTGTAACTCCGTTCTTGTTTCCCTTGCGCATGCCATCATCTCCATGCTTGTTCTTGCTCCAATGTTCATCCTTCTCCAAGCTAGGCCCTTCATTTGTAAGCAAAACAAATGTATCCAATTTAGGCAGCATCATATTCTCATGAACATTAGAATCATTACCAAGAAACGAAAGTACCTGGTAATTTAGTTGGCGTGCACGAGCTCTAGTAATTGGTCCAGTATGTATAGCAGCAGGGGTTGTGGGTGTAACAATTGTATTGATGTCCTCATCACATTCTTTGAAAGAATTTATCAGAAAATTGTCTCAAACTTTTCAAGAGGAAAGTTGGAGAGAGAGTTGTTGTATATCCTGCTTGGCAGTTGTTTTTCATCATTATCTTCACTGTCGTTGTGATCTTCACTTATATCTTGCTGTCAAGAGCTACTTAGTATCCTTCATTGATGCTAGTTGTGCTACGCCGTGACCTCATTAGTGTTCTAGGCTCGCGTCTCTAGTCCGGTCTAGCCTAGGACCAGCACAGTACCGTCGTTGAGCGTTTATTCAACATTGCATCTTTGAATTGATTATTGCTAATCTTTTGCTACCATATATAGCCAACCCAGCTCCACATATTTCTACACCGTGTATACGTACGCTCCCCTGGCAATCGCTTTACTCAATATTCGGAGTTACTTGACACCGCTGGTTGCCGATCACCGCCTGCTGCATGGTAAGAACTTGTAAGACATTGATATTTGCTTTACTGTGAGCGTTTTACCACCACCTCCTAGTAGTTATAGGAACATTATTTTTGGGTTTTGTTTCTTGTTCTACTAATCATGACAGGATCCAGAGTCAATTCATGGGCTTTGTCGATCGCGGGAGACGTGCCACCACCTTTGCAAATACCACAACCGTCACGAGAGGTGCACAAACATCCAAATGCACATGATCAGGTTAATGTATCTATACCACCATTTAATGGCCGTTTTAAACCTGCTTTATATATTGAATGGGAGTTCGACATAAAAAATATATTTGCTTCCAATAATTTCGATGAACATAAAAAGGTTAAGGTTGCGGTTGGTTCTTTCACTGGTTATGCTTTGGTTTGGTGGAGTGAATATTGTCGGTTACACCCTGATTATATACCTACTACTTGGGATGATTTGAAACTTGCCATGCGACATACTTTCGTCCCTACTTATTATACTCGTGACATGATTAAGAAGTTGCAACACTTAAAACAAGGTAGTGAAACTGTAACAAAATATTATGATGATTTACAAACTACCTTGTTGCATTCCTCTTTAGAAGAAAGTGAAGATGATTTTATGGATAGATTTTGGGGAGGATTAAACCGTGATATTCAAGAGATACTAATTCATGAAGAGTGTTATCCTATGGACCATTTGTTTCATCTTGCTTGCAAAGCTGAACAGGAAATAAAACGACGTGTTGGCCACGAGGAGAACAAGCGCACGATGCACATTCCAAGAGTTGATATGATTGTTCCTTCAACTACTAGGCATACTATGACAACCACATCCATTGTTGTCAGGACTACATCACCTCCACCATGTGACACATCGCCCCCGAGAGTGGCTACATCATCTGAGTTGATCATAAGAGGTAATGATAAAGGTACTGATCTTCCATCTCTACATGAGAATGATGAATGCCTTGTCAATTTGAATGCACCATCTGATGAGCTACCCACTACTTTGATCACACCACCTATTTTAGAGGACTACGTTGATAATTTGACTTTGCCATGTGATCAAACAACTGAAATACCAACAATTTTGAGTGCACCCATTGAATTAACTATTGATGCAAAAGAACCAATGTTTAATCATTTTGATATGACCTCTAATCTTGGTGATGATTCTATGTTGAATGACTTATTGCATGTTTGCTTATTTAAGCATGTTGTAGCATGTAAATTTGATGCAAGTAAGGTTTATTCACCAATGTTGGGATGGTTTAATGATGAACATTGTCAATCTTTTGAAATGAATAAGAGCTTCACTTATATGTGCAAACTGAGTTGCAATATTTTCATACCTTCTACTTCTTGTGCTAATTTTTTGGCTTTAGATTTTATGAACTATGCAAGTTACTCATCTATTCATGTGTCATATATGCAAAAATCAAGGGAAGTAAAAATGGATGACATATACATATACAACATGTACACCTTGTCTCTTTTGTTAGCCACATTTCAGATTAAGCAACGCCGAGGACGACTTTATTTTCAAGAAGGGGAGGATGATGAGGACATGACTACCTTGGATATGACCAAAAATATTGCATATATGCATATTTGTCAGGTGATTTCTAGTGCAAACTATTCAATAATCTATTTATGTTATCCAGAACAAAAATACTTCACACACTTTTGTGTTTTGTCTAATTGCAGGTGTATGGGACATTTGTACAATCCACATATGAAGATAAGGAAGAAAGAGATGTTTATTTGCTGTCCAAAAAGTTCTTTCACGTCACTTTTGGCCCAAGAGAAGATAGAGTCCAAGTCTCTCACGTTCTGGATTCAGATTCGGACTGCACAGACACACCTGACTCAAAACGGACACAAGTTTTTCATACGGACTCCGAATTGGGTGATTCGTTTTTTGTTGGAAACTAGATTTCGTGAACTTTCCAACCCAATTAGAATCACCTTCAAATTCGTCCGGAGCGTTGAGTTGTGGACGAAACAATCTAATGCTGCAGCAGAATCCGAGTCAAACTACAAGTCCAAAGGTGTTACATCACCTCCACTTGGGCCCATTGGCCTTGTACGACCTAGATTTAGTTTTAGGCTGCCTTGGGACGTCCTCCCACCTCCTTGGCCGCCACCCCTTGCTCCTATATAAGTAGATCCATCTAGTAGCTTTTCCTTGGGATTTGTTTAGTTAAAAGTTAGCCATTGCAACTTCGTGTGCTTCGTTTGTGTCCAACGACCAGACCAAGACCACTTTTCGGATCCCCACCATTATCAATACTTCATACATATTCGCGATATTCAGATTGCTTTTATCATATTCTTGCTTGTTCTTCGATTGCTTGCAGGAATAGACCTTCGTGGTCAGGTTGATCGTGTTCCGGCGTGGTCAATAACCTCTCGGAGTTGGTTTAGCGATTGCTAAGGCACAACGTCGTTGCACGTTTGTAGTCGGATCGTCAAAGTCGTCTCCACCAAATCGATAGTTATCATCTCATCGAAAGATCGGGACACCCCCGCCTCTATCATTTGTTGTTCTCGGACTCATTTAAACTTGACTAGATAGGTAGTTTTGCTTTGCTTCACTTCTTGCCATGTTTAACAACATTTAATATTGTTGGGTACATAAACAAGATCGAACTAAATAAGTCACGTGGTGTTTCGTCAATATGCAACGGAGTTGCATATTGAGCTCCACTTAACTTGTAGTATTGTTTGTTGCACTTTTCCATGCCATGCCTCATTAAACCGGACATGCATCATACTTGGTTGTGCATCATGCCATGTCTATGTGGTGGTTGTTCACTATGTTGTTTGCTTCTTTCTGGTGTGGCTTCTTCGGGTTGGTTCCGGTAACGTCGCGTTTGTGAGGAACCGTTCGACTACGTCAGTTGGTCTTCTTCATGGACTCGTTCTTCTTCCTTGCGGGATTTCAGGCAAGATGACCATACCCTTGAAATCACTTCTATCTTTGCTTGCTTAGTTGCTCGCTCTTTTGCTATGACTATGCTGCAATACCTACCACTTGCTTATCATGCCTCCCATATTGTTGAACCAAGCCTCTAACCCACCTTGTCCTAGCAAACCGTTGTTTGGCTATGTTACCGCTTTGCTCAGCCCCTCTTATAGCGTTGTTAGTTGCAGGTGAAGATTGGAGCTTGTTCCATGTTTGGAACATGGATATTTTGTTGGGATATCACAATATCTCTTATTTTAATTAATGCATCTATATACTTGGTAAAGGGTGGAAGGCTCGGCCTTATGCCTGGTGTTTTGTTCCACTCCTGCCGCCCTAGTTTCCGTCATATCGGTGTTATGTTCCCGGATTTTGTGTTCCTTACGCGGTTGGGTTATAATGGGAACCCCTTGATAGTTCGCCTTGAATAAAACTCCTCCAGCAAGGCCCAACATTGGTTTTACCATTTGCCACCTAGCCTTTTCTTTCCCTTGGGTTCTGCAGACTCAAGGGTCATCTTTATTTAAACCCCCGGGCCAGTGCTCCTCTGAGTGTTGGTCCAACCCATAGCACCGTGCAGGGCCATCCCTTGGCAACTTGGGTTACGTTGGCTCCTGTACGCTTAGCTTATCCGGTGTGCCCTGAGAACGAGATATGTGCAGCTCCTATCGGGATTTGTCGTCACAGCGGGTGGTCTTGCTGGACTTGTTTTACCATTGTTGAGGATGTCTTGTAGAACCGGGATACCGAGTCTGATCGGAATGTCTCGGGAGGAGGTCTATTCCTTCGTTGACCGTGAGAGCTTGTCATGGGCTAAGTTGGGAATTTGAACTTTCGAAAGCCGTGCCCACGGTTATGGGTAGATGGGAATTTGTTAATGTCCGGTTGTAGAAAACCTGAAGTTGACCTTAATTAAAATACATCAACCGCGTGTGTTACCATGATGGTCTCTTTTCGGCGGAGTCCGGGAAGTGAACACGGTGTTGGAGTTATGCTTGACGTAGGTTGTTTTAGGATCACTTCTTGATCATACTTGTATCAACCGTGCTTTGCCTTCTCTTCTCGCTCTCATTTGCGTATGTTAGCCACCATATATGCTAGCCGCTTGCTGCAGCTCCACCTCATACCTTTACCTTACCCATAAGCTTAAATAGTCTTGATCGCGAGGGTGCGAGATTGCTGAGTCCCTGTGGCTCACAGATACTTCCAAAACCAGCTTGCAGGTGCTGATGAGTCCGTGCAGATGACGCAACCAAGCTCAGGAGGAGCTCGATGAAGATCTTGTCCTGTGTTGTTCCATTCTAGTTGATCAGTAGTGGAGCCCAGTTGGGGTCGGTCGGGGACCTTTGTCGCACTTGGGGTTCTTCTTTTATTTTGGTTCCGTAGTTGGACCTTGATTGTATTTGGATGATGTAATGCTTTATTCATGTATTGTGTGAAGTGGCGATTGTAAGCCAACTATGTATCTCTTTCCCTTATGTATTACATGGGTTGTGTGAAGATTACCTCACTTGCGACATTGCTTTCAATGCGGTTATGCCTCTAAGTCATGCTTCGACACGTGGGAGATATAGCTGCATCGAGGGCGTTACAAGTTGGTATCAGAGCCTTCCCCGACCTTAGGAGCCCCATTGCTTGATCATTTTTAGCGGCCGAGTTGTGTCTAGAAAAATGTTTTGAGTCATTTAGGAATTATATATCGGAGAGTTTAGGAATTCTTTTTTACTTCCCAGTCCCTTCATCGCTCTGGTAAGGCATCTTGACGTAGAGTTTTGACTCTTCTCTTTTCAAATTTCACTAATTTTCTTTTAGGATCACGCGGGTATCTTGGAATCATTCCGATGGTTTTGTGACGAGAACATTGTCTTGGTGCCTCCTGTCAGGGGTTTTGTGGAAGTGTCCCAGGGAGTTGAGCTCTGAGGTGTTGTTGTCATAATTTTATTGTTGCAGTTCTGGAATACATGAGATTAGTTTCACCGACATCGAAAATCTCTTTTATGCAGTTGTTGGTGAGATAACCTCGACGCCACCCAGTACTGGGGCGGGAGTTCGGGAGTATTGCCATAACTTGTATAACGGATGCTTTTCGAAGGTTGAGGTAGATGATTTCCGAAGGTTTCTTGGTTATGTGTTGAAGGATGGATATAGCTGGATGTAGGATTTGCTAGTTTTGGGTGAGGTATTACGCTTCCCCTGTATCCCCAACACCTGATTGCATAACCGGAAAGGTTTGGGAGTTTCATAGGTGGGAATTCAAGTAGCTCTTAGGAAATCTTTCCGACAGGTGTATGATATGAAATTGGGGTTCAACGTCTAGTGGTCCGCCTATCCACAGTCGGTTTTACAGTGGTCTCGTTGTGTCTTAAAGAGTCCTTGGCTATGCCGACTCGGGGACGCTTCGTATGTCATGTGCACTGCCTTGTACATGATGGTGCTGTACGATCGAGCCCGTGTAGGCCCCACCACGAAAACTTCGGACGAAATCTCTATCATATGTTTGTTCCGGCTTATTTCGCAAGCCAATCCTTTGTTTTGCTTTTGAGTTGTGGTATTCGAGTTGCTTCGAAGTCAAATGTTGATTCCATACCTTCCCCAAATGGTGTTCTCATACTCTGATGTGGATACCAATCCTTCTTGATCATCAAGTTTGTCTTGTCAAAACTTTTCACCTAGCGTGTTTTTTCTCTTCAAGTGGATCCAATCTTGTCAACATCTGCAAGATTCAATTTCAGTTCTTCTCAATGGTGTTTGTTTCTTTTGTCTCCAAGTTTCCTTTGTTTTTTCCCCACCCACCCACCCTTTTTCTTCAAGGATTCAGATTTCTTAATCACTATTCATTTTAATGTTGTGAAGTCTCTCCATTCTTTTCTATCAATATTCTTATCCGGTGATTCTCATGAAGATGCTAACGAAGCTTCAAGTTTGTCTCTTGTCACTCATTTTCCTTCTCCGATGGTTTCAATTCAAACTTTGGTATTGAGCATTGTCTTTTCTTTTGTCCAATGCTTTTCTTACGCCAGTGCACCTCATAATCGTTCACCTCTCGCTATTCTTCTGTTTCGGAGTGCTAAAGATATCTCAGAAGATTCGTGTTTCCACTCTACATTCGTTCAAGTTCTTTCGAGGATGTTATCTCATTCAAGTCTTTTAATTCAACCGGTGCATTCTCTCTTTAAATCTTTTCAACGGTGTTTCTTTTGAGTGGGCCCTAACCCACAGGTCTTTTCCCAGGATCTTACCTGACTCTTCTTATTTTACTGGAGCTATCCTCAAATTTCTTTTCGAAGTTTGACGTAAGAATGATTATCATTAGTCAAATGCCTTTCTCCAAGATCGGTTAAATTCTTTTCATCGTTGGCTTAACCTTTCCATTCTTCATTCCGGAGTGTCTAAATAATTTTTGTTGGTGTTTCTCATCGTCATTCTCAGGATTTGAAGACCGAGGAAGAGTTTTTCCTCCTAATCTAATCAATTCTCTTCAAGATTCGTGATTCTAGCTTGTTGCCATCCTCCCATAATTGTTTTGTTCGTGAGAATTCTTTTCACCTATCCGGAGCAATTCAAGAGTCTTCTCAGTTTGTTATCCGGAGTCCGTCAATTCAGGTTTATTCATTCTCAGCTGTCAGTTATCAGTCTCCTATTTTACTGGTGCTTCGTTCAAGTGATCTTTTATCGGCTCGTGATCTCTTCGTTCTAATGTATCTAAATCCTCTCAAGTATCTTCATTCATTTCATAATTCTTCCCGGTGTTTCTTTATCCTTACTTCGTTCATAACCAATTCTTACGGTGGTTCATTCAAGAGTTTCTTCTTCCTTCGTTTATCATATCTATGTATTCGTTGTCCCAAACTCTAACGGTGGCTCGTTGAAGATCTTCCAAGTTTGCGCCATATCTATCTTAATCCTTTTCTACGAGAATAAGTAATATGCCAAATCTGTTGATTGCCATCAATTTAATTGGTGAAGGATAAGAATAACATTATTCTTATTCTTGTTCATTCAAGTGATTAATTCCTTATTCCAGAGGCCCTTCAAATTCTTGATCTCATTTGTTCAACTTTCTTTTCCGGAGTTCCAACCTCTTTCAATTTTATTATCACGGAGATCTCTATCTAAATCATTGCGAGGCTTCAATCTTATTCTTTTCATCAGTCAATTATTTTGGGATCATTCTTTTATTACCGGAGTTCTTCATGAAGGTTCTACATGATGGATCCATCAAGGATTTAATTCCTTCTCGAAGTTTTCATCGAGGTTCATTTCTAGGGAGCTCAAGCATTCTTCATCTTGCTATCCGGAGTGCAATTATTTCTTCCGTATCTTTGGAGGTGGTATTATGTCATTTTTGATAATTTGAGTTCATGTTTCATGATTCACATGTTTTCAAGAGTGAGGTATTTAAATCCACCAATCTCTTCATTGGAGTTATCTCGGTTTAGATTTCACCGAAAGCCTTCCATTGGGAATGTTGCTATTTATGGTGTTTATAAATGACCCAAGTTTTTCATTTATCCTTCCGGTGAAATAGTTTCTCGTCTCCTTGCTGATATCAATCCAATCTATTGGTCCCGTTAGTGGCAAAAATTTCACCTCATAGTTTTGAGATGTTTTTCCATAAGCCCACTACAAACTTATTCGTTTTGTTGTTGGTCTTTCCCAACAACTACGTTTTAACCTTCTTGGAAGGGTGCCTTCCAAGATCATGGGTGGCAGAAGTTGTCATTTTCTTCTCTATTCCTTCTTTTTCATTTATCTATCGTCTATTTCTTTCTTCCGAAGGCATTGGGATGTTGCTCTCTTCAACTCATCTTCTTGTTTCGTCAGGATCATGTTCTTTCCTTTGCTTATCCATTCGACCGGAGTGTTGTGTTTTCATGCCAGTTCTCTCATCTTATCAAGTTTTACATCCTTTCTCAACCGGAGTGCTGTCTAAAATCGTTCTTACCCCCTTGTGCCATTCTTTCAATAGTTCCGGAGGCAGTGTGTTGTTGATTTCACCAAGTATCTTCTCGTTTGATCAAGTTCTTATTCAATTCCTTTTCTTTTCAGTCGGAGTGCTATCCAAATTATATCATTATTAATCCTTTTCTATCTTGTTTTAACCGAAGTGGTTTCAATATTTATCTTGCCCTTCAACCTCAAGGATTTTTCGCAATGTTCTTTGTTCCTCTTTTCTAAAGGAGTGTTTTTGACCTTGTTCACCTTCGTTGTATTCTGTCTCGAATTTGTTCAACCTCGCAAGGTTCTTTGGTTTCACTCATTCGTCAAAGAAGCAACTTAGTTTTACCTCTTCTCTTTATCTTCCATTTCCCCCTCCGGTGCCATTCTAGATCTCGGGACGAGATCCTCTCGTAGTGGTGGAGTGTTGTAACGCCCCGAGACCGATGCGCCAGGTGTCTTCCAGTTATTCGATGTTGTTGCCATGTCATTTGCTTGCGTGTTGCATCTTATCATGTCATCATGTGCATTGCATCATCATGTTTTCAAAACTTGCATTCGTCCGGGTTCTCCCAGTTCTCCCCGTTGTCCGTTCTGAGCCCAGACACACTTGCACGCGCCCGCGGCATGTCCGAAATATTATTTTATAAGTGGTCGGAAAATGTTCTCAGAATGAGATGAGGAGTTGGCGTGTGGTCTTGTTATAGTGTAGATAGACCGCCTGTCAAATTTCATCGCATTCGGAGTTCAATTGATCCCCCAACGGATAACTATAGCGACATTATAGTCGGTCAAACGTCGGACATTTTCGGTCTCCGGAAACAGTCGCCGGGCCTCTATCTCTCTTCTCTCCTCTCTGCCCGAGGCCTTCTGCACAACCCACACGCTCCAATCTACCCCTCCTCGTGTCCGGAGCCATCGGATCGCGATCGGAGGCTCCGAAAACCCCTCCTAACCCTAGCATCTGTCTATATATAGCCCTACCCCTGCCAAAAATGGCCTAAACCTCCTCCCCCCGCAGCCGCCGCCGTCTCCTACCTCGCTTTCAGCGCCCAACCAGCACCCCGCTGCCACTTGTCGCCGCCAGAGCCACCCGCCGCCGCCGCCATGTCAGCCGCGCCGCCCCTGCACCCAATCCCGCATCGCCGCGTGTCCTCCCCTGCGCCCACTTCACCGCGGCCCTCAGAGCCCATGTGATGAGGACATCAATACAATTGTTACACCCACAGCCCCTGCTGCTATACATACTGGACCAATTACTAGAGCTCGTGCACGCCAACTAAATTACCAGGTACTTTCGTTTCTTGGTAATGATTCTAATGTTCATGAGAATATGATGCTGCCTAAATTGGATACATTTGTTTTGCTTACAAATGAAGGGCCTAGCTTGGAGAAGGATGAACATTGGAGCAAGAACAAGCATGGAGATGATGGCATGCGCAAGGGGAACAAGAACGGAGTTACAAGTGATGATTTCAGGACTTTGAAGCCACCATAATGGGTGCATGAAGCCTTGGACGAAATATACAAGATGCCACTTCATAAATTTCGTCCCGAGGCTATTTTAGGTGCTGCGTCACCTTATTATTGGGCCAGGCCCATGTAATTTCGAAATACATAAGTATAGGCTATTTTTAGAGTCCGTATGTGTGGGGAAACAAGAGATAGGGTTGATTTCGGACCCCTTCTGATAGAGGCAGAGGTGTCCCGTCTTTCGATGAGATGGTGGATTTCGCTTTGGTGGAAGTCGACTTTGACGATCCGACTACGAACGTGCGAGGACGTCGCGCCTTAGCAATCGCTAAACCAACTCCGAGAGGTTATTGACCACGCCGGAGCACGATCAACCTGACCACGAGGGTCTGTTTCCTGCGAGCAAACGAAGAACAAGCAAGAAACTAAGATTGCAATCTGGATATTGCGAATATAAGATGAAAGCTTTATTGATCAAGGTGGGGTTCTGTGACGCCTTTGTCTGGTCGTTGAACACAAACGAAGTACGCGAAGTTGCAGCTATGGCGAACTTTTATTCTAAACAAAACCCAAAGTCTAAACGATGCCCTAAGGGCTGTATATATGGAGGAAGAGGGGGGGAATTTCGTGGCCCTTGGTGGAGGGGTCCGAAATCAACCCTATCTCTTGTTTCCCCACACATGCGGACTCTAAAAATAGCCTATACTTATGTATTTCGAAATTACATGGGCCTGGCCCAATAATAAGGTGACGCAGCACCTAAAATAGCCTCGGGACGAAATTTATGAAGTGGCATCTTGTATATTTCGTCCAAGGCTTCATGCACCCATTATGGTGGCTTCAAAGTCCTGAAATCATCACTTGTAACTCCGTTCTTGTTCCCCTTGCGCATGCCATCATCTCCATGCTTGTTCTTGCTCCAATGTTCATCCTTCTCCAAGCTAGGCCCTTCATTTGTAAGCAAAACAAATGTATCCAATTTAGGCAGCATCATATTCTCATGAACATTAGAATCATTACCAAGAAACGAAAGTACCTGGTAATTTAGTTGGCGTGCACGAGCTCTAGTAATTGGTCCAGTATGTATAGCAGCAGGAGCTGTGGGTGTAACAATTGTATTGATGTCCTCATCATCCTCCCCTTCTTGAAATGAAGTCGTCCTCGACGGAAGTCCATCTTCCTCACCCAAATAAGGCTTCAAATCTGCAATGTTAAAAGTGGGACTAACCCCAAAATCTGCAGGAAGCTCAAGTTTATATGCATTATCATTTATTTTCTCTAACACCTTAAAGGGACCATCAGCACGTGGCATTAGCTTTGATTTGCGCAAATCAGGAAATCTATCCTTACGCAAATGTAACCAAACAAGATCTCCAGGTGCAAACACAACATGTTTTCTACCCTTATCTCCAGCAAGTTTATATTTAGCATTCATACGCTCAATGTTTTCCTTAGTTAACTCATGCATTTTTAAAATCAATTCAGCACGTTGTTTAGCATCAAAATTAACCTTCTCCGAAGATGGAAGAGGCAACAAATCAATAGGTGCACGAGGTAGGACACCATACACAACTTCAAAAGGGCACATCTTAGTAGTAGAATGCAATGAACGATTATAAGCAAATTCAATATGAGGCAAGCATTCCTCCCACATTTTCTTATTATTCTTCAAAACAGCCCTAAGCATAGTAGACAACGTTCTATTGACTACTTCAGTTTGTCCATCAGTTTGGGGGTGACAAGTAGTACTAAAAAGCAGTTTAGTCCCCAACTTAGCCCATAAACATCTCCAAAAGTGGCTAAGAAATTTAGTATCACGATCTGAAACAATAGTATTTGGCACACCATGCAAGCGAATAATTTCACGAAAGAACAAATCAGCAACATTAACAGCATCATCGCTTTTATGACATGGTATAAAGTGTGCCATTTTCGAGAATCTATCCACGACAACAAATATGCTATCTGATGAGGACATCAATACAATTGTTACACCCACAGCCCCTGCTGCTATACATACTGGACCAATTACTAGAGCTCGTGCACGCCAACTAAATTACCAGGTACTTTCGTTTCTTGGTAATGATTCTAATGTTCATGAGAATATGATGCTGCCTAAATTGGATACATTTGTTTTGCTTACAAATGAAGGGCCTAGCTTGGAGAAGGATGAACATTGGAGCAAGAACAAGCATGGAGATGATGGCATGCGCAAGGGGAACAAGAACGGAGTTACAAGTGATGATTTCAGGACTTTGAAGCCACCATAATGGGTGCATGAAGCCTTGGACGAAATATACAAGATGCCACTTCATAAATTTCGTCCCGAGGCTATTTTAGGTGTTGCGTCACCTTATTATTGGGCCAGGCTCATGTAATTTCGAAATACATAAGTATAGGCTATTTTTAGAGTCCGTATGTGTGGGGAAACAAGAGATAGGGTTGATTTCGGACCCCTCCACCAAGGGCCACGAAATTCCCCCCTCTTCCTCCATATATACAGCCCTTAGGGCATCGTTTAGACTTTGGGTTTTGTTTAGATTAAAAGTTCGCCATAGCTGCAACTTCGCGTACTTCGTTTGTGTTCAACGACCAGACAAAGGCGTCACAGAACCCCACCTTGATCAATAAAGCTTTCATCTTATATTCGCAATATCCAGATTGCAATCTCAGTTTCTTGCTTGTTCTTCATTTGCTCGCAGGAAACAGACCCTCGTGGTCAGGTTGATCGTGCTCCGGCGTGGTCAATAACCTCTCGGAGTTGGTTTAGCGATTGCTAAGGCGCGACGTCCTCGCACGTTCGTAGTCGGATCGTCAAAGTCGACTTCCACCAAAGCGAAATCCACCATCTCATCGAAAGACGGGACACCTTTGCCTCTATCAAGTGGTATCAGATTTCCAGGTTGCTCGGTGAGATTTTACAGTTTTTCGTAGTTTAGATCGAGTCTGTTCTTCATACCTACAGTCCACGAAAAAGTCACAAAAAAAATTAGGGTTAGTTCATCATATCCGAACCAATCTGAGCCTTTGCATAATCTTTTTAGGGTTTTGCTTTGTTGAATTTGCGGTTGCATCGTCGTGTCTAGTTGCTGGTCTTAGAGTCTAGTCTTTTAGAGTTTCGAGTTCTGGTCATAAGTTGTCACGCCGCTGCCGCACCATCATCATCGCCCCTGCCATCTACCACCACCGCACCGAATCCGTAGCCATATACCACCACCAATCCGTGTCCATATACCACCACCGATCCATATCCATATACTACCACCGCTACCACCACCGCTACCATATACCACCACCATATATCCACCACCAATCCGAGTTCTTTGCTTATTAGGTTTGTTTTCGGGATCCATCTAGATTCCGATTCGTGTTTCCTTGCCGGAGTAGGTTTCGGAAAAAAAAAGAGTCGGGTAGCCACGCTCCGTTTAGGCCCAAAATTTTTCGAAAACGCATTTTTCGAAAAAATTTCTGGCTATCCTATTTTTAGGTGTTTCTGAGTGTTTTGAGACAGGTGCCATTATAGGAAGTTTTTTTTGACCCGTTTCCAGTTTTTGGGTCCGGGCAGTCGAAAAAAAAAATTGGTCGAAAAAATTTCGTGCCCATCCTGTCAGTTTGAGCTAGGAAGAGTTTTGAGACACTCGCCATTATAGTGATTTTTCGCAAAAAAAAAAGCAGCGCAAAAAAAAAGAGCGCAAAAAAAAAGAGCAAAAAAAAAATTCAGAGTGTGCTTTTCCCTTGTTTACGTGCCGCGCCGTGATTTTGTTAGTGTTCTAGGCTCGCGTCTCTAGCACAGTCTAGCCTAGGACCAGCACAGTACCGTCGTTGAGCATTTATTCAACTTTGCATCTCTGAATTGATTATTGCTGACCCTTTTTGCTACCATATTATAAGCATTCCCAGCCCCACATACATCTACGTCGTGCGTTTGACTCTCCCTGGTAATCGCTCTATCCAAGCTTTGAGAGTTTTTGACTACAACGGTTGCCGATCACCGCCTGCTGCTGGGTAAGAACTGGTAAGAATTTGAGATTTGCTTGACGGATTTGTGACACCCACCACCACCACTTGTTTGTAGTCTGTAGGATCATATTCTTGTGTGTTTCTATTGCTGCTAACCATGCCAGGATCACAAGCCGACGAGATTGACTGGGAGAATTTATCGAACAAGGAGCTTCATGATAAGTTTCAGCAAATGATGACTGAACAGGTGCAAGATGTGCTGAACAATTTTGAAGAGGCCATGGAGAAGATCACTGGCCTTGAGAAGACGTTCGAAACAAAGCTCGATAACAAGTTTAATGAATTGCTCGCGCGTCTTCCACCACCACCACCCGCTGCACCTAACGCACCTCTCCAACAACAACAACAACGACTACCTCCACGTCGCGAAGCAGACCTCCGCCGAGCAAGCCGTGTTCCTCTTGCGTTTGGCCAAACTGTTGGTGCTGCTGTTGATACTTCTGTGGCTCCTGCTGCTGATGCAGAGGAGGATGATTATGTGGGAGATTATGAGGATGAGGTTGATCAAAATCAGATCTACGAGCAGCCACCAGCACCACCACCAGCAGGTCGACCTCAGGTATATATTCGTACTGGTAGGCCTGCACCACCACCTCAGGTACGAGATGATGTCCATATTCCTAAACTGAAATTGAATATTCCACCATTTGAGGGTAGATATGTTCCTGATATATATCTTACTTGGGAGTTAGAAACTGAACAACGATTTACATGTTTACAATATCCTGAGGAGAGACGAGTTGCTGCTGCTGTTTGTGCTTTCACTAGTTTTGCATGTGTATGGTGGTCTGAACATTGTAGATTATATCCTATTCCAATTACTTGGGCTGCTTTGAAAACTGCTATGCGTACGCGTTGGGTTCCACCATATTATCAACGTGAATTGCTTCAAAAATTGTAGCGTTTAAGACAAGGGAAAAATTCTGTACAAGAATATTATCAGGAATTACAAACTGGCATGATTAGATGTGGTATTGTTGAGGAGAATGAAGCTATGCTTGCACGTTTTCTGGGTGGATTAAATAGAGAGATTCAGACCATTCTAGACTATAAGGAGTATACTAATATCACTCGTTTATTCCATCTTGCTTGTAAAGCTGAACGTGAAGTGCAAGATCGACAAGCATTGGGGCGAACTAACTTTTCTGCAGGCCGATCTTCATCATGGACACCATGTGCATCTTCTACTTCAACTGCACCAGCACCTCCATCCGGTGCCACCTCCAGCCGTGATACAAGAATATAGGCACAACCACCATTATCTTCCAAGAGCGCACCTGCGGGTCCTGCACAGCGTTCTTCTTCTTCCATGGCATCACCAGGGCACACAAGTGATATTATTTGTCGTCGTTGTAAGGGAGGAGGTCATTATGCGAGGGAATGCAAATCTCCGCGTGTGATGATTGCTACCGCGGATGGTGGATATGAGTCCGCTAGTGACTATGATGAGGAGACATTGGCTCTTATTACACGTGAAGAACATGGTGGAGATGATTCTGATCATGAGACGCAATACATGGCTCCTGAAGACGCTGACAGGTATGAATGTTTAGTTGCTCAACGTGTTTTGAGTGTGCAGGTCACACAAGCTGAGCAAAATCAGAGGCACAATTTGTTCCATACCAAGGGAGTTGTGAAGGAACGTTCTGTGCGCGTCATAATAGACGGAGGGAGCTGCAACAACTTGGCTAGCATGGAGATGGTGGAGAAGCTTTCTCTCACCACAAGACCACATCCACATCCTTACTACATCCAATGGTTCAACAACAGCGGCAAGGTTAAGGTAACACGTACTGTTCGTGTGCATTTTAGTATCTCTACATATGCTGATTATGTTGATTGTGATGTGGTACCTATGCAAGCATGTTCCTTATTACTTGGTAGATGATAGAGGCAAAGGTGTCCCGTCTTTCGATGAGATGGTGGATTTCGCTTTGGTGGAAGTCGACTTTGACGATCCGACTACGAACGTGTGAGGACGTCGCGCCTTAGCAATCGCTAAACCAACTCCGAGAGGTTATTGATCACGCCGGAGCACGATCAACCTGACCACGAGGGTCTGTTTCCTGCGAGCAAACGAAGAACAAGCAAGAAACTAAGATTGCAATCTGGATATTGCGAATATAAGATGAAAGCTTTATTGATCAAGGTGGGGTTCTGTGACGCCTTTGTCTGGTCGTTGAACACAAACGAAGTACGCGAAGTTGCAGCTATGGCGAACTTTTAATCTAAACAAAACCCAAAGTCTAAACGATGCCCTAAGGGCTGTATATATGGAGGAAGAGGGGGGAATTTCGTGGCCCTTGGTGGAGGAGTCCGAAATCAACCCTATCTCTTGTTTCCCCACACATACGGACTCTAAAAATAGCCTATACTTATGTATTTCGAAATTACATGGGCCTGGCCCAATAATAAGGTGACGCAGCACCTAAAATAGCCTCGGGACGAAATTTATGAAGTGGCATCTTGTATATTTCGTCCAAGGCTTCATGCACCCATTTTGGGCCTAAACGGAGCTTTGATTTGCGCAAATCAGGAAATCTATCCTTACGCAAATGTAACCAAACAAGATCTCCAGGTGCAAACACAACATGTTTTCTACCCTTATCTCCAGCAAGTTTATATTTAGCATTCATACGCTCAATGTTTTCCTTAGTTAACTCATGCATTTTTAAAATCAATTCAGCACGTTGTTTAGCATCAAAATTAACCTTCTCCGAAGATGGAAGAGGCAACAAATCAATAGGTGCACGAGGTAGGAAACCATACACAACTTCAAAAGGGCACATCTTAGTAGTAGAATGCAATGAACGATTATAAGCAAATTCAATATGAGGCAAGCATTCCTCCCACATTTTCTTATTATTCTTCAAAACAGCCCTAAGCATAGTAGACAACGTTCTATTGACTACTTCAGTTTGTCCATCAGTTTGGGGGTGACAAGTAGTACTAAAAAGCAGTTTAGTCCCCAACTTAGCCCATAAACATCTCCAAAAGTGGCTAAGAAATTTAGTATCACGATCTGAAACAATAGTATTGGGCACACCACGCAAGCGAATAATTTCATGAAAGAACAAATCAGCAACATTAACAGCATCATCGCTTTTATGACATGGTATAAAGTGTGCCATTTTCGAGAATCTATCCACGACAACAAATATGCTATCCCTCCCCTTCTTTGTTCGAGGTAAACCTAAAACAAAGTCCATAGATATATCCTCCCAAGGAACACTAGGTACAGGCAAAGGCATATATAAACCATGAGGATTGAGTCGTGACTTAGCTTTTTGACATGTAGTGCATCGAGCAATAAAACGCTCAACATCCCATCTCATCTTTGGCCAAAAGAAATGTGTAGCAAGTACGTCCTCCGTCTTCTTCACGCCAAAATGTCCCATTAATCCTCCTCCATGCGCTTCCTGCAACAACAAAAGACGAACGGAGCTAGCTGGAATGCATAGCTTGTTAGCACGAAACACAAATCCATCGTTAACGACAAACTTGTTCCACATTCTTCCTTCTTTACAATTCTGCATTACATCTTTAAAATCAGCATCATGCACATATTGATCTTTGATGGTCTCCAAACCAAATATTTTGAAGTCAAGTTGTGAAAGCATAGTATAGCGACGAGACAATGCATCAGCAATAACATTTTCTTTTCCCTTCTTGTGTTTAATGACATAAGGGAAAGTCTCAATGAATTCAACCCATTTAGCATGTCTACGATTCAGTTTAGCTTGACTTTTAATATGTTTCAGTTCGATAAATCATTTTTTGTTTTTTTCTTCTCTCTTTTTTTCCTCACACTTTTTTTTCTTTCTCTCCTTTTTTTTCTGACTTTTTTTTCTCCTTTTTTTTCTCTCGTTTTTTTCTCTTTTTTTCTCCCTCTTTCCAAAACAAACTAGATAAGATGCAGATTGGATCAAGTGAAGATGTGAACGATCTCAACTATTATTATGACAATGAATGGTGGGTAGCACGTGGTGGAAATTGATGGATGGGTGGTGGACAGCGGAAGAGATAATGATGCAGCGGTGGCGTGACTAATGTGAACAGAACTGGAAACTCTAAAAGACTAGACGCTAAGACCAGCAACTGACACGACGATGCAACCGATAATTCAACTATGCAAGCAATGAATAGAAAATTGCAAAGGCTCAGACTGGCTTGGATAAAGGATGAACAGATCTAACTTTTTTTGTGGCTTTTTCTTGGACAATAGGTAAGAAAAAAATCTAATCTAGGAAAAACTGGAAATTCTCACCGAGCAACCTGAAAACTGATACCACTTGATAGAGGCGGAGGTGTCCCGTCTTTCGATGAGATGGTGGATTTCGCTTTGGTGGAAGTCGACTTTGACGATCCGACTACGAACGTGCGAGGACGTCGCGCCTTAGCAATCGCTAAACCAACTCCGAGAGGTTATTGACCACGTCGGAGCACGATCAACCTGACCACGAGGGTCTGTTTCCTGCGAGCAAACGAAGAACAAGCAAGAAACTAAGATTGCAATCTGGATATTGCGAATATAAGATGAAAGCTTTATTGATCAAGGTGGGGTTCTGTGACGCCTTTGTCTGGTCGTTGAACACAAACGAAGTACGCGAAGTTGCAGCTATGGCGAACTTTTAATCTAAACAAAACCCAAAGTCTAAACGATGCCCTAAGGGCTGTATATATGGAGGAAGAGAGGGGAATTTCGTGGCCCTTGGTGGAGGAGTCCGAAATCAACCCTATCTCTTGTTTCCCCACACATACGGACTCTAAAAATAGCCTATACTTATGTATTTCGAAATTACATGGGCCTGGCCCAATAATAAGGTGACGCAGCACCTAAAATAGCCTCGGGACGAAATTTATGAAGTGGCATCTTGTATATTTCGTCCAAGGCTTCATGCACCCATTATGGTGGCTTCAAAGTCCTGAAATCATCACTTGTAACTCCGTTCTTGTTCCCCTTGCGCATGCCATCATCTCCATGCTTGTTCTTGCTGCAATGTTCATCCTTCTCCAAGCTAGGCCCTTCATTTGTAAGCAAAACAAATGTATCCAATTTAGGCAGCATCATATTCTCATGAACATTAGAATCATTACCAAGAAACGAAAGTACCTGGTAATTTAGTTGGCGTGCACGAGCTCTAGTAATTGGTCCAGTATGTATAGCAGCAGGGGCTGTGGGTGTAACAATTGTATTGATGTCCTCATCACCTGCTGTCACTAACATTTTGCAGGAGTTCGCTGACGTTTTTCCACAAGACGTGCCACCGGGATTACCGCCTATTCGAGGGATTGAGCATCAGATTGACTTAATTCCCGGTGCTTCACTGCCAAACCGTGCACCATACCGTACCAATCCAGAGGAGACGAAGGAGATTATGCGTCAAGTACAAGAGCTTCTCGACAAAGGTTATATACGCGAATCCCTTAGTCCTTGTGCTGTTCCTATTATTCTAGTGCCGAAAAAGGATGGTACATCACGTATGTGTGTTGATTGTAGAGGCATTAATAATATTACTATTCGTTATCGTCATCCTATTCCTAGGCTAGATGATATGCTTGATGAATTGAGTGGCTCTACAATATTCTCCAAAGTTGATTTGCGTAGTGGCTACCATCAAATTCGTATGAAATTGGGAGATGAATGGAAAACAACATTTAAAACTAAGTTTGGATTATATGAGTGGTTAGTCATGCCTTTTTGGTTAACTAATGCACCTACTACTTTCATGAGATTAATGAACGAAGTTTTACGTGCTTTCATTGGACGATTTGTGGTAGTTTACTTTGATGACATATTGATTTATAGCAGATCTTTGGAAGAACATTTGGAACATTTACGTGCTGTTTTTATTGCTCTACGTGATGCACGTTTGTTTGGTAACCTTGGGAAGTGCACCTTTTGCACCGACCGAGTATCTTTTCTTGGCTATGTTGTTACTCCACAGGGAATTGAAGTTGATAAAGCCAAGATTGAAGCTATTGAGAGTTGGCCGCAGCCCAAAACGGTCACACACGTGAGGAGTTTTCTTGGCCTCGCTGGATTCTATAGGCGTTTTGTGAGAGATTTCAGCACCATTGCTGCACCTCTCAATGAGCTTACAAAGAAAGATGTGCCTTTTCTTTGGGGTACCGCACAGGAAGAAGCCTTCTCCGTATTGAAAGATAAGTTGACACATGCTCTTTACTCCAACTTCCTGATTTTAATAAGACTTTTGAGCTTGAATGTGATGCTAGTGGAATTGGATTAGGAGGTGTGTTATTACAAGATGGCAAACCCGTGGCATACTTTTCTGAAAAATTGAGTGGGCCTAGTCTGAATTATTCTACTTATGATAAAGAATTATATGCTCTTGTTCGGACTTTAGAAACATGGCAACATTATTTATGGCCCAAAGAATTTGTTATACATTCTGATCATGAATCTTTGAAACATATTAAAAGTCAAGCTAAACTGAATCGTAGACATGCTAAATGGGTTGAATTCATTGAGACTTTCCCTTATGTCATTAAACACAAGAAGGGAAAAGAAAATGTTATTGCTGATGCATTGTCTCGTCGCTATACTATGCTTTCACAACTTGACTTCAAAATATTTGGTTTGGAGACCATCAAAGATCAATATGTGCATGATGCTGATTTTAAAGATGTAATGCAGAATTGTAAAGAAGGAAGAATGTGGAACAAGTTTGTCGTTAACGATGGATTTGTGTTTCGTGCTAACAAGCTATGCATTCCAGCTAGCTCCGTTCGTCTTTTGTTGTTGCAGGAAGCGCATGGAGGAGGATTAATGGGACATTTTGGCGTGAAGAAGACGGAGGACGTACTTGCTACACATTTCTTGATGAGGACATCAATACAATTGTTACACCCACAGCCCCTGCTGCTATACATACTGGACCAATTACTAGAGCTCGTGCACGCCAACTAAATTACCAGGTACTTTCGTTTCTTGGTAATGATTCTAATGTTCATGAGAATATGATGCTGCCTAAATTGGATACATTTGTTTTGCTTACAAATGAAGGGCCTAGCTTGGAGAAGGATGAACATTGCAGCAAGAACAAGCATGGAGATGATGGCATGCGCAAGGGGAACAAGAACGGAGTTACAAGTGATGATTTCAGGACTTTGAAGCCACCATAATGGGTGCATGAAGCCTTGGACGAAATATACAAGATGCCACTTCATAAATTTCGTCCCGAGGCTATTTTAGGTGCTGCGTCACCTTATTATTGGGCCAGGCCCATGTAATTTCGAAATACATAAGTATAGGCTTTTTTTAGAGTCCGTATGTGTGGGGAAACAAGAGATAGGGTTGATTTCGGACCCCTCCACCAAGGGCCACGAAATCCACCCCCTCTTCCTCCATATATACAGCCCTTAGGGCATCGTTTAGACCTTGGGTTTTGTTTAGATTAAAAGTTCGCCATAGCTGCAACTTCGCGTACTTCGTTTGTGTTCAACGACCAGACAAAGGCGTCACAGAACCCCACCTTGATCAATAAAGCTTTCATCTTATATTCGCAATATCCAGATTGCAATCTCAGTTTCTTGCTTGTTCTTCGTTTGCTCGCAGGAAACAGACCCTCGTGGTCAGGTTGATCGTGCTCCGGCGTGGTCAATAACCTCTCGGAGTTGGTTTAGCGATTGCTAAGGCGCGACGTCCTCGCACGTTCGTAGTCGGATCGTCAAAGTCGACTTCCACCAAAGCGAAATCCACCATCTCATCGAAAGACGGGACACCTTTGCCTCTATCATTTTGTGAGAGATTTCAGCACCATTGCTGCACCTCTCAACGAGCTTACAAAGAAGGATGTGCCTTTTGTTTGGGGTACCGCACAGGAAGAAGCCTTCACGGTATTGAAAGATAAGTTGACACATGCTCCTTTACTCCAACTTCCTGATTTTAATAAGACTTTTGAGCTTGAATGTGATGCTAGTGGAATTGGATTAGGAGGTGTGTTATTACAAGATGGCAAACCTGTTGCATACTTTTCTGAAAAATTGAGTGGGCCTAGTCTGAATTATTCTACTTATGATAAAGAATTATATGCTCTTGTTCGGACTTTAGAAACATCGCAACATTATTTATGGCCCAAAGAATTTGTTATACATTCTGATCATGAACCTTTGAAACATATTAAAAGTCAAGCTAAACTGAATCGTAGACATGCTAAATGGGTTGAATTCATTGAGACTTTCCCTTATGTCATTAAACACAAGAAGGGAAAAGAAAATGTTATTGCTGATGCATTGTCTCGTCGCTATACTATGCTTTCACAACTTGACTTCAAAATATTTGGTTTGGAGACCATCAAAGATCAATATGTGCATGATGCTGATTTTAAAGATGTAATGCAGAATTGTAAAGAAGGAAGAATGTGGAACAAGTTTGTCGTTAACGATGGATTTGTGTTTCGTGCTAACAAGCTATGCATTCCAGCTAGCTCCGTTCGTCTTTTGTTGTTGCAGGAAGCGCATGGAGGAGGATTAATGGGACATTTTGGCGTGAAGAAGACGGAGGACGTACTTGCTACACATTTCTTTTGGCCAAAGATGAGATGGGATGTTGAGCGTTTTATTGCTCGATGCACTACATGTCAAAAAGCTAAGTCACGACTCAATCCTCATGGTTTATATATGCCTTTGCCTGT
>NC_041390.1:291692136-291754726 GCF_002162155.2 Triticum dicoccoides
CCACGAAATTCCCCCTCTTCCTCCATATATACAGCCCTTAGGGCATCGTTTAGACTTTGGGTTTTGTTTAGATTAAAAGTTCGCCATAGCTGCAACTTCGCGTACTTCGTTTGTGTTCAACGACCAGACAAAGGCGTCACAGAACCCCACCTTGATCAATAAAGCTTTCATCTTATATTCGCAATATCCAGATTGCAATCTCAGTTTCTTGCTTGTTCTTCATTTGCTCGCAGGAAACAGACCCTCGTGGTCAGGTTGATCGTGCTCCGGCGTGGTCAATAACCTCTCGGAGTTGGTTTAGCGATTGCTAAGGCGCGACGTCCTCGCACGTTCGTAGTCGGATCGTCAAAGTCGACTTCCACCAAAGCGAAATCCACCATCTCATCGAAAGACGGGACACCTTTGCCTCTATCACCATGGGAGCCCCGCTCCGGGCCGCCCGGGCCCGAATCGCCCTGCCGCGGTGCGCCCGAGCACGCTCGCTCGCCCGCTCGTATGCCTCCTCCCGCTGGAGCCATGCGCCACCTCGCGCTTCGCCTCCTTCCACCGGCCACCGGAGTGCTGCCGCCGGCGACCTCCACCTGAGGCCAGAGCTCCGCCGTCCCTCTCTCTTCTCTCTTTCTTCTCCTCCCAGCGCTCACCTCTCGTTCTCTCTCTCGCAGGTGAGGCTATTGCTGCTAGATCCGGCCAACCTTGCATCGCCGAGCGCCACCGGCGTCGGGAATGGGTCCCCTGGGTCCAGATCCGCCCGAATCTGATGCCGCTGTTCAACCCCAGCTCCTCCCCACGTCATTTCGCCGGAGGCTGCAAGCCGCCGCCGCTCGTCCTTGTCGGGAGGAGGACAACGACGTCCGCATCGCTGACCTCGTCCACGCAGGTGGGCCGGCCTCCTCTCCAACCGCGGCCCAGCATCGCTTCCAGTCGGGCCAGATCCGCGCTGCCCCTTCTAGCCTACCTCTTCACCGAACCGGGCCTCAGCCCATGGTGAGCGCCCCAGCAGCCTGCAGATTCGGCCCGTGATGTTTTTTTCAGTTCAGGAGGTTTTTCCTAATATTCCAGAGAAGACCTGTTTAGCAGAATAGCCCTTAAACTTCATGCATCTAATAACTTCTCAACCATGCATCGGATCTAAAAATTTATATATGAAACTTGCTTAGAATTTCATCTAGTTTCTCAATATGCAACTTTCACCCATGTTTAAGATGTTTAAAATGATGTTTGATTAAATTTGCTCCTATGCCATGTTAAAATGCTTTAATTCATAACTAAATAACCGTAACTCCGAATTTAATAAACTTTATATGTAAATGGGGTAGAATTTTGCCTACTTTAACATGGTGCACTCATCTTGCATGTTAAAAAAATCAAAAATATGGTTTAAGGCAGAACATGACCTAACCTAATATATGCACATGAAGAGTTTCCGGATTTGTTGTTTGTTGTTCCCGGACTCATTTAAACTTGACTAGATAGGTAGTTTTGCTTTGCTTCACTTCTTGCCACGTTTAACAACATTTAATATTGTTGGGTACATAAACAAGATCGAACTAAATAAGTCACCTGGTGTTTCATCAATATGCAACGGAGTTGCATATTGAGCTCCACTTAACTTGTAGTATTGTTTGTTGCACTTTGCCATGCCATGCCTCATTAAACCGGACATGCATCATACTTGGTTGTGCATCATGCCATGTCTATGTGGTGGTTGTTCACTATGTTGTTTGCTTCTTTCCGGTGTGGCTTCTTCGGGTTGGTTCCGGTAACGTCGCGTTTGTAAGGAACCGTTCGACTACGTCAGTTGGTCTTCTTCATGGACTCGTTCTTCTTCCTTGCGGGATTTCAGGCAAGATGACCATACCCTCGAAATCACTTCTATCTTTGCTTGTTTAGTTGCTCGCTCTTTTGCTATGACTATGCTGCGGTACCTACCACTTGCTTATCATGCCTCCCATATTGTTGAACCAAGCCTCTAACCCACATTGTCCTAGCAAACCGTTGTTTGGCTATGTTACCGCTTTGCTCAGCCCCTCTTATAGCGTTGTTAGTTGCAGGTGAAGATTGGAGCTTGTTCCATGTTTGGAACATGGATATTTTGTTGGGATATCACAATATCTCTTATTTTAATTAATGCATCTATATACTTGGTAAAGGGTGGAAGGCTCGGCCTTATGCCTGGTGTTTTGTTCCACTCTTGCCGCCCTAGTTTCCGTCATATCGGTGTTATGTTCCCGGATTTTGCGTTCCTTACGCGGTTGGGTTAGAATGGGAACCCCTTGACAGTTCGCCTTGAATAAAACTCCTCCAGCAAGGCCCAACATTGGTTTTACCATTTGCCACCTAGCCTTTTCTTTCCCTTGGGTTCTGCAGACTCAAGGGCCATCTTTATTTAAACCCCCGGGCCAGTGCTCCTCTGAGTGTTGGTCCAACCCAGAGCACCGTGCAGGGCCATCCCTTGGCAACTTGGGTTACGTCGACTCCTGTACGCTTAGCTTATCCGGTGTGCCTTGAGAACAAGATATGTGCAGCTCCTATCGGGATTTGTCGGCACAGCGGGTGGTCTTGCTGGACTTGTTTTACCATTGTCGAGGATGTCTTGTAGAACCGGGATACCGAGTCTGATCGGAATGTCTCGGGAGGAGGTCTATTCCTTCGTTGACCGTGAGAGCTTGTCATGGGCTAAGTTGGGACACCCCTGCAGGGATTTGAACTTTCGAAAGCCGTGCCCGCGGTTATGGGCAGATGGGAATTTGTTAATGTCCGGTTGTAGAAAACCTGAAGTTGACCTTAATTAAAATACATCAACCGCGTGTGTTACCGTGATGGTCTCTTTCCGACGGAGTCCGGGAAGTGAACACGGTGTTGGAGTTATGCTTGACGTAGGTTGTTTTAGGATCAGTTCTTGATCATACTTGTATCGACCGTGCTTTGCCTTCTCTTCTCGCTCTCATTTGCATATGTTAGCCACCATATATGCTAGCCGCTTGCTGCAGCTACACCTCATACCTTTACCTTACCCATAAGCTTAAATAGTCTTGATCGCGAGGGTGCGAGATTGCTGAGTCCCTGTGGCTCACAGATACTTCCAAAACCAGCTTGCAGATGCCGATGAGTCCATGCAGATGACGCAACCAAGCTCAGGAGGAGCTCGATGAAGATCTTGTCCTTTGTGTTGTTTCGTTCTAGTTGATCAGTAGTGGAGCCCAGTTGGGGTCGGTCGGGGACCTTTGTCGCACTTGGGGTTCTTCTTTTATTTTGGTTCCGTAGTCGGACCTTGATTGTATTTGGATGATGTAATGCTTTATTCATGTATTGTGTGAAGTGGCGATTGTAAGCCAACTATGTATCTCTTTCCGTTATGTATTACATGGGTTGTGTGAAGATTACCTCACTTGCGACATTGCTTTCAATGCGGTTATGCCTCTAAGTCGTGCTTCGACACGTGGGAGATATAGCCGCATCGAGGGCGTTACACAATTGTACGGAGACATTGAGTCAAAGTATCTTGTCAAATCTAAATTTACAGCATGAGTACCATGTATTGTTTGAAAATTTAGAGGGATAAATTCACATAGGCACTCCCTTTCCATTGCTGATGTACACATACAGAATTTCAAAAGGAAAAATATACCTGTCACTTTGCCATTCCCTTCCTTCAATTGTCTCATTATTGCTCTCTTTCCATTTATTGATTTTGTAGCCTTTCAGATAGCCCACCGGCAACAACAGCAGGTCATCATGCACATGCATTTCCTTGTGCTCTTGTGTGGGGGCTTCCGCGCTATGCGTTCTCCCAGATGACGCCGTCACATGCCTGCTGATGTAGGATAGAGACCCTAGGGTTCCCAATATTTCACCCTTGAAGGTGGAGAAGGATGAACACAAGAGAATCAACAAGAGAAACACTCAAAGACGAGAAAGTCACACATCCACTAACTCCACAATCCCATAGAAGCACGTAGATCCACAATTAACAAAAGGAAACAAGTAAAAGGTAGTTCTTCCCAAATCCTTGGAGGAATTGAGGCCTTGAAGGGGGTAGTCTTCTCGAACCCTAAGGGAGGAGGTCTCGAATCAACATGAGGATCTTCTCCATAGGAGGTCTTGATCTCCAATGGAGTAGATAAAGGAGCAAAGCTCTCTCTAGTTCATCTCGTATACTTTGCTAACATTAATTCGTCAAGGAGTATATATAGTCTAGGGGGTGAGAGAGGGGTGCATGGGCCGAAACTCGAGTGGTTGCATGCAGGCAGTACCGGACGTCTGTTGGTCACCGGATGTCCGGTGGCTTCTTAGGGACTGGATGTCCGGCGGCTTGTCGGGGTCCAGTCGTCCAGAGGCCTTTAGACTTATGGTATTTTCCGTCGATTTGGTTCTGGATAGTCATCGCTGGATCTTGGATAAGGACCGGATGTTTGGTGGCTCGGGACGTTGGATGTCCAGCCACTGTAGAGTTGATCCGTGACTTGTTTTCCTAGGAGGTTCTCCCCGCGTTGCACATGGTGTCAGGTGGTCCTATCGTACGTCCGACGGCTGTAGCTTTTCTACAACCATCGTTCTTGTTTCTCTTGCTCCGCTTCCATGCCATCTTATCCATTGCTCCAAGCTTCTCCATGGCCATATTCTTGGTACCTAATCACGCATAACACACCCGTCTTAGGTAGTACCCATGTCTCACATGAATGGAAGGGATAATCACTAAGGAGCGGATTAACCTCCTCTTCAATGGAGCGTGCGTGAGCTCTTGTCAATGATCCTCTTGGTGCTTGTGGAGTTGGTGTAGTATCCATGGGGATGACTGTTGGGTGCTCCGCACCATTGCTCCCACCCCTTGGGAAAGGTCTGCTCCCGGACCGTGATCTTCATCACCATGGTAAGGGCCAAGTCGTTGATGTTGAATGTGTCACTCACATTATACTTGTGGAGTGGTATGTTGATCTTATAGGCGTTCTTGTTGATGCGTTGTAAGATCTTGAATGGACTGTCTGCACAAGGTAAGAGCCTGGACTTGCATTCATTAGGGAAGCGATCCTTTTGAAGATGGATCCATACGAGATCTTCGGGGTCGTATACTGTCGGTGTCAAAACCGGCGGATCTCGGGTAGGGGGTCCCGAACTGTGCGTCTAAGGCAGATGGTAACAGGAGGCAGGGGACACAATGTTTTACCCAGGTTCGGGCCCTCTTGATGGAGGTAAAACCCTACGTCCTGCTTGATTAATATTGATGATATGGGTAGTACAAGAGTAGATCTACCACGAGATCGGAGAGGCTAAACCCTAGAAGCTAGCCTATGGTATGATTGTATGTTGTCCTACGGACTAAAATCCTCCGGTTTATATAGACACCGGAGAGGTTAGGGTTACACAAGGTCGGTTACAAAGGAGGAGATACACATATCCGTATTGCCTAGCTTGCCTTCCACGCCAAGTAGAGTCCCATCCAGACACGAGACGAAGTCTTCAATCCTGTATCTTCATAGTCTAACAGTCCGGCCAATGGAGATAGTCCAACTATCCGGAGACCCCCTAATCCAGGACTCCCACAGTAGCCCCTGAACCAGGCTTTCAATGACGATGAGTCCGGCGCGCAGTATTGTCTTCGGCATTGCAAGGCGGGTTCCTCCTCCGAATATACCACGGAAGAATTTGAATATAAGGACAGTGTCCAACCCTGCAAAATAAGTTCCACATACCACCGTAGAGAGAATAATATTTCCACAAATCCAATTTGCTGACTTGTTTTGGCAACACGACATTATGTCACGGCATGACGATTATTCGAACCGTTTCCTTTAACTAGCCCCGCACATGACGCGAGGCAGTTTTTTGACACGTCTTGTCAAAGCAGAGATCATGTCCCCCTAATTACGGGATTCTCATCAATACAGTCGTGGGTAACCCAACCGTGTCTAGGACTCCTAGATTATAGGCAAGTCCCAAACGACTACAGAGAGGATGCTTGATATTCACCCTCTTTATAAAGGGACAAGGCTTTTACTTTTTTCCCTCCCGTGCTCAATCGAATCCTTCCCCCGCCTCAAGTTCTAACACCCAAAGCCCAGGTTAGGTGCTTCGGACCTTCAATCATATCTGGATCTAGCCTTCAAGGCCGGTGGATGCCCTCCTCCGTTACGGAAGAGGATATCAAGAAGTTGAGGGAGGCCAGATACCTGACCGCCCAGGTCTCGCATCGGCTGCCTGCCCGAGGGCAGGTCGTCCCTACTCCTGAACCCAACGAGAACGTCGTGTTCATCTCCCACTTCCTCTGAGGTCTAGGCCTCACCCTGGATCCCTTTGTTAGGGGTTTAATGTTCTATTACTGGCTAGATTTCCACGATCTAGCCCCGGACTCCTTTCTCCACATCTCGACATTCATTGTCGTGTGTGAGGCCTTCCTCCGCATTACCCCTCATTTCGGCCTGTGGCTTAAGACCTTTGACGTGAAGCCGAAGGTGGTCGAGGGGCAGTATGCAGCGTGCGGAGGCGCTGATAGAGGCGAGGGTGTCCCGATCTTTCGATGAGATGATAACTATCGATTTGGTGGAGACGACTTTGACGATCCGACTACAAACGTGCACGACGTTGCGCCTTAGCAATCGCTAAACCAATCTCCTGAGGTTACTGACGATGCCGGAAGCACGGTCAGCCTGACCACGAAGGTCTATTCCTGCAAGCAATCGAAGAACGAGCAAGAATATGATAAAGCAATCTGAATATTGCAAATATATATGAGGTATTGATAATGGTGGGGATCCGTAAGCGGTCTTGGTCTGGTCGTTGGACACAAACGAAGTACACGAAGTTGCAATGGCTAACTTTTAACTAAACAAATCCCAAGGAAAAGCTACTAGATGGATCTACTTATATAGGAGCAAGGGGTGGCGGCCAAGGAGGTGGGAGGACGTCCCAAGGCAGCCTAAAACTAAATCTAGGTCGTACAAGGCCAATGGGCCCAAGTGGAGGTGATGTAACACCTTTGGACTTGTAGTTTGACTCGGATTCTGCTGCAGCATCAGATTGTTTCATCCACAACTCAACGCTCCGGACGAATTTGAAGGTGATTCCAATTGGGTTGGAAAGTGCACGGAATCTAGTTTCCAACAAAAAAAGAATCACCCAATTCGGAGTCGGTATGAAAAACTTGTGTGCGTTTTGAGTCAGGTGTGTCTGTGCAGTCCGAATCTGAATCCAGAACGTGAGAGACTTGGACTCTATCTTCTCTTGGGCCAAAAGTGACGTGAGAGAACTTTTTGGACAGCAAATAAACATCTCTTTCCTCCTTATCTTCATATGTGGATTGTACAAATGTCCCATACACCTGCAATTAGACAAAACACAAAAGTGTGTGAAGTATTTTTGTTCTGCATAACATAAATAGATTATTGAATAGTTTGCACTAGAAATCACCTGACAAATATGCATATATGCAATATTTTTGGTCATATCCAAGGTAGTCATGTCCTCATCATCCTCCCCTTCTTGAAAATAAAGCCGTCCTCGGCGTTGCTTAATCTGAAATGTGGCTAACAAAAGAGACAAGGTGTACATGTTGTATATGTATATGTCATCCATTTTTATTCCCTTGATTTTTGCATATATGACACATGAATAGATGAGTAACTTGCATAGTTCATAAAATCTAAAGCCAAAAAATTAGCACAAGAAGTAGAAGGCATGAAAATATTGCAACTCAGTTTGCACATATAAGTGAAGCTCTTATTCATTTCAAAAGATTGACAATGTTCATCATTAAACCATCCCAACATTGGTGAATAAACCTTACTTGCATCAAATTTACATGCTACAACATGCTTAAATAAGCAAACATGCAATAAGTCATTCAACACAGAATCATCACCAAGATTAGAGGTCATATCAAAATGATTAAACATTGGTTCTTTTGCATCAATAGTTAATTCAATGGGTGCACTCAAAATTGTTGGTATTTCAGTTGTTTGATCACATGGCAAAGTCATATTATCAACGTAGTCCTCTAAAATAGGTGGTGTGATCAAAGTAGTGGGTAGCTCATCAGATGGTGCATTCAAATTGACAAGGCATTCATCATTCTCATGTAGAGATGGAAGATCAGTACCTTTGTCATTACCTCTTATGATCAACTCAGATGATGTAGCCACTCTCGGGGGCGATGTGTCACATGGTGGAGGTGATGTAGTCCTGACAACAACAGATGTGGTTGTCATAGTATGCCTAGTAGTTGAAGGAACAATCATATCAACTCTTGGAATGTGCACCGTGCGCTTGTTCTCCTCGTGGCCAACACGTCGTTTTATTTCCTGTTCAGCTTTGCAAGCAAGATGAAACAAATGGTCCATAGGATAACACTCTTCATGAATTAGTATCTCTTGAATATCACGGTTTAATCCTCCCCAAAATCTTTCCATAAAATCATCTTCACTTTCTTCTAAAGAGGAATGCAACAAGGTAGTTTGTAAATCATCATAATATTTTGTTACAGTTTCACTACCTTGTTTTAAGTGTTGCAACTTCTTAATCATGTCACGAGTATAATAAGCAGGGACGAAAGTATGTCGCGTGGCAAGTTTCAAATCATCCCAAGTAGTAGGTATATAATCAGGGTGTAACCGACAATATTCACTCCACCAAACCAAAGCATAACCAGTGAAAGAACCAACCGCAACCTTAACCTTTTTATGTTCATCGAAATTATGGGAAGCAAATATATTTTTTATGTCGAACTCCCATTCAATATATAAAGCAGGTTTAAAACGGCCATTAAATGGTGGTATAGATACATTAACCTGATCATGTGCATTTGGATGTTTGTGCACCTCTCGTGACGGTTGTGGTATTTGCAAAGGTGGTGGCATGTCTCCCGCGATCGATAAAGCCCATGAATTGACTCTGGATCCTGTCATGATTAGTAGAACAAGAAGCAAAACCCAAAAATAATGTTCCTATAACTACTAGGATGTGGTGGTAAAACGCTCACAGTAAAGCAAATATCAATGTCTTACAAGTTCTTACCATGCAGCAGGCGGTGATCGGCAACCAGCGGTGTCAAGTAACTCCGAATATTGAGTAAAGCGATTGCCAGGGGAGCGTACGTATACACGGTGTAGAAATATGTGGAGCTGGGTTGGCTATATATGGTAGCAAAAGATTAGCAATAATCAATTCAAAGATGCAATGTTGAATAAACGCTCAACGACGGTACTGTGCTGGTCCTAGGCTAGACCGGACTAGAGACGCGAGCCTAGAACACTAATGAGGTCACGGCGTAGCACAACTAGCATCAATGAAGGATACTAAGTAGCTCTTGACAGCAAGATATATGTGAAGATCACAACGGCAGTGAAGATAATGATGAAAAACAACTGCCAAGCAGGATATACAACAACTCTCTCTCCAACTTTCCTCTTGAAAAGTTTGAGACAATTTTCTGATAAATTCTTTCAAAGAATGCTACTAACTCAAGCTTTCCAATGCAAAAAGAATCACTCAATTCCGAGTTGATATGAGGAGTCAAAGAATTCTAAAACTGGCCTGAAAAATTGGAACAAGTTGTGTTCACGAACTTCGGAGGGCAAAAAGACCTATTTAAAAGCCGATTTTGAGGTGTCAAATATTGAACTAGCTTCTGCAACTATTTAGATGCGGCTCGTCGCTATCTTCAATTTGAGTACTCACGGAGCCAAAACTGACTTCGTATGAGGAAGATACACCTGTTTTACTGAACAGTGCACAAAACAGATTCCAATCCGAATTCAGGTACGAGATTGATTCTAGATAGATCCAATTTTTTTTCTTCTCTTTTTTTTTCTCACGCCTTTTTTTTCTTTTTCTTCTCCCTCATTTTCTTTTTTTCTTTCCTTTTTTCTCTCTCTTTTTTTTATCTTCTTTTTCTCCCTCTTTCCAAGACAAACTAGATAAGATGCAGATTCGATCAGGCGAAGATGTGAATGACCTCAACTATGATTATGACAATGAACAGTGCGTAGCACGTGGTGGAAATTAATAGATGGGATGGTGGACAGCAGAAGGAATAATGATGCAGCGGCGGCGTGACTAATGTGAACAGAACTCGAAACTCTAAAGGAACTAGACGCTAAGACCAGCAACTGACACGACGATGCAACCGATAATTCAACTATGCAAGCAGTGAATAGAAAATTGCAAAGGCTCAGACTGGCTTGGATAAAGGATGAACAGATCTAACTTTTTTTGTGTGTGGTTTTTTCTTGGACAATAGGTAAGAAAATAAATCTAATCTAGGAAAACTGGAAATTCTCACTGAGCAACCTGAAAACTGATACCACTTGATAGAGGCGAGGGTGTCCCGATCTTTCGATGAGATGATAACTATCGATTTGGTGGAGACGACTTTGACGATCCGACTACAAACGTGCACGACGTTGCGCCTTAGCAATCGCTAAACCAATCTCCTGAGGTTACTGACGATGCCGGAAGCACGGTCAGCCTGACCACGAAGGTCTATTCCTGCAAGCAATCGAAGAACGAGCAAGAATATGATAAAGCAATCTGAATATTGCAAATATATATGAGGTATTGATAATGGTGGGGATCCGTAAGCGGTCTTGGTCTGGTCGTTGGACACAAACGAAGTACACGAAGTTGCAATGGCTAACTTTTAACTAAACAAATCCCAAGGAAAGCTACTAGATGGATCTACTTATATAGGAGCAAGGGGTGGCGGCCAAGGAGGTGGGAGGACGTCCCAAGGCAGCCTAAAACTAAATCTAGGTCGTACAAGGCCAATGGGCCCAAGTGGAGGTGATGTAACACCTTTGGACTTGTAGTTTGACTCGGATTCTGCTGCAGCATCAGATTGTTTCGTCCACAACTCAACGCTCCGGACGAATTTGAAGGTGATTCCAATTGGGTTGGAAAGTGCACGAAATCTAGTTTCCAACAAAAAAAGAATCACCCAATTCGGAGTCGGTATGAAAAACTTGTGTGCGTTTTGAGTCAGGTGTGTCTGTGCAGTCCGAATCTGAATCCAGAACGTGAGAGACTTGGACTCTATCTTCTCTTGGGCCAAAAGTGACGTGAGAGAACTTTTTGGACAGCAAATAAACATCTCTTTCCTCCTTATCTTCATATGTGGATTGTACAAATGTCCCATACACCTGCAATTAGACAAAACACAAAAGTGTGTGAAGTATTTTTGTTCTGCATAACATAAATAGATTATTGAATAGTTTGCACTAGAAATCACCTGACAAATATGCATATATGCAATATTTTTGGTCATATCCAAGGTAGTCATGTCCTCATCAGTCTCCACGGTGGCAGCCCCGTCTGCAGTCACAACATATTAAAGATACTGGCATCATGCTGGTCTTACTATGTGATGTTGACCGAAAAAACATTACTTACCCTGTGCCTCGTCAAGCCGCTTGTTAACAAGCTCGATGTCGGCATCTGCCGCATCCAGTTGCCGCTTTAGTTCGGCAAACTCATTAGTCCGACCAGACACCGGAGCTCCCATCACCTGCACATAAAGCGGTATGATTATTACCTGGGACTACGATCCTCTGTTCGCCGCCGTTCTCAACGACGACCACAGTCTCAGGGGCTACTATCTACACAGGGCACACCTAAAAATGTGTGGTACTATCAAAAAGTATATCGTTTCACGTAGATCATGCAATCCGCTTTCGGCGGATGAAATTCTTTCCATCACTGTACCCATCAACGTATGGTGCTCTTCTGAGATGGCCGCTCACTCCAACAGCTCCCTCAGTACGTCCGACCGCATACCAGATGGTGTCAGACTCTTTTGTTTGGTCTCTTTAAGAGCCGGACGCTGGGGACTTCGGGTGACTATAGGATTATCTTCTGGCCTCACCGGATCCGGAGAGGCCCTCCACGATGACACTTCAAGGTCGTCCGCTTCTTGAGAGGGGGAGTCCGAGGGAGGCGTTTCGCTCTCCATCATCTCCGGAAGAAGATCCCCTGAAGACGAGCTCTGCTGAGAAGGGCTAAGATCCGAACTGCAAGATAAACGCTTCGGTAATTTTCCTCAGAGGTAAGGTAGTATATCGCCACTATTAAAGTACTTTCTGATTACTTACAACTCGTTGGAGGGCTGATCCTCGCGTGGACTTTGTGCGGCAAAAGCATCGTCCAAGGCAGGACCCTCTAGTGAAGACTTCTTCTCCCGTTTGGAAGCCTCGGTTTCCGGATCTTCAGAGGCAGTCCTCTTCCTTCCCCGAAGCGAGAGAAGGTCGGATTCTTATCCTTGGTTATCCTCCTTCACGGAGGTGCTCATTCCCTCGGTTGGAATTGGTAGCGATGGGGGCCCGCTTTTGACCTCATCATTCCCCCCTTTGTCTTCCTTTGAGGGCTTCGAGCAGGGTGCTAGCTCGAGCATCTTTTCCAGTACCAGATTCTCCAAACCCTCAGGAAGGGGAGCCAAACACCGAATCATCTTCGCTTTTGTTAGCCAGTCCTGGTCAAAGAGCGACTTCTCAGAATGACGTCTTCGTAAAAAAAGGACGGTGTGTTCGGCTAAAGGATTACTTACTTGGTCGGCGGTACGGTTGCTGCTTAGGCCCACGTCCTCGGTAGTATCCGGACACTCTATTTGGGGTCCGAAGAATGATTTGTACATCTCCTCGTGCGTCAGGCCGAGGAAATTCTGAATAGTACGCGCCCTTCTGGGTTGAACTCCCACATGCGGAGGGGCCGGTGTTTGCAAGGCTGGACTCGACGAACCAGCATGACTTGCGCCACCATAACCAGACTGAAATCTCCTTCGAAGAGATCGCGAATGCAGCTCTGCAGTATAGGCACGTCCTTGGCTGGACCCCAGCTCAATCCTCTGCTAATCCATGACATCAGTTGTGGTGGAGGTCCCGAGCGGAAAGCAGGGGCAGCCACCCGCTTGGCACTTCTGGGAGCTGTGATGTAAAACCACTCATGTTGCCATAATCCGCACACCTCTGGAAAGGAACCTTTGGGCCACAGAGCTCCTGCTATCTTGCTTATTAATGCGCCTGATGAGGACATGACTACCTTGGATATGACCAAAAATATTGCATATATGAAAGACCCTTCAGGCGGAACTTGCCCGAGCCAAGGAACAAGCAAGGGTTAGTAATGCGGCTGCTTTGAAGGCGGCCGAAGACTTAAGAGCCGAGAAGGCCGCGCATTGTGAAAGCAAAGAGAAGATGGCCAAGATGGCCGTAGAATTAAAAGACACTGCCGACCGTTGCCAGTTCCTTGAAAAGGAGAACCGAGTGAAGGCAGCGGATGTTGAAAAGGCCACAATGGTGACCAAAGACACTCGCTCTGCTATGAGGGCGAAGAAGGAGGAGCTGCGCGAAGCCGGGGATATTGCGGCTGGGAAGCCCTTTCTGCTGCAGAGGAAGTTCGGAGATCCGCGGTATGCCCCTCTGGATCGGCTGTGGAGTTTGGCAGACCCATATATGGACTTGGCGGCAAGCGCTGTCGATGCGGTCGAATACTTCCATCGTGAAGTGGACAAGCTATTCTGGTCGCAATTCAACATTCCAGAGCATCCGCTTCCCTTGACTGATCAATTAGCCGAATGGTCCGAACTTAATAGGTTGTCCGGACTTGCCATGAGGTCCGTCGTAGATCATTTGTGGCCGGAGAAGCCAAAGTCGAATAGCTATTTCATCTTAGTGCAGCAGTTCCTTGGTGCGGTGCCGCGCATCAATGCGATGAAGAGGTCGACGTGCATAGAAGGCTCGCGGATGGCCTTTGCCCATGTCAAGGCATATTGGGCGGAGATGGATGCTACCACTGTTGCAGCGCAAGGTTCGGCCATAGGCCGAGTAGCTACCGAGCACTATTTTGAAGAAGTTCTTGAGGGTGCTCGTTTGATAGAGTCCCAATGCTCGAAGAATATTATGTTTGAGTGACATGTATTCCCATTGTAAGCACAATGTTTTTATGAAATGTAGTAAGGCTGTATTTATATTTTTGCTGGAAAGTAATATGATGCCTCCTGTGCGGCCGTTTATGTATATATGTATATAACCTGAAAGATTGCAGTCATTGGCTTCAACCCCCACGCATATAATGCGGAGGTGTTCGCAGAAAACGCGTGTTCACACTTAACCAAACGTCTTGGTCCTATTAAGGAGGTGATAGCGCAGCAAACGAGGCAACCGGACTATGATGCTTTAACACTTTCACTTAGCCATAGGAGTTTGACGGTGGGGCTACTATATAGCCCCTGGTGGCTCCGCACTCTCCCGAACTCGGGGTGCGTATATGCCTGGCAGGGAAACAACCCTTCGTTAAAGCGGAGGAATTCTAACATTCCGATAAGTCATCGAGTGGTTGACCAGTCTCGCGCTATATCATGACAGTCAGTTTTCGGCTTTCTCTACTGAGGTGCTCGCCCGGGCGAACCAGGGCACAATCGCAGTAGTTCTCCTGGTGCTGGCTTAGCCGATAGAACGGAACGTAAGGCAACAAAACACAGGAGCCGGGCAAACCCAACATTTGACCAAAGACATGATTCAGAGCTGATGCATATAAGGCCAAACTCGCGACGCCGAACACTCCCTAAGTAATTCGGTCTTTATGGTATAAACCGGGCCTAAATAGTGTGATGAGGACATCAATACAATTGTTACACCCACAGCCCCTGCTGCTATACATACTGGACCAATTACTAGAGCTCGTGCACGCCAACTAAATTACCAGGTACTTTCGTTTCTTGGTAATGATTCTAATGTTCATGAGAATATGATGCTGCCTAAATTGGATACATTTGTTTTGCTTACAAATGAAGGGCCTAGCTTGGAGAAGGATGAACATTGGAGCAAGAACAAGCATGGAGATGATGGCATGCGCAAGGGGAACAAGAACGGAGTTACAAGTGATGATTTCAGGACTTTGAAGCCACCATAATGGGTGCATGAAGCCTTGGACGAAATATACAAGATGCCACTTCATAAATTTCGTCCCGAGGCTATTTTAGGTGCTGCGTCACCTTATTATTGGGCCAGGCCCATGTAATTTCGAAATACATAAGTATAGGCTAGTTTTAGAGTCCGTATGTCTGGGGAAACAAGAGATAGGGTTGATTTCGGACCCCTCCACCAAGGGCCACGAAATTCCCCCCTCTTCCTCCATATATACAGCCCTTAGGGCATCGTTTAGACTTTGGGTTTTGTTTAGATTAAAAGTTCGCCATAGCTGCAACTTCGCGTACTTCGTTTGTGTTCAACGACCAGACAAAGGCGTCACAGAACCCCACCTGGATCAATAAAGCTTTCATCTTATATTCGCAATATCCAGATTGCAATCTTAGTTTCTTGCTTGTTCTTCGTTTGCTCGCAGGAAACAGACCCTCGTGGTCAGGTTGATCGTGCTCCGGCGTGGTCAATAACCTCTCGGAGTTGGTTTAGCGATTGCTAAGGCGCGACGTCCTCGCATGATGAGGACATCAATACAATTGTTACACCCACAGCCCCTGCTGCTATACATACTGGACCAATTACTAGAGCTAGTGCACGCCAACTAAATTACCAGGTACTTTCGTTTCTTGGTAATGATTCTAATGTTCATGAGAATATGATGCTGCCTAAATTGGATACATTTGTTTTGCTTACAAATGAAGGGCCTAGCTTGGAGAAGGATGAACATTGGAGCAAGAACAAGCATGGAGATGATGGCATGCGCAAGGGGAACAAGAACGGAGTTACAAGTGATGATTTCAGGACTTTGAAGCCACCATAATGGGTGCATGAAGCCTTGGACGAAATATACAAGATGCCACTTCATAAATTTCGTCCCGAGGCTATTTTAGGTGCTGCGTCACCTTATTATTGGGCCAGGCCCATGTAATTTCGAAATACATAAGTATAGGCTATTTTTAGAGTTCGTATGTGTGGGGAAACAAGAGATAGGGTTGATTTCGGACTCCTCCACCAAGGGCCACGAAATTCCCCCCTCTTCCTCCATATATACAGCCCTTAGGGCATCGTTTAGACTTTGGGTTTTGTTTAGATTAAAAGTTCGCCATAGCTGCAACTTCGCGTACTTCGTTTGTGTTCAACGACCAGACAAAGGCGTCACAGAACCCCACCTTGATCAATAAAGCTTTCATCTTATATTCGCAATATCCAGATTGCAATCTTAGTTTCTTGCTTGTTCTTCGTTTGCTCGCAGGAAACAGACCCTCGTGGTCAGGTTGATCGTGCTCCAGCGTGGTCAATAACCTCTCGGAGTTGGTTTAGTGATTGCTAAGGCGCGACGTCCTCGCACGTTCGTAGTCGGATCGTCAAAGTCGACTTCCACCAAAGCGAAATCCACCATCTCATCGAAAGACGGGACACCTTGGCCTCTATCATAGTGCCCTTTGTAAGAAGCCCCTTGTGTCCAGGTACGGGCGTTTATTTTGACGTGGCCACATGCCAAGACGTCAGCATCCTTCTCAATTGTATTTGAGAATCCGAGGGATGTGTATCAACAAGACACAGTAAAAAAGGTTTACGCAGGGTCTTAATCTAAAAAGAATCCTTGGAGCAGGTCCCTGCTGCACGTCTGCGCCTGTGTCTCCATTGTGCCGTATCCTGGACGGGTGTAGCACGATGGTCATCTGTAAAAGAGAGAAACTTAGGTGAAAAGTTGTCGTGCAAAAAGGTAGGTTTAAAGAAACCATGTAAAATTCAAGATGAGTAAAAATTGCCACTTGTCTGCGCGCGTTGAGCCCCTTGTATTTGTAATAGGGGTGTGGCTTATCAAACCTGTGTGAGTTACATATAGCTGCGCTGGACTCGTCTAACCGTGTCCGTGGTCTTGACGACCTATCAAATGCTTTAGCTGGTGAGGCCATTTTTAGTGTGCGGCTGCCAAGGCAGTCACACTCTCTTCGGCATGCAGGGATCGCTTAATATTTCCATCCACTGTAATGATGCCACGTGGACCGGGCATCTTAAGCGTAAGGGAAGCGTAATGCGGTATTGCATTAAAGCGAGCTAAAGCTCGCGTCCAAGTAGTGCTTGATAGCCACTTTGGAACGGAGCAATGTGGAATTTTAAATTTTTGCTATGGAAGTTATCAGGGAAGCCGAATATAACCTCTAGTAGCAGGGAGCCCGTGCAATGAGCCCCTGGGCCTGGCGTTACTCCTTTAAGGGTAGTGTTGCTGTGGCAAATTTTCGTTGGGTCTATCCCCATTTTGCAGATTGCATCCTGGTATATCAGGTTTAAACTGCTGCCACCGTCCATTAGGACTCGTGTAAAGTGGTATCCGTCAATTATTGGGTCTAATACCAGGGCAGCCCATCCTGCCCGTCGGATGCTTGCTGAGTAATCACGATGGTCGAAAGTGATCGGCTGAGACGACCAGTGGTAGGACTCCGCGGTGATAGGCCCTTAGGCATATTTTTCTGGGAGTGCCGCTTTGTTTCTCCCCTTGATCACGTGTAACACATTGACTGTTTTGACTTCTGGTGGATACTTCTTTTGTTCCCCAGTGTCTTGCTTGGGAGGCTCATCCTCGTCTTCGCTTGGTGTATCCTCCCACTTGTGTACGGCGTTGAGCTTGTCGGACTGCTTGAAGACCCAACATTCTCTGTGGGTATGATTAGCGGGTTTACCATGGGTGCTATGGATCTGACATACTTGGTCCAGAATTTTATTTAGGCTGGATAGTTCGTCTCTGGCGCCTTTAGAGGGTGGCTTTTGTTGACATGGCCGAGAGCTTTTGAATCCGGCGTTTACTGCCGTGCTCTTCGTGCTGTCTTCTTTATTCCGGCGTTTGTTATTGCGCCGTGATTTCCCTTTTCCATCTCTAGCTTCGGATGTACTTGGGTCGCTGATGCTGCATCTGGCTAGCCAGCTATCCTCACCCGCGCAAAAGTGGGTCATGAGGCTTGTTAATGCTGCCATTGTTCTCGGCTTTTCTTGGCCGAGATGTCTGGCAAGCCATTCGTCACGGATGCTATGCTTAAAAGCTGCCAAGGCTTCGGCGTCCGGACAATCGACTATTTGGTTCTTTTTAGTAAGAAACCTGTTCCAGAGCTTTCGGGCTGACTCTCCGGGCTGTTGAGTTATATGACTCAAATTGTCCGTGTCCGGAGGTCGGACATAAGTCCCTTGAAAATTTGCCCAAAAAGCGTCTTCGAGCTCTTCCCATCTTCCAATGGAGTTTTCGGGGAGGCTTTTAAGCCAGTGCCGAGCTGGCCCTTTGAGATTGAGGGGTAAGTACTTGATGGCGTGGAGATCATCTCCTCGAGCCATATGGATATGGAGGATATAGTCCTCAATCCAGACCCCAGGGTCTATTGTTCCGTCGTATGCCTCTATATTTACGGGTCTGAATCCCTCTGGATATTCATGATCCAGCACCTCATCGGTGAAACATAGGGGGTGTGCGGCACCCCTGTATCCTGGTGCACCGCGTTCTTCGGATGTTTGTTGTGTTGCGTTGTATGCTGGAGCGCGCTTACGTGGTCCATAGATGGATCTGGTTGTGCCGTCCTTTTGATGCGAGTCCTCGGGTGGATCGCGTATTGGCTTATGTGCGACGTTGTTTGCCGCTTTATGTTGGCCGTGAGGTCGCCTATCCAGCCAGATGGCTGTTTTGATTTTTGGTTGTGGGGGATCTAAGGCCTCCTCATCGAATTCAGGTAGCAACTTCCGCTTTGGGTAGCTCTTGGTGGGGCGATTACCGCCGTACTTTGCTGCTGTGTTGAGTACTTTGCTCCATCTGATTTGGAATGTGTCTTGCGCAGCTTTGAGCCTTTGCTTCTACTTTTTTAGACTCCTCGCGGTGGCAACGAGCCTTTGATGGGCATTCTATTGCTTCGGGTGTCCGTCCGGTGTGACGTCATCTGGATTATGATCTTTGACAGAGTCGGGTTGTTCGGCTTGATTCTCCGTGTTGCCGTGGTCCGACAATGGTCCCCCCTGCTCTAACACTGGGTCTGTATGATCGTTGTTTCTGCCGAGGCGGGATTTGGGGCGGCGCTTACGCCGCTGTTTTGACTGCTTCTCGAGGGAACAACCCTTCGTTGCGTCCTTCCGTTCCTCGTCGTCATTTTCCTTTGGTGTGTCCACCATGTATACGTCATGTGGTGAAGTGGGCGTCCAGTGCCCTGTGGCCAGTGGTTCCTCTTCGTCTCTCGCATCGTCGTACATACCGTCGATGTCTTCGGAGTCGAAGTCGAGCATGTTGGTTAAGTCATCGACAGTGGCTACTAAGTGGGTGGTGGGTGGGCCGCGAATTTCTCCGTCGTCCGCATCCCAGTCCTGCCGGACATAGTTCGGCCAGGATTCTCCTGACAAGGAGAGAGACCTTAATAAGTTCAGTATGTCGCCAAAGGGCGAGTGCTGAAAAATATCCGTGGAGGTAAACTCCATGATCGGCGTCCAATCGGATTTGATAGGAACGGGCGCAGGTGGCTCGGAGTCTGTGGCCGAGGAAGGATCCGACAGTTTAACAACACGGCTCTCATGCAAGGTAAGGTCGATGTTTGGCTTGATCGCTGCTGCAGGTAAGGCCTCCGTGGCAGGGTCCATCCACCCGTCCATGGACGGCACAACTGGCTCCGAATTGAGGGTCGGAGCGGCTGCCTGTGCGATCTCCTGAACACTGTCCGATGGTAGAGCTAAATCGTACTCATCGTGACCGCGTGACGCACGAGGCAGAGGCTCGAATCTGTTGAAGATCAAGTCTCCACGGATATCGGCCGTGTAGTTTAAGCTTCCAAACCTGACCTGGTGGCCAGGGGCGTAACTTTCAATCTGCTCCAGATGGCCAAGCGAATTGGCCCACAGTGTAAAGTCGCCGAACACGAAGATCTGTCCAGGGAGAAAAGTCTCACCCTGGACTGCATCGCTATCGATGATAGTAGGAGCCGTCAAGCCTAACGGCAATGACACAGAGGAACTCTCAATGAAAGCACCAATGTCGGTGTCAAAACCGGCGGATCTCGGGTAGGGGGTCCCGAACTGTGCGTCTAAGGTGGATGGTAACAGGAGGCAGGGGACACAATGTTTTACCCAGGTTCGGGCCCTCTTGATGGAGGTAAAACCCTACGTCCTGCTTGATTAATATTGATGATATGGGTAGTACAAGAGTAGATCTACCACGAGATCGGAGAGGCTAAACCCTAGAAGCTAGCCTATGGTATGATTGTATGTTGTCCTACGGACTAAAATCCTCCAGTTTATATAGACATCGGAGAGGTTAGGGTTACACAAGGTCGGTTACAAAGGAGGAGATACACATTCCGTATTGCCTAGCTTGCCTTCCACGCCAAGTAGAGTCCCATCCGGACACGAGACGAAGTCTTCAATCCTGTATCTTCATAGTCTAACAGTCCGGCCAATGGAGATAGTCCGGCTGTCCGGAGACCCCCTAATCCAGGACTCCCACATATACCATCGACTTCTTGGTTTTGTTTGTTTTGGAGGCGTGCCTTGCGACTCGCCACTCGATGGTGAGCCTTGGGTTTTCGTGCATCTTCTTCATGTATGTGGGACGGGCACTCGCATCCATGTTCGTGCGTTCTTGCAGCGGTAGTGGGAGGATGTCCAATGGGGACACCACGATGAAGCTATAAACCACCTCGAAGGGAGACTTCACTACAAAAAAAAGACACATTCGTGACATTTTGGCCTGAACGAATTTTGTGTGTGTCATGATTATGACACTTCTATGATGATAATTGTGACAAAAACACGTATCATCATAGATGTGGTGGGCTCCTACTTCTATGAAAAAAAATCATGACAGAAAATGGGCTTTTCTTCCTGGGCGGGCCGGGGACGCACCTACATGACATTCTTTGGGCCGTCCATGACGGAAAAAAATCATGGTAGAAGGGAGGGCGAGGAAAATTTCGGGAGTTCCCGGTTACAGTGGGTGGTCGGGGCCGAGCGATGCACAGAGGTTTGCGCGTTTCTCTCGTATACGTACGCGTGTGTGTGCTAGGCATTGGGCTCTAACTGAAACTGAACGAGACGTTCGCTTACTAAACCCGAGCAATTGCATTAGCTACATTAATGAACTTGAGCGATCGATCCCTGGCTGTTAACCGAACCAGAGCGATTCCTTCATTGCTGACTGAACCCGAGCGATTCCTTCGCTATTGCTGCTAACTGAACCCCAGTGATCAATTGCTGCTGCTGCTTACTGAAGCCGATCAAACCTGCCTCTTGATGAACAGTGACTGTTGGAGGTTGGTTGAACGAGTCGAGACGTGGTGAGTCTAGCCGGTTGGTTGGGGTTGGATGAACAGTTCCTGGTGGGGTTGGATGAATAGGACCCCGTGGCAGTAGGCCGCTGCCGCTGGATGAACATGACCCTTAGGAGGCCGCCACACCCGAGCAGGTTGGGGGTGGATGAACAGGACCCCATGGAGGGCTGGTTGAACAGTAGCTGACGGAGGCTGGATGAATAGTAGCTGGTGGAGGCAGGAGGAAGACACGGTGGATGAACAGTAGCAGGTGGAGGCTGGAGGAAGTCGACGGTGGATGGACAGTAGCCCGTTGAGGCTGGAGCGAGGCAGTAGACGGTGGATGAACAGTAGCCCATGGAGTCCCATTTTGCAGTACGCCACACTCCTCCCGATGAACATGACCTCATTTCGACCATAGGAGCTCGAACAGAAGTTCGTTTCTCCGTTTTGTGGTACACCAGACCCCTCACGATGAACATGATCCTGTTTCGACCATTGCCGATCGAACAAAAGGTCATTTCCTCCGTACCGCAGTATGCCAGACCCTGTTTGGATATTCCGTCCAAGCCGGTTGGCTCCCGTTGAACATGATGCATTCTGACCCAGTTTGTTGCCTTCCGATGAACATGATGCTCTTTCTCTGTTCCGACCTAGCTGGTTGGCTGCCCGATGAACATGATGCCATCACTGTGCGCGTTCGAGACCATGCCCGTATGTACGTAAGTGTCCGTCATTTTTGCAGCGTGGCTGTCGTATGTGTACACGATTTAGATAAGACTGCCTGAATAGTTACCACTCCTTACTAGGCCACGGTTCATCATGGCAGAAAGACCGATGGGCCAGTATGTACGTACACATTTGCGACCAGAATGACAACGCTACGTACGCTTTGAAGGAAATATGCCCTAGAGGCAATAATAAAGTTATTATTTATTTCCTTATAATCATGATAAATGTTTATTATTCATGCTAGAATTGTATTAACCGGAAACATAATACATGTGTGAATACATAGACAAACAAAGTGTCACTAGTATGCCTCTACTTGACTAGCTCGTTAATCAAAGATGGTTATGTTTCCTAACCATGAACAATGAGTTGTTATTTGATTAACGGGATCACATCATTAAGAGAATGATCTGATTGACATGACCCATTCCATTAGCTTAGCACCCGATCGTTTAGTATGTTGCTATTGCTTTCTTCATGACTTATACATGTTCCTATAACTATGAGATTATGCAACTCCCGTTTACCGGAGGAACACTTTGGGTACTACCAAACGTCACAACATAACTGGGTGATTATAAAGGAGTACTACAGGTGTCTCCAAAGGTACATGTTGGGTTGGCGTATTTCGAGATTAGGTTTTGTCACTCCGATTGTCGGAGAGGTATCTCTGGGCCCTCACGGTAATACACATCACTTAAGCCTTGCAAGCATTGCAACTAAATGAGTTAGTTGCGGGATGATGTATTACAGAACGAGTAAAGAGACTTACCGGTAACGAGATTGAACTAGGTATTGGAATACCGACGATCGAATCTCGGGAAAGTAACATACCGATGACAAAGGGAACAACGTATGTTGTTATGTGGTCTGACCGATAAAGATCTTCGTAGAATATGTAGGAGCCAATATGGGCATCCAGGTCCCGCTATTGGTTATTGACCGGAGACGAGTCTCGGTCATGTCTACATTGTTCTCGAACCCGTAGGGTCCGCACGCTTAAGGTTACGATGATAGTTATATTATGAGTTTATGCATTTTGATGTACCGAAGGTTGTTCGGAGTCCCGGATGTGATCACGGACACGACGAGGAGTCTCGAAATGGTCGAAACATAAAGATTGATATATTGGAAGCCTATATTTGGACATCGGAAGTGTTCCGGGTGAAATCGGGATTTTACCGGAGTACCGGGAGGTTACCGGAACCCCCTGGGAGCCATATGGGCCTTAATGGGCTTTAGTGGAAAGGAGAAAGGGGCAGCCCAAGGTGGCCGCGCGCCTCCCCCTTCCCCTAGTTCTATTAGGACTAGGAGAGGTGGCCGGCCCCCCTCTCCCTCTTTCCCCCTCGGGGAATCCTAGTCCAACTAGGATTGGGGGGGGGAGTCCTACTCCCGGGAGGAGTAGGACTCCTCCTGCGCCCTCCTCCTGGCCGGCGGCCCCCTCCCCCTTGGCTCCTTTATATACTGAGGCAGAGGCACCTCAGAAACACACAAGTTGATCCACGTGATCTATTCCTTAGCCGTGTGCGGTGCCCCAGCCACCATAATCCTCGATAATACTGTAGCGGAGTTTAGGCGAAGTCCTGCTGCTGTGGTACATCAAGATCATCACCACGCCGTCGTGCTGACGGAACTCTTCCCCGACACTTTGCTGGATCGGAGTCCGGGGATCTTCATCGAGCTGAACGTGTGCTCGAACTCGGAGAAGCCGTAGTTTCGGTGCTTGATCGGTCGGATCGTGAAGACGTACGACTACATCAACCAAACGCTTCCGTTGTGGATCTACTAGGTATGTAGATCACACTCTCCCCTCGTTGCTATGCATCACATGATCTTGCGTGTGCGTAGGATTTTTTTTGAAATTACTACGAATCCCAACAGTGGCATCCGAGCCTAGGTTATTTATGTTGATGTTATATGCACGAGTAGAACACAAGTGAGTTGTGGGCGATATAAGTCATACTGCCTACCAGCATGTCATACTTTGGTTCGGCGGCATTGTTGGATGAGACGACCCGGACCAACATTACGCGTACGCTTACGCGAGACCGGTTTCCCCGACGTGCTTTGCACATAGGTGGCTTGCGGGCGACTGTCTCTCCAACTTTAGTTGAACCAAGTATGGCTACGCCCGGTCCTTGCGAAGGTTAAAACGGAGTCTATTTGACAAACTATCGTTGTGGTTCTGATGCGTAGGTGAGATTGGTTCTTGCTTAAGCCCGTAGCAGCCACGTAAAACTTGCAACAACAAAGTAGAGGACGTCTAACTTGTTTTTGCAAGGCATGTTGTGATGTGATATGGTCAAGACATGATGCTGAATTTTATTGTATGAGATGATCATGTTTTGTAACCGAGTTATCGGCAACTGGCAGGAGCCTTATGGTTGTCGTTTTATTGTATGCAATTGCAATCGCGCTGTAATGCTTTACTTTTATCACTAAGTGGTAGCGATAGTCGTAGAAGCACAAGCTTGGCGAGACGACAACGATACTACGATGGAGATCAAGGTGTCACGCCGGTGACGATGGTGATCACGACGGTGCTTCGGAGATGGAGATCACAAGCACAAGATGATGATGGCCATATCATATCACTTATATTGATTGCATGTGAAGTTTATCCTTTTATGCATCTTATCTTGCTTTGATTGACGGTAGCATTATAAGATGATCTCTCACTAAATTATCAAGAAGTGTTCTCCCTGAGTATGCACCGTTGCGAAAGTTCTTCGTGCTGAGACACCACGTGATGATCGGGTGTGATAGGCTCTACGTTCAAATACAACGGGTGCAAAACAGTTGCACACGCGGAATACTCAGGTTATACTTGACGAGCCAAGCATATGCAGATATGGCCTCGGAACACGGAGACCGAAAGGTCGAGCGTGAATCATATAGCAGATATGATCAACATAACGATGTTCACCATTGAAAACTACTCCATCTCACGTGATGATCGGACATGGTTTAGTTGATTTGGATCACGTAATCACTTAGAGGATTAGAGGGATGTCTATCTAAGTGGGAGTTCTTAAGTAATATGATTAACTGAACCTAAATTTATCATGAACTTAGTACCTGATAGTATCTTGCTTGTCTATGTTTGATTGTAGATAGATGGCCCGTGCTGTTGTTCCGTTGAATTTTAATGCGTTCCTTGAGAAAGCAAAGTTGAAAGATGATGGTAGCAATTACACGGACTGGGTCCGTAACTTGAGGATTATCCTCATTGCTGCACAGAAGAATTACGTCCTAGAAGCACCGCTGCGTGCCAGGCCTGCTGCAGGAGCAACGCCAGATGTTATGAATGTCTGGCAGAGCAAAGCTGATGACTACTCGATAGTTCAGTGTGCCATGCTTTACGGCTTAGAATCGGGACTTCAACAACGTTTTGAACGTCATGGAGCATATGAGATGTTCCAGGAGTTGAAGTTAATATTTCAAGCAAATGCCCGGATTGAGAGATATGAAGTCTCCAATAAGTTCTATAGCTGCAAGATGGAGGAGAACAGTTCTGTCAGTGAGCATATACTCAAAATGTCTGGGTATAATAATCACTTGATTCAATTGGGAGTTAATCTTCCAGATGATTGCGTCATTGACAGAATTCTTCAATCACTACCACCAAGCTACAAGAGCTTCGTGATGAACTATAATATGTAAGGGATGAACAAGACTATTCCCGAGCTCTTCGCGATGCTGAAAGCTGCGGAGGTAGAAATCAAGAAGGAGCATCAAGTGTTGATGGTCAACAAGACCACTAGTTTCAAGAAAAAGGGCAAAGGGAAGAAGAAGGGGAACTTCAAAAAGAACGGCAAGCAAGTTGCTACTCAAGAGAAGAAACCCAAACCTGGACCTAAGCCTGAAACTGAGTGCTTCTATTGCAAGCAGACTGGTCACTGGAAGCGGAACTGCCCCAAGTATTTGGCGGATAAGAAGGATGGCAAGGTGAACAAAGGTATATGTGATATACATGTTATTGATGTGTACCTTACTAATGCTCGCAGTAGCACCTGGGTATTTGATACTGGTTCTGTTGCTAATATTTGCAACTCGAAACAGGGACTACGGATCAAGTGAAGATTGGCTAAGGACGAGGTGACGATGCGTGTGGGAAACGGTTCCAAAGTCGATGTGATCGCAGTCGGCATGCTACCTCTACATCTACCTTCGGGATTAGTATTAGACCTAAATAATTTTTATTTGGTGCCAGCGTTAAGCATGAACATTATATCTGGATCTTGTTTGATGCGAGACGGTTATTCATTTAAATCAGAGAATAATGGTTGTCCTATTTATATGAGTAATATCTTTTATGGTCATGCACCCTTGAAGAGTGGTCTATTCTTGTTGAATCTCGATAGTAGTAACCCACATATTCATAATGTTGAAGCCAAAAGATGCAGAGTTGATAATGAAAGTGCAACTTATTTGTGGCACTACCGTTTAGGTAATATCGGTGTAAAGCGCATGAAGAAACTCCATTCTGATGGACTTTTGGAACCACTTGATTATGAATCACTTGGTACTTGCGAACCGTGCCTCATGGGCAAGATGACCAAAACACCGTTCTCCGGTACTATGGAGAGAGCAACAGATTTGTTGGAAATCATACATACAGATGTATGTGGTCCGATGAATATTGAGGCTCGTGGCGGATATCGTTATTTTCTCACCTTCAAAGATGATTTAAGCAGATATGGGTATATCTACTTAATGAAACATAAGTCTGAAACATTTGAAAAGTTCAAGGAATTTCAGAGTGAAGTTGAAAATCATCGTAACAAGAAAATAAAGTTTCTATGATCTGATCGTGGAGGAGAATATTTGAGTTACGAGTTTGGTGTACATTTGAAAAATTGTGGAATAGTTTCGCAACTCACGCCACCCGGAACACCTCAGCGTAATGGTGTGTCCGAACGTCGTAATCGTACTTTACTAGATATGGTGCGATCTATGATGTCTCTTACTAATTTACCGCTATCGTTTTGGGGATACGCTCTAGAGACGGCCGCATTCAAGTTAAATAGGGCACCATCAAAATCCGTTGAGACGACGCCTTATGAACTGTGGTTTGGCAAGAAACCAAAGTTGTCATTTCTGAAAGTTTGGGGCTGCGATGCTTATGTGAAAAAGCTTCAACCTGATAAGCTCGAACCCAAATCGGAGAAATGTGTCTTCATAGGATATCCAAAGGAAACTATCGGATACACCTTCTATCACAGATCCGAAGGCAAGACTTTTGTTGCTAAATTCGGAAACTTTCTGGAGAAGGAGTTTCTCTCAAAAGAAGTGAGTGGGAGGAAAGTAGAACTTGATGAGGTAACTGTACCTGCTCCCTTATTGTAAAGTAGTACATCACAGAAAACTATTTCTATGACACCTACACCAGTTAGTGAGGAAGCTAATGATAATGATCATGAAACTTTAGAACAAGATACTACTGAACCTCGTAGATCAACCAGAGCAAGATCCGCACCAGAGTGGTACAGTAATCCCGTTCTGGAAGTCATGCTACTAGATCATGATGAACCTACGAACTATGAAGAAGCGATGGTGAGCCCAGATTCCACAAAGTGGCTTGAAGCCATGAAATCTGAGATGGGATCCATGTATGAGAACAAAGTGTGGACTTTGGTTGACTTGCCCGATGATCGGCAAGCAATTGAGAATAAATGGATCTTCAAGAAGAAGACTGACGCTGACGGTAATATCACTGTCTACAAAGCTCGACTTGTCGCGAAAGGTTTTCGGCAAGTTCAAGGGATTGACTACGATGAGACCTTCTCACCCGTAGCGATGCTTAAGTCTGTCCGAATCATGTTAGCAATTGCCGCATTTTATGATTATGAAATTTGGCAGATGGATGTCAAAACTGCATTCCTGAATGGATTTCTAGAAGAAGAGTTGTATATGATGCAACCAAAAGGTTTTGTCGATCCAAAGGGAGCTAACAAAGTGTGCAAGCTCCAGCGATCCATTTATGGACTGGTGCAAGCCTCTCGGAGTTGGAATAAACGTTTTGATAGTGTGATCAAAGCATTTGGTTTTATACAGACTTTTGGAGAAGCCTGTATTTACAAGAAAGTGAGTGGGAGCTCTGTAGCATTTCTGATATTATATGTGGATGACATATTATTAATTGGAAATAATATAGAATTTCTGGATAGCATAAAGGGATACTTGAATAAGAGTTTTTCAATGAAAGACCTCGGTGAAGCTGCTTAGATATTAGGCATTAAGATCTATAGAGATAGATCAAGATGCTTAATTGGACTTTCACAAACAACATACCTTGACAAAATTTTGAAGAAGTTCAAAATGGATCAAGCAAAGAAAGGATTCTTGCCTGTGTTACAAGGTGTGAAATTGAGTAAGACTCAATGCCCGACCACTGCAGAAGATAGAGAGAATATGAAAGATGTTCCCTATGCATCAGCAATAGGATCTATCATGTATGCAATGCTGTGTACCAGACCTGATGTGTGCCTTGCTATAAGTCTAGTAGGGAGGTACCAAAGTAATCCAGGAGTGGATCACTGGACAGCGGTCAAGAACATCCTGAAATACCTGAAAAGGACTAAGGATATGCTTCTCGTATATGGAGGTGACAAAGAGCTCGTCATAAATGGTTACGTTGATGCAAGCTTTGACACTGATCCGAACGATTCTAAATCGCAAACCGGATACGTGTTTACATTAAACGGTGGAGCTGTCAGTTGGTGCAGTTCTGAACAAAGCGTCGTAGCAGGATCTACATGTGAAGCGGAGTACATAGCTGCTTCGGAAGCAGCGAACAAAGGAGTCTGGATGAAGGAGTTCATATCCGATCTAGGTGTCATACCTAGTGCATCGGGTCCAATGAAAATCTTTTGTGACAATACTGGTGCAATTGCCTTGGCAAAGGAATCCAGATTTCACAAGAGAACCAAGCACATCAAGAGATGCTTCAATTCCATCCGGGATCTAGTCCAGGTGGGAGACATAGAGATTTGCAAGATACATACGGATCTGAATGTTGCAGACCCATTGACTAAGCCTCTTCCACGAGCAAAACATGATCAGCACCAAGGCTCCATGGGTGTTAGAATCATTACGGTGTAATCTAGATTATTGACTCTAGTGCAAGTGGGAGACTAAAGGAAATATGCCCTAGAGGCAATAATAAAGTTATTATTTATTTCCTTATAATCATGATAAATGTTTATTATTCATGCTAGAATTGTATTAACCGGAAACATAATACATGTGTGAATACATAGACAAACAAAGTGTCACTAGTATGCCTCTACTTGACTAGCTCGTTAATCAAAGATGGTTATGTTTCCTAACCATGAACAATGAGTTGTTATTTGATTAACGGGATCACATCATTAAGAGAATGATCTGATTGACATGACCCATTCACCATTAGCTTAGCACCCGATCGTTTAGTATGTTGCTATTGCTTTCTTCATGACTTATACATGTTCCTATAACTATGAGATTATGCAACTCCCGTTTACCGGAGGAACACTTTGGGTACTACCAAACGTCACAACGTAACTGGGTGATTATAAAGGAGTACTACAGGTGTCTCCAAAGGTACATGTTGGGTTGGCGTATTTCGAGATTAGGTTTTGTCACTCCGATTGTCGGAGAGGTATCTCTGGGCCCTCTTGGTAATACACATCACTTAAGCCTTGCAAGCATTGCAACTAAATGAGTTAGTTGCGGGATGATGTATTACAGAACGAGTAAAGAGACTTACCGGTAACGAGATTGAACTAGGTATTGGAATACCGACGATCGAATATCGGGCAAGTAACATACCGATGACAAAGGGAACAACGTATGTTGTTATGCCGTCTGACCGATAAAGATCTTCGTAGAATATGTAGGAGCCAATATGGGCATCCAGGTCCCGCTATTGGTTATTGACCGTAGACGAGTCTCGGTCATGTCTACATTGTTCTCGAACCCGTAGGGTCCGCACGCTTAAGGTTACGATGACAGTTATATTATGAGTTTATGCATTTTGATGTACCGAAGGTTGTTCGGAGTCCCGGATGTGATCACGAACATGACGAGGAGTCTCGAAGTGGTCGAGACATAAAGATTGATATATTGGAAGCCTATATTTGGACATCGGAAGTGTTCCGGGTGAAATCGGGATTTTACCGGAGTACCGGGAGGTTACCGGAACCCCCCGGGAGCCATATAGGCCTTAATGGGCTTTAGTGGAAAGGAGAAAGGGGCAGCCCAAGGTGGCCGCGCGCCTCCCCCCTTCCCCTAGTCCTATTAGGACTAGGAGAGGTGGCCGGCCCCCCTCTCCCTCTTTCCCCCTCGGGGAATCCTAGTCCAACTAGGATGGGGGGGGAGTCCTACTCCCGGGAGGAGTAGGACTCCTCCTGCGCCCTCCTCCTGGCTGGCGGCCCCCTCCCCCGTGGCTCCTTTATATACTGAGGCAGAGGCACCCCAGAAACACACAAGTTGATCCACGTGATCTATTCCTTAGCCGTGTGCGGTGCCCCAGCCACCATAGTCCTCGATAATACTGTAGCGGAGTTTAGGTGAAGTCCTGCTGCTGTGGTACATCAAGATCGTCACCACGCTGTCCTGCTGACGGAACTCTTCCCCGACACTTTGCTGGATCGGAGTCCGGGGATTGTCATCGAGCTGAACATGTGCTCGAACACGGAGGTGCCGTAGTTTCGGTGCTTGATCGGTCGGATCGTGAAGACGTACGACTACATCAACCAAACGCTTCCGTTGTGGATCTACTAGGTATGTAGATCACACTCTCCCCTCGTTGCTATGCATCACATGATCTTGCGTGTGCGTAGGATTTTTTTTGAAATTACTACGAAACCCGACACGCTTTGACCAGGTGGTTCTCGGCTGTCAAGGAGGATAAGGAGGCACTTCCTTGGATGCAAAGATATTGATGGTGCGTCCGAGCTATCAGGGGGAGGATTCATTTTTTGCACATAATAAGGAGGCACTTCCTTGCGTGCGAAGATGTAGCTAGTGGGTCCAGCTATCAGCCTCACCACGTACAGTCCTCTTTCGATGGTTGTCGTTCATTGACCATGTTGACCATGCCGCGCAGACAGGACCCAGGCGGTGGACGATAGTGAGGCAGGGAATGACGTGGAGCCTGGGAACACGTGAAGGGTAGTACGAGGGTTGACTAGTTCGACTGTGGTGTGAGGCTGCCGTCACCGTAGAATAACAAGGGGTGTGGGTGAGTAGAGGGATGGCCTGGCTAGCGGTGGGAGTAGGAGGGGGCAGTGAGGCCCGCGTGGCAGCACAGCCGACCATGGGAGGCAGGAGCACGCGGTAGTTTGGACGGCTGGAGCAAGAAAACCAGAGGTTGAAGAAGTAGGACGACCGTTGGATGTTAATAATCCAACGGTCACTGGTCATAGAATCGTTTGTTGACTAAGTTGACAAAGCCCTATGTACGTGTCAACTCAGTAGGGCCACAAGTCAGCCTCCAAATCTGGTGGGCCCCTGCTGTCATGGGGAGCCACTGTTATTTTTCACTTAATAAAGAGACACTTCCTTCCGTGCGAAGATATAGCTGGTGGGTCCCAGCTGTCATGGGGAGGATTCATTTTTTGGCGTAATAAGGAGGTACTTGCTTGTGTGCGGCCATGGACCATGTGGGTCCCAACTCCCAGCCTCTCTATGTACATCCCTTTTCCGATGTTGTCGTTTGTTAACAACGTTGACCATGCCGTGCCGAGAACACCAACGAGGTGGAAAACGGCAAGACTGAGGAAGGGAATGCCCCAGAGGCGGCGAAACCACAATAGTGGAGGGATGTGGGCGAGTAGAGGGATGGCCTGGCTAGCGGTGGGAGTAGTACGGGGCGGCGAGGCCTGTGCGACAGCATAATCGGCCACGAGAGGCGGGAGCAGGCGGTCTCGCCGGTTCTGGATTTGGCGGCTGGAGGAAGAAGATCAGAGATTGAAGAAGCACGACAACCGTTGGATTGACATCCAACTGTCACTTCTACTAAAATCATTTGTTGACGTATATAATAAGTAAAAAAATCTTGCATACTGATCAACTTAATAGGCCCACAAGTTAGCCCATTTCCTATTTTTTTAATAATTTACAATTCATTTGCAACTTCTTATGCAATTTATTGCAGCCAATTTTCTTTTTGTTGGCCAGGGCGAGGGTTAAAAATTTAAACAAAATTTTGCATATTTCAGTGGGGTCCAAACTATTTTTAATACCGAAATGTCGAGCTAGATTTAAAGTACTTTGAAGATATATTTAAATCAGGTTAAAGCCCAATGAAATTGAAATCTAAAAATGTGAAACATTCAGAAATTTGAAAGTAATTGCCAATTTGTCGTGTTTTTTTATACTTACAGCCCATTTCATGTTACTTTTAAGATTTGCAGCCATCTTGAAAGAGTTGCAACCCAGCAGGGTGGAGAAAAATAAGTAGACCTGGGTTGGGTATGCTTGTATTGGGTATTCTTCAGAAAAAATAAACTGGGCTAGCCATTTTCACAAAGAAAAAATAGCTGGGTTGGTCATGTGGTGAACGTAAAATAGAAGCATGGGCTAGACGGGCCACAACCCAGTTGAAACCTTGCTCCGTCTCAACAATAACAAAAAAAATACTGCTCCAGCAGCTACGTCCCAGGTGCCAGCCACTCTTGTTTTGTTCTCTTGTTTATTGACTATACGCTGACAATGTCGTGGGTCCCAGATGTCAGCAAACCACTAGGAGGAAGCATTTACTTTTTCTATACGCGTACAATGGAGTATTAACAAAAAATGAAGAACTTGCTTGCGTACGGCCATGGACATGGTGGGTCCCTACTTTCATCCTCTCCATGTACAGTCCTCTCCCGGTTCCTCTAGTTTGTTGACCATGTTGACAACGCGAGAGGGTGGCATCGCAACAAGCGCACCAAAGCGCGCAGAGGACTACAACGAGGCCTCAGACGGGAACAAACAGGAGCCCGGGAAGATGCGGTGGTGAAGTCACGGGCGAAGGGGAGTACAAGGGTTGACTGGTTCGGGTGCAGGGTGGGGCCGACGTCGGTGTTAACGATTTATGAGATGGTGGGGCGGCGATGAATGCACCTCAGCCAGCCATGGGAGGCGGGAGCCGGCGGCCCCGCCAGCGCTGGTTTGGTTTTGGCAGCTGGAGGAAGACGAGACTGAAGAAACACGACCGACTATAAAAGCAGCAGGAGTACTTAACAACCTTAACTGAAAACAGCAGGGGCATTTAACAACCATAGCTGAAAGTAGTATGAGTACTTATACAGGTTCAACCGTACAAAGCACACCTCAAACAATGCTAGTTTGCCTACAGTTAACTAAGGTTGAGGCCACCAAGCCCCAAGACAAGGCCCAGGCGCCACCCCGTGCATCCACAACCTTCTAAAAGCGGCTTCATCTTGCAATGTGGTCAATAAATAGGATATTCGCTTCAGAGCCATGGAAAAGCATGAGCATAACCTTCCGTCCTATTCTCCAAGATGGATTGGCCTTCATTATTTGAGACCACCCATGAATAAGTATCTTTTCACCTCCAAGGAAAATGGAGTAGGTCGACATAAACATCATGTTGTGGCCAAGCGCAAGTCTGAGCCGACCATGGATAGGCATCTGTATAGGAACAATAAAACTGGGCAGTTTCTGTTTCAAGAAGATCACAACTGTAAAACTGTGTATAAGCAAGAGTTTATGAACAACATATATAATAGAAAACAACTCGTACCATAAGTTTCTTGACACAGTTGGACCCGTTCAACGTGTGCACCAGTGGCACACATATCCCACGTAGCCTTCCACCATTGAAACGCCCCACAAGGACCTCAAGATGATCAATAAAGTGTAGGAGCTGGTGGATGTCGTCCCAGTCAACTTCAGTGCCATCAGTAACAGTCGAGTTCTTATCAAATAACAAACAAGTAGTGTCCTGAACTTTGTAATAACCTACACGTGCCACCAATTATAAGAAATATTAGTTAGAAGTAGCATCTTCGTGAGAGAAGGGAATCAAAAATTGTTGCTACTTCTAAAGTCAAATTGTAATTAGTTTGACAAAACATGTGGAATAAGAAGTAATCGAGGCAACATGCAAGAACCAGATACAAAACTAACATGGATGAACTACTGGAACGACGTCGGGGTGGAAGGTCACAGTGAAGATGAGACCAGGTTCTGCTATTTCCATCAACATTTGTGTGCCAACTTTCAGTCCATAACACTTGAAAAAGTTTATCCAAGTTCGGCCATAAAGAAGCAGCGATCTTCTTGGTTCATGAACCCAACTGGGAACTTATATCCATGGCGTGTCTTCAATGTGACCATTAAACTTGATGTGGAGCATCCTATGGACATCACCATGTCAAGAGTCCGTTTGGCAAGTGACACGTGCGACATCTACTTCACATACATAAAGGTGAATCATCTCCTTTACACGTGCTCACCTGACCCCTTCGAGGATGGTATACTACTTGACACTTCTCCCGTGTGCATGCATAGGTATTGTCGGAGCTTCACAGATGTTGAGGAGGCGCGCAAGCGCCAAGGAACAACTACACCATCCGCGAGGGAAGCCTGGAAGCGACGACGGAAGAAGACAGAGCTGCTGAAGCTACAGCGGCCGGACATCCGGGCCAGAGGCCGTTCATCCGGCGCCTGTGCAGCCTCCAAGGAGCTGCACCAACAGACGGCCGAAGCATCAGCGGTTGGAGAGGTGCGTTAGGTGCAGCGGGTGGTGGTGGTGGAAGACGCGCGAGCAATTCATTAAACTTGTTATCGAGCTTTGTTTCGAACGTCTTCTCAAAGCCAGTGATCTTCTCCATGGCCTCTTCAAAATTGTTCAGCACATCTTGCACCTGTTCAGTCATCATTTGCTGAAACTTATCATGAAGCTCCTTGTTCGATAAATTCTCCCAGTCAATCTCGTCGGCTTGTGATCCTGGCATGGTTAGCTGATGAGGACATCAATACAATTGTTACACCCACAGCCCCTGCTGCTATACATACTGGACCAATTACTAGAGCTCGTGCACGCCAACTAAATTACCAGGTACTTTCGTTTCTTGGTAATGATTCTAATGTTCATGAGAATATGATGCTGCCTAAATTGGATACATTTATTTTGCTTACAAATGAAGGGCCTAGCTTGGAGAAGGATGAACATTGGAGCAAGAACAAGCATGGAGATGATGGCATGCGCAAGGGAAACAAGAACGGAGTTACAAGTGATGATTTCAGGACTTTGAAGCCACCATAATGGGTGCATGAAGCCTTGGACGAAATATACAAGATGCCACTTCATAAATTTCGTCCCGAGGCTCTTTTAGGTGCTGCGTCACCTTATTATTGGGCCAGGCCCATGTAATTTCGAAATACATAAGTATAGGCTATTTTTAGAGTCCGTATGTGTGGGGAAACAAGAGATAGGGTTGATTTCGGACTCCTCCACCAAGGGCCACGAAATTCCCCCCTCTTCCTCCATATATACAGCCCTTAGGGCATCGTTTAGACGTTGGGTTTTGTTTAGATTAAAAGTTCGCCATAGCTGCAACTTCGCGTACTTCGTTTGTGTTCAACGACCAGACAAAGGCGTCACAGAACCCCACCTTGATCAATAAAGCTTTCATCTTATATTCGCAATATCCAGAATTGCAATCTCAGTTTCTTGCTTGTTCTTCGTTTGCTCGCAGGAAACAGACCCTCGTGGTCAGGTTGATCGTGCTCCGGCGTGGTCAATAACCTCTCGGAGTTGGTTTAGCGATTGCTAAGGCGCGACGTCCTCGCACGTTCGTAGTCGGATCGTCAAAGTCGACTTCCACCAAAGCGAAATCCACCATCTCATCGAAAGACGGGACACCTTTGCCTCTATCAAGTGGTATCAGATTTCCAGGTTGCTCGGTGAGATTTTACAGTTTTTCGTAGTTTAGATCGAGTCTGTTCTTCATACCTATAGTCCATGAAAAAGCCACAAAAAAAAATTAGGGTTAGTTCATCATATCCGAACCAATCTGAGCCTTGCATAATCTTTTTAGGGTTTTGCTTTGTTGAATTTGCGGTTGCATCGTCGTGTCTAGTTGCTGGTCTTAGAGTCTAGTCTTTTAGAGTTTCGAGTTCTGGTCATAAGTTGTCACGCCGCCGCCGCACCATCATCATCGCCCCTGCCATCTACCACCACCGCACCGAATCCGTATCCATATACCACCACCAATCCGTGTCCATATACCACCACCGATCCATATCCATATACTACCACCGCTACCACCACCGCTGCCATATACCACCACCATATATCCACCACCAATCCGAGTTCTTTGCTTATTAGGTTTGTTTTCGGGATCCATCTAGATTCCGATTCGTGTTTCCTTGCCGGAGTAGGTTTCGGAAAAAAAAAGAGTCGGGTAGCCACGCTCCGTTTAGGCCCAAATTTTTTCTGTAGAAGAATATTATCAGGAATTACAAACTGGCATGATTAGATGTGGTATTGTTGAGGAGAATGAAGCTATGCTTGCACGTTTTCTGGGTGGATTAAATAGAGAGATTCAGACCATTCTAGACTATAAGGAGTATACTAATATCACTCTTTTATTCCATCTTGCTTGTAAAGCTGAACGTGAAGTGCAGGATCGACAAGCATTGGGGCGAACTAACTTTTCTGTAGGCCGACCTTCATCATGGACACCACGTGCATCTTCTACTTCAACTGCACCAGCACCTCCATCCGGTGCCACCTCCAGCCGTGATACAAGAAAACAGGCACAACCACCATTATCTGCCAAGAGCGCACCTGCGGGGCCTGCACAGCGTTCTTCTTCTTCCATGGCATCAACAGGGCACACAAGTGATATTATTTGTCGTCGTTGTAAGGGAGGAGGTCATTATGCGAGAGAATGCAAATCTCCGCGTGTGATGATTGCTACCGCGGATGGTGGATATGAGTCCGCTAGTGACTATGATGAGGAGACTTTGGCTCTTATTACACGTGAAGAACATGGTGGAGATGATTCTGATCATGAGACGCAATACATGGCTCCTGAAGACACTGACAGGTATGAATGTTTAGTTGCTCAACGTGTTTTGAGTGTGCAGGTCACACAAGCTGAGCAAAATCAGAGGCACAATTTGTTCCATACCAAGGGAGTTGTGAAGGAACATTCTGTGCGCGTCATCATAGACGGAGGGAGCTGCAACAACTTGGCTAGCATGAAGATGGTGGAGAAGCTTTCTCTCACCACAAGACCACATCCACATCCTTACTACATCCAATGGTTCAACAACAGCGGCAAGGTTAAGGTAACACGTACTGTTCGTGTGCATTTTAGTATCTCTACATATGCTGATTATGTTGATTGTGATGTGGTACCTATGCAAGCATGTTCCTTATTACTTGGTAGACCATGGCAATTTGATAAAAATTCTGTACACCATGGTAGAAACAATCACTATACTCTTGTTCATAAGGATAAAAATATTACTTTGCTTCCTATGACTCCTGATTCCATTTTGAAAGATGATATTAATAGAGCTAATGATGAGGACATCAATACAATTGTTACACCCACAGCCCCTGCTGCTATACATACTGGACCAATTACTAGAGCTCGTGCACGCCAACTAAATTACCAGGTACTTTCGTTTCTTGGTAATGATTCTAATGTTCATGAGAATATGATGCTGCCTAAATTGGATACATTTGTTTTGCTTACAAATGAAGGGCCTAGCTTGGAGAAGGATGAACATTGGAGCAAGAACAAGCATGGAGATGATGGCATGCGCAAGGGGAACAAGAACGGAGTTACAAGTGATGATTTCAGGACTTTGAAGCCACCATAATGGGTGCATGAAGCCTTGGACGAAATATACAAGATGCCACTTCATAAAATTCGTCCCGAGGCTATTTTAGGTGCTGCGTCACCTTATTATTGGGCCAGGCCCATGTAATTTCGAAATACATAAGTATAGGCTATTTTTAGAGTTCGTATGTGTGGGGAAACAAGAGATAGGGTTGATTTCGGACTCCTCCACCAAGGGCCACAAAATTCCCCCCTCTTCCTCCATATATACAGCCCTTAGGGCATCGTTTAGACTTTGGGTTTTGTTTAGATTAAAAGTTCGCCATAGCTGCAACTTCGCGTACTTCGTTTGTGTTCAACGACCAGACAAAGGCGTCACAGAACCCCACCTTGATCAATAAAGCTTTCATCTTATATTCGCAATATCCAGATTGCAATCTTAGTTTCTTGCTTGTTCTTCGTTTGCTCGCAGGAAACAGACCCTCGTGGTCAGGTTGATCGTGCTCCGGCGTGGTCAATAACCTCTCGGAGTTGGTTTAGCGATTGCTAAGGCGCGACGTCCTCGCACGTTCGTAGTCGGATCGTCAAAGTCGACTTCCACCAAAGCGATATCCATCATCTCATCGAAAGATCGGGACCCTCGCCTCTATCATTAGCAGCAATAGAAACACACAAGAATATGATCCTACAGACTATGAACAAGTGGTGGTGGTGGGTGTCACAAATCCGTCAAGCAAATCTCAAATTCTTACCAGTTCTTACCCAGCAGCAGGCGGTGATCGGCAACCGTTGTAGTCAAAAACTCTCAAAGCTTGGATAGAGCGATTACCAGGGAAAGTCAAACGCACGACGTAGATGTATGTGGAGCTGGGAAGGCTTATAATATGGTAGCAAAAAGGGTCAGCAATAATCAATTCAGAGATGCAAAGTTGAATAAACGCTCAACGACGGTACTGTGCTGGTCCTAGGCTAGACTGTGCTAGAGACGCGAGCCTAGAACACTAACAAAATCACGACGCGGCACGTAAACAAGGGAAAAGCACACTCTGGAATTTTTTTTTCGCTCTTTTTTTTGCGCTCTTCTTTTTTTTTGCACTGCTTTTTTTTTTGCGAAAAATCACTATAATGGCGAGTGTCTCAAAACTCTTCTTAGCTCAAACTGACAGGATGGGCACGAAATTTTTTCGACCAATTTTTTTTTTTGACTGCCCGGACCCAAAAACTGGAAACGGGTCAAAAAAAACTTCCTATAATGGCACCTGTCTCAAAACACTCAGAAACACCTAAAAATAGGATAGCCAGAAATTTTTTCGAAAAATGCGTTTTCGAAAAATTTTGGGCCTAAACGGAGCGTAGCTACCCGACTCTTTTTTTTTCCGAAACCTACTCCGGCAAGGAAACACGAATCGGAATCTAGATGGATCCCGAAAACAAACCTAATAAGCAAAGAACTCGGATTGGTGGTGCATATATGGTGGTGGTATATGGCAGCGGTGGTGGTAGCGGTGGTAGTATATGGATATGGATCGGTGGTGGTATATGGACACGGATTGGTGGTGGTATATGGATACGGATTCGGTGCGGTGGTGGTAGATGGCAGGGGCGATGATGATGGTGCGGCGGCGGCGTGACAACTTATGACCAGAACTCGAAACTCTAAAAGACTAGACTCTAAGACCAGCAACTAGACACGACGATGCAACCGCAAATTCAACAAAGCAAAACCCTAAAAAGATTATGCAAGGCTCAGATTGGTTCGGATATGATGAACTAACCCTAATTTTTTTTTGTGGCTTTTTCGTGGACTATAGGTATGAAGAACAGACTCGATCTAAACTACGAAAAACTGTAAAATCTCACCGAGCAACCTGGAAATCTGATACCACTTGATAGAGGCAAAGGTGTCCCGTCTTTCGATGAGATGGTGGATTTCGCTTTGGTGGAAGTCGACTTTGACGATCCGACTACGAACGTGCGAGGACGTCGCGCCTTAGCAATCGCTAAACCAACTCCGAGAGGTTATTGACCACGCCGGAGCACGATCAACCTGACCACGAGGGTCTGTTTCCTGCGAGCACACGAAGAACAAGCAAGAAACTAAGATTGCAATCTGGATATTGCGAATATAAGATGAAAGCTTTATTGATCAAGGTGGGGTTCTGTGACGCCTTTGTCTGGTCGTTGAACACAAACGAAGTACGCGAAGTTGCAGCTATGGCGAACTTTTAATCTAAACAAAACCCAAAGTCTAAACGATGCCCTAAGGGCTGTATATATGGAGGAAGAGGGGGGAATTTCGTGGCCCTTGGTGGAGGGGTCCGAAATCAACCCTATCTCTTGTTTCCCCACACATACGGACTCTAAAAATAGCCTATACTTATGTATTTCGAAATTACATGGGCCTGGCCCAATAATAAGGTGACGCGGCACCTAAAATAGCCTCGGGACAAAATTTATGAAGTGGCATCTTGTATATTTCGTCCAAGGCTTCATGCACCCATTATGGTGGCTTCAAAGTCCTGAAATCATTATTTGTAACTCCGTTCTTGTTCCCCTTGCGCATGCCATCATTTCCATGCTTGTTCTTGCTCCAATGTTCATCCTTCTCCAAGCTAGGCCCTTCATTTGTAAGCAAAACTGATAGAGGCAAAGGTGTCCCGTCTTTCGATGAGAGGATGGATATCGCTTTGGTGGAAGTCGACTTTGACGATCCGACTACGAACGTGCGAGGACGTCGCGCCTTAGCAATCGCTAAACCAACTCCGAGAGGTTATTGACCACGCCGGAGCACGATCAACCTGACCACGAGGGTCTGTTTCCTGCGAGCAAACGAAGAACAAGCAAGAAACTAAGATTGCAATCTGGATATTGCGAATATAAGATGAAAGCTTTATTGATCAAGGTGGGGTTCTGTGACGCCTTTGTCTGGTCGTTGAACACAAACGAAGTACGGGAAGTTGCAGCTATGGCGAACTTTTAATCTAAACAAAACCCAAAGTCTAAACGATGCCCTAAGGGCTGTATATATGGAGGAAGAGGGGGGAATTTCGTGGCCCTTGGTGGAGGGGTCCGAAATCAACCCTATCTCTTGTTTCCCCACACATACGGACTCTAAAAATAGCCTATACTTATGTATTTCGAAATTACATGGGCCTGGCCCAATAATAAGGTGACGCAGCACCTAAAATAGCCTCGGGATGAAATTTAGGAAGTGGCATCTTGTATATTTCGTCCAAGGCTTCATGCACCCATTATGGTGGCTTCAAAGTCCTGAAATCATCACTTGTAACTCCGTTCTTGTTCCCCTTGCGCATGCCATCATCTCCATGCTTGTTCTTGCTCCAATGTTCATCCTTCTCCAAGCTAGGCCCTTCATTTGTAAGCAAAACAAATGTATCCAATTTAGGCAGCATCATATTCTCATGAACATTAGAATCATTACCAAGAAACGAAAGTACCTGGTAATTTAGTTGGCGTGCACGAGCTCTAGTAATTGGTCCAGTATGTATAGCAGCAGGGGCTGTGGGTGTAACAATTGTATTGATGTCCTCATCATCCTCCCCTTCTTGAAATGAAGTCGTCCTCGACGGAAGTTCATTGATAGAGGCGGAGGTGTCCCGTCTTTCGATGAGATGGTGGATTTCGCTTTGGTGGAAGTCGACTTTGACGATCCGACTACGAACGTGCGAGGACGTCGCGCCTTAGCAATCGCTAAACCAACTCCGAGAGGTTATTGACCACGCCGGAGCACGATCAACCTGACCACGAGGGTCTGTTTCCTGCGAGCAAACGAAGAACAAGCAAGAAACTAAGATTGCAATCTGGATATTGCGAATATAAGATGAAAGCTTTATTGATCAAGGTGGGGTTCTGTGACGCCTTTGTCTGGTCGTTGAACACAAACGAAGTACGCGAAGTTGCAGCTATGGCGAACTTTTAATCTAAACAAAACCCAAAGTCTAAACGATGCCCTAAGGGCTGTATATATGGAGGAAGAGGGGGGGAATTTTGTGGCCCTTGGTGGAGGGGTCCGAAATCAACCCTATCTCTTGTTTCCCCACACATACGGACTCTAAAAATAGCCTATACTTATGTATTTCGAAATTACATGGGCCTGGCCCAATAATAAGGTGACGCAGCACCTAAAATAGCCTCGGGACGAAATTTAGGAAGTGGCATCTTGTATATTTCGTCCAAGGCTTCATGCACCCATTATGGTGGCTTCAAAGTCCTGAAATCATCACTTGTAACTCCGTTCTTGTTCCCCTTGCGCATGCCATCATCTCCATGCTTGTTCTTGCTCCAATGTTCATCCTTCTCCAAGCTAGGCCCTTCATTTGTAAGCAAAACAAATGTATCCAATTTAGGCAGCATCATATTCTCATGAACATTAGAATCATTACCAAGAAACGAAAGTACCTGGTAATTTAGTTGGCGTGCACGAGCTCTAGTAATTGGTCCAGTATGTATAGCAGCAGGGGCTGTGGGTGTAACAATTGTATTGATGTCCTCATCAGGCTACTTAGGGACCGTGCTTCTAACTCCGACACCGTGTATAGTCCACCACCTTACCCTCCACTTCCGCATTGTGTCTCATAACCCATCATTGCCATTCCGCAATTCCATTGAGCTTCCACAAAACCACCACCACATCCCGATACCACCATTTGACATTTGAGATTTTGAGTTCTCGGTTTTTCCGTTTCCTAAGGTGTTTCGGCTACTTAGTGACGAGTCACCATCATCTTGGTATCTCCATCAAGATCACCGCCACTCATCATCACCGCGGACGGTAACCTCCATATCATCTTGGTATCGTGGTATCCCTCCATTGTATATTCCCTTGCCATTGCATTGATAACCCCTACCCCATTTTGCGTCACTTGCCTATAAAGACTAGCCATTTGAGTATTGCCGGCAACGTTACTTGTGCACATTAGTGATCTACACCATACATTGCATACATACCATACCATATTGTTATCATATCATCCCTTGTGTCACAAGATTGTTCCTGTATATACCCAATTGTTATCTTGGTTTGTGCATTTCGCATTGTGGCCATACAAAAAAAATAAAGAATAAGCTTTTAAGCAAAAGAGTGAACAAAGAGCTTGTAAGCAAGTGCCATAGCATCATACCACATTGCATAAGATTGTCATATCCGATCATCTTGGATCATACCACCGGAACATCATACACACATAGCATACTTGGGATAGAAAGTTGATATATCTTTGCATCTTATAGGTTGTGCACAAGTGTCGTATCCGCCTATTGAGCAATCGTGCTAGCGTCTCTCTTGAGTTGTGCAACATAAGCATTTTCCGTGGACTCCACATTTTGTGCTCATTCCTTGGCTGCACGACCCCATTTATCTATTCGTGTGTGTGTTTCCGTGTGCCACATATTGCTATTGGTCTACTTGTTTCACTTGCGAATTTGTGAATCTCTTTCAACATTATTGACTCTTGCTAACATTTTGCATTAAATTTTTGTGCCACTATCCTCACCAAGCTACTCCATAAGCTTTAGTTTGTAGGTGTGAGTGAACAAGTCGGTACTAATTCCACTATTCTTTCATCTCACATTGAGTGAAACAGGATACGTCCTCAACTTTGGGAAAAGGTAACTTGGTATTGTTTACCTCATTTCCTACTCACCTATACTCATGTCTTGTGATGGATAGGCAAGGCATTTCATCTTCGGTCTACAACAACAACGATGAGTTTGATACCACGAATAACTCTACTGACGCCAAGATGCAAGCTTAAATGAAGGAGATCAAAGCCCTCATCAAGTCCTACAAGCGATCTTCCTCATCTTCGAGAAGATGCTCAAGTACACATGCTTCCAAGCTACCATCTCCGGCAAGGTCACATCGGCATCGACACCATCACCACCACGAACGTGAAGGTCAAGATCTCAACACCAACAACCGCTCAACAGCTTCACCATCTCCCTTGGCATCTTCGCCAAGCGACTTCAAGGCATCTTCGCCTATGGACATACGTCATCTTCGCCCACAAGCACTTCAAGAGAAGCTCCCCAAGCTCAAGTCCACGACTTCCACAAGCTACTATGACCTCGACATCGACCATGTGATTCCTTTCTATGAGACTCTAGAACCCGAGGAGTATCTCGAGTAGGGCGTTTGATGGACGACTACCTCAAGCTACATCAAGTTCCTCCCGAAGATCAAGTGAAGTGCGCCACAAGAAACTTCCACGACTACGCGTCCACATGGTGGCTTCACGCACCTTTGGAGACCTACGACATGAGTTGTCCCAAGACAAAGAGAGCTTTGCGGCAAGAGTTCGTGCCTCCAACCTACATGGAACAACTTCGATGCCAACTGGAGAACACCATCGAAGGATCCAAGTCCATCGACGAGTACTTCAAGGAGATGAAGATTGCCTTGCGACGAGCCGGCGTGGACGACCCCATTTTGATGAAGTTCCACTCCATGATGCGATTGCACAACGACATCTCCAAGACGATCTTCCTCGAGAACTACAAGTCCATCGACAACAACTACATTGGTGCTCTCAAGGTGGAACAAGAACTCATGAAGGCCAAAGCTTCTCCACCCCAAGCTCACTTCGCAATGACCAAGCTCCAAGAGAACGAGCATGAGGCTAGTACCACCATGATGTCCAAGCCCGACGAGCTCCAACGCGATGCTCCCAAGTTCGACTTCACCGCCATCCCTCTTTGTGGCATTGATGATGTCGAGTCTACTTTGACTCTTTTTCAAGATGGTGTGGCAACGACTACGACTACGGGCACCATCAAGGACCAAGCTTTGGAGGCGAGCGACATGGTGACGAGCAAGGATGATGCTTCCATCTTAAGAGGTGAGAGTGATGATGTGCCATCTTCAGTTTTCATCCACAGCGACGGCGATGAGATGGTTGAGCATGGGATTTTCCCTTCGACCACGGCGATGTATGATGACTTGAGTGACTTTTTCCACCATATTGAGACTGAGAGTGACTTCACCACTAGCCCCATATATGACGTGTTACCACAATTCCCATGTGAGGAGAGCCACTACCCCCACCACTTGAGTGAGATGAATGACTCCACCATATGTGAGATTGAGTGCACCTACCTTGAGGGAGTGAGTGAACCACCACATGGATAGAGTGAGACCACTATGATTTCTAACGACTTAACGTCTTCCTCTACTATGTCTTGTCATTTGGTGCTAGGTCCCATCTATGATGACGCGCCGATTCGCGATGACTTCGTCCTCCCTTTGGACAAGACGATGGCCATGGTGGAATATGATGCACCCCCACATGGTTCCATCAAGATGAAGATGACCACCAATTAGGCTTTCCCACCTCACCTACACCACTAGAGTGGAATGAACAAGGTAACATAGGTGAAGGTGATGCTCTAGTCCCACTAGTGGACATTCTTGACATTGATTGCTTGCATGATGTTGATCAACCTATTACCATGTTTCATGGTAGTGCGACTTCCCCATGCGATGATTTACCCATTTATGATGAGTATGATGATTGCCATGTGGAGTCTATTAGTTGTGATGCCATGTTACATAGGATTTCTTGTGCTAATTCTCTCAGTCACATCATGTTTAACAATCCGCTTGACTTGTCATATGCTATGCATGAGATCAATCATATGTCATATTTGCAATCTCATCTTAGTGACTATGATTTGCCATTCAAATAAACCCAATTTGCACATATGGCATAGATGACAAGCCCATGGTTATTGGCATTTGTTTTTCTTGTGATGATATTGATATGTTCCCTTTGCATCATTTATCTCATATGCCATGCCATGACCACCTAGCTTCGGATATGCATTGTTTTGGGTGTTGCCCATTTTCTCCATATGATGTTTCCAATATTGCTCATGAGGAGACACCCATAGTTTCCTCATACATTTTAGGAGATTTTGATTCATCCCATTCATTGCATGATCCCAATACTTGTGTGCACCATATGCTCCCCTTGAATAAAATGCTATCGTTGTGCCACACACTTGTTATACTTGTATGCTCAATTTGCGTCCCCATCGTGTTATACATAACAACTATTCTTTCATGATGGATGACATGTTCTTATACCATGCATCAAATTTCTTTGAGCGATGTTTATCTTGTGCTAACTCACACGTGCACATACACATCATGATGGATGATGTGTACATTTAGCACACACACAAATTTTTTTGTTTGTGTTTCTTTTGTGTAGGTACCCATGAATACTTGTCAACCTCGCATTCCCACGAGTTGACAAAATGAGCTCTAGAGAGCAATGATGACTTGGGATCCCATGGATTATCCTTCCCACCGCTCTCTTCGCGCAAAGACTTCACGCATTTCTTCTACATGGTCCTCACATGGTTATGGGTTATTGTCCATTACATATTATATGCCCATCTTTCCATGTTCACTTTGCATGATATGCTCATTACTATGCCTTTGCCATGCATTCGTGACCCATGCTTTGCATTACACATGATGATTGATTCTCATACTTGTATGTGTATTCGGAAGTTTGGTGGAGATATTGCTTGTTATTGCCATGTTTGCTTTGTGCCCGATGCCTATGATAATACTATGATCTTGCTTTGTGTTCGTGCTTGCGATATGTCATGTGCATTGTCTATGCCTATTATTTGCTCACATGACATGATTGCCATGATTTCCTCTAGTATGTTGCATCTTCGCACTACTAGCTTGCACGACTTGATTACTATGAGTGCTTGCCTTGTTGCATCACCGATGATTCATACTTGCTCATTTCATGCGGTTGATGACAACCATTACCATGATTTGCACATGATTGTTATTGCTTCTTGTCATATATCTCCATGTGTTGCCTCTCTAATGCTAGATGATTTGCCATGTATTGAGTGCAACTATGCCTTTAGTCTTGATAATGAGCTTGCCCCCATAGCATTCTCGCATATATTTGGAGATTTTGACATATTTCTTGTGAAGCATGCTTGTCTTACCTCTTTGCACCATATACCTAGTGCCATGAATATTGCCATTGTCACATCATATTATTCATGCACTTGTGCTTCTAATGGCTATGTGCAAGAGAAGAGAACCATCATGATGGATGATGTGTTTATCTACCATGCACATACGTTCTTTCTTTTGTTGTGTGCATGTATAGGATACTTGGACTTTGTGTCAACTTCCACGTCACGTGAGTTCACAATCCGAGCTCTTGAGAGCGAACCAACTTCTACCACGACGATTCTACATCACACTTGCTTGTACTTCGGAATTGTGAAGGACGCACAAGGACACGCCTACAAGGTGACATCTTTCTTGAGCATGGATATGACGGATCATACTACATCTGTTGCTTGCACCATGAGACTTATTGTTCATCTTGGACCACTTGATTGCACACATGTTAGAGATCTTGCTTCGACTTGTCATTTTCACCGTTCCATGCATCATGATATATATGCCTTGTATGTTGCATCCAATTCTTGGACTACTTGCTCCTCTCATACGTTTGGTTGCAACAATGTCATCACTTCACATATGCCATGTCCCATTGATTGCTACATGCTTGCCTTGATTGCCTCACACATGATGAACAATTGCTCTTTACATTGTGTTGAGTGCCACACGATATTCACCACACCCCATGCATGTTATGCTTGGATTGTCTTGCACTTAACCCATGTGTTTAGACATCGTTTAGACATCTCATCTTATTTGGTGATGTGAATGTTTCCTATGCCTACCATAGACCTTTCATTGAGCAATTTGTGAATGCTCGCTATGAACTTGAGGTAGATGCTTCTTCTCTTGTCACACATATTTGCATCACTACCTCGCATTCACATGCTTGTCCCCATGATTTCTTTGCTTGTGCTCGATTGATATGCTTACATGCCATGTCACAATCCTTTGTCACACCGTATGCTTTGCGTGATGACGACACTTGTTTGGTGAATAACCTCTTGAATGCTTGGTTTTGCACTAACGCTAATCACATTTGTTTTTCCAAGTGTTTGTTGTCCTTACTCCTTTTGAAGGAATCACAAGATGGTGCGACATTGGAGAGTGCCCATTTCGAGCTTCAAGATGACAAGTACTTGGTGAACGTCCACTTCTACACGGAGAAGCCATCTCTTTCCCATGGTGATTTGGTTTTCGATCCGAGGTCGGATCTTTCCCAAGGGAGGGGAGATGATGCGGAGCATCCTATGGACATCACCATGTCAAGAGTCCGTTTGGCAAGTGACACGTGCGACATCTACTTCACATACATAAAGGTGAATCATCTCCTTTACACGTGCTCACTTGACCCCTTCGAGGATGGTATACTACTTGACACTTCTCCCATGTGCATGCATAGGTATTGTAGGAGCTTCACGGATGTTGAGGAGGAGTGCAAGCGCCAAGGAACAACTACACCATCCACGAGGGAAGCCTGGAAGCAACGACGGAAGAGGACGGAGCTGCTGAAGCTATAGCGGCCGGACATCCGGGCCAGAGGCCGGACATCCGGCGCCTGTGCAGCCTCCAAGGAGCTACACCAACAGACGACCGAAGCATCAGCGGCCGGACATCCGGCCCTTGTGCCCGAACATCCGGCACCTCGGTAACGCCAGAACATCTGGAATCCCTCCCGAAAATCCGGCATCCCCTATCCAGAGAAGGACTCAAACTGCCACTTCAGCCCGGACATCCGGCCCATGCCCCGGACATGCGGCCTCCCGCGAACGGCCGGACATCCGGCGCCTACCTGCGCGCAGAGTCGGGCCAGAGGCCCATGTATCCCTTTCCCACTTACCCCTTCAAGGCTTAGACTATATATACTACTCCCCCCCTCCTAGTTAGGGTTGGCAAAGTAGTAGCTCATTTAGAGATAGAGCTTTGCTCATCCATTACGGATCTACTCCATGAGAGAGATCGCGACCCCTCTTCGGAGAAGATCCACCTTGGATTCAAGACCCCCTTGTGGGAAGATCGTTCTAGGATTCAAGCCCCCATCTCCTTTGGATTTGGGATGAACTCTACCACCAAGACCTCCTCATGGAGATGAACCTTACCTTGTATCTTTCCCTTTGTTGTTCATGTACCATGTGGATCTTGGGTGTTTGATTGTTTAGTGGATGTGTGATTGGACTTGTTCTTGAGTGTTCACCCTTGTGATTTCTCTCCGTTCTTCCCCGTGTTCTTCGTGTTCTTAGTTGGGATCCGCTCCTTTCATGAAAGATCGGCCGATTAGGATTCTACCCTACATCAAAACTGGTGTATTCAGTTATGGCAAGGCCGGCCATCTCGAGTACATGTGTTCTGGCAGAGCAAGGGGTGTAATGCAAGAACAATAATATGAGAACACAATTTATTTTCTATCCGAATCTAGAAATAATTTCCTCTTTCATGTCAGTGTTGACCATGGTACTAGTACCTTTTATCCAAATATAGCAATCCAAATTTCCAAATTAGTCGACAACATGTTCAAAACCCCCAAACCTCCGGATAGAAAAGTGGATTGTAGGAACATACTGTGCGCATTTTAAAATCCTGTGTTAGGATGAGAAGGAACAAGTGTGGCGTCTCGCCGAGGGCGTAGAAACCTATAGGGTCCTCGCACTTTGGGCACTACAAATGAAAAACACTAGATTCAGTAGGAAGAAAAATGCATCAACGACGGTGGCTGCCATCCTAGGATTACCGGCGACCAAGGGACTAGGATTTATCAGGGATGGATGAAGAATTCGTACCTGGTTCTCCATGAGAAAACCCTAAGCAATTGTCGAGAGGAGGTTTTCTCTGAACAAGCAGACGAGGGAGAAGGGGATTCAAGCCTAGTGAAATATTGCTGCTTCATCCATCCAGCTTATTGCTAGTGCTGGAAAGGTGGGGTTTTTGTGATTTGACGGCTCATTGGGCATTACTGCGGCGCTACGACCGGGGTGATTCTACCGTGCAGTTGTGCACTATAATTTGGTGCATGGCACGTGGATCCCGTTGCCGGATGCCCGCATATCAGCGAAAGGAAGTAGAAAGGCAGGAGTGACTAGTTACACATAAATATTTTTTTGATAGCAAGATACTCCCTCTATAAAGAAATATAAAAATCTATTATATCACAAATTTATACATAGGAAAATCAAGGGGAATATATATAACATAATACGGGGTTCAAATGAGAATAAAATACTCGGATAGGTTGATGGGTCTGCACTTGGACCATAGGCCGGTGGGCCTGCATGTTTGGGGGCCCATGTGTTCTAACTTAGCGCACTTCATCCAGTAAATATTGCAAGCAATCAATACGACACTGGTTTTAGATGCTGTCGCAAGGCGAATACAGAAAATTAAATAAAGCACGACAACTGTTAGAATGAAATCAAACGATAGTTCCTAACCAGCAATCAGAGTTGCAATTCTTTCATGATATCCTACGTGATAAATAATACTGTCGTACTACTTATACACACATGACACTTGTTTCACCATGCCATATTATTACATCAAAAGCTCTTGGAGGATAGATCAGTTCTACAGTTGCGTGCAGCTACTGAAGAATTTCAAAGTTGATTAGGACCAGCTCTCCTTATCGAGAAAGTTCGATTTTGACATCATCCCCAACAAAAAGATTTGATAGAGTTTTGAACCTTGACCATCCTTTAGCATCAATCATCATGCGACCATCCTTTGTACTTACGGTATATTGAGCAGGTTCATTCACACCAAGGCTGCGCATGGTAAGAGAAACATGGCCACGGTCGCCTGAATTTTTGAATGACTCCCTCGTTACTCTAGGTATTCTCTGTTTGCAAACAAGAAGACATACACAAACAGTTAGATCAACACAGTGAATCATGTGGAACAACATGGAAAGAAAAAAGAACGAAGCACTTGGGCTGCCAATGCTGACCAAGAAGTTGGAGATGTCGATTCTTGTAAGGACTTTGGTATATGCAGTGCGAACTACAACCCAGTCTGTTGCCGGTGCAAGTGCTGGTTCCATTGTCGCTGCACGGGCCGGAGCAGATGCAAGTGAAACTTCAAGTGTTGGTGCAGGTGCCGGAGCCGTTGCTGGTGCCCGTGCCGGTGCGATTGGTAGTGCCGCCGCTACTGTCGGAGATGGTGCTCCTTGTGGAGCTGGTGCCGGTGTTGGAGAAGGTGCCCGTGTCGGTGTCGATCCTCCGGTAGACCAGCCTGATCCGCTGACGCGGTCGGTGCCCAATCCTCTGGTGGATGAGACTGAGCTGCTACCGCTGTTAGTGCTAGAGCTAGAGCCGTCGGAGCAGGTGCCTGTGCTTGATCGGATGCTGAAGGTGCTACCGATGTGTGCGACAACAGTGATCGTCTCTGGTCTGCTATGATTCCATACTTCAGCTTTGTAACTTCGGTAGGCTCCGTGACCTGGATCCAGTCATTTTCTTCACTTATTTTAAACGTGAGAAGAACTAATTGTGGTGTGTTTGTTAAAACAAACTGCAGTTCATCATAGGGCTTCAGATTATACCCAGACAACAGACTGATTCAAATGTGTCCAATAATATAAGTGATGGACAATGCCTTCGTTACTGGGACATCATAAGAAGTGAAACCTGCTAAAATAACCATCATAGAGCAAACCGAACGGTTTATTCTGTAATGAATGTGACATGGCAAAACCTGCATTGTAAAATTGCAGCAAAAGTAAGAAAACATGACAGTAAATCAATAAGATTTACTTGATATGACACCATTGAATCCTTACCAGGATATCACTATGTTCAAGTTCTAAATGGAAGGTTGATCATCCAATTACGGGTTGCATGCAGGGCCCCCACTTACTCCCACAAGCAGGATAGTCCAAAGGTCATGACAACTCGTATGGAGCAAACATCCATGGGGCTAGAAATCCTGGTGGGTGCAATAAACCCTGTAATGCATACATATATTGGAGTGTAACCATAATTGATAAACCATGCTCACAAAAAAGATGGTTTGGATACTTCAAAATATATAGACGGAATTGAGTGACACACATTAACATCGACTGTTCTCAAGACTCACCACACAACAAAAGTGGTAGTACTAAACAATACATGGTTCACACACACAAATCAAGTACTGAACAATATTACTTACTTCAGTCAAGCAAAGGTGAACTAATTAAACTCTGCAGACTATTTCTTGCCACCGACCTATGGGATGTACCCCACATAATTGACTAGTCCATGGACTTCGTGAGAGATGTCTACCGGCACCTTCGCCATCTCGTCAACCTTGGTGAACCTAATTGAGTGGTCTTCCCACTCATAAACATGACGACAAAGACAGTCTGCATCAGATTTGTCGGGAAGCTTTACAAGAACCACACCCTTCGTAATCAAAGGCATAGCTAGGAAATTGTTGTGGTGAAGTACACCCTCGAGAACACGCCTGACAACAATGCTACATGAAAACAGTTGTTCACGACACGTGGCGACATGGACACATCAGCTGGATAGTTTAGTAGTAGAACACATCCTCAGGTCTTCCAGTTCACACGACATGACTTTGAGTACTTCATATCCACCGCGGACCTGGTTCTAATTCAAACAGAAACCAGATATTTTATTGCTACATCCGTTCAGAAATATAAGATGATTTTTGATATTTTACTCCATATAAGACTACATATACACACAGAAATGAGTGAACAAAGATGCTAGAACATGTCTACATGAGATACACAAAAAGTTAGAAGATCTTATATTTGTGAACAGAGGGATTACTTGCAATATCCATAACATGACTTACTGAGGCTACTATACTCTCTTCCAAGGCATGTGAGCTAAAATCTTGCATTTCCTACAACTAGCATTGATGTTCATAAAGTAGTTGAAAGTAATCTATAAGAAATCAGTGTTATGTGCAAAAATCATATGTATGTCAACCTCTCGCATGTTTTGGTCAAAAGAGCCATTTAGAACCGTCATTTGGCACACAAAAATCACATGCAAGATCGCCCAGAAAGTTGTACTACTAGTACTAGTACCGTGTGTTAGATGAAAAAACATGATCAAGATCGCTAAAAAGATGGTCAAGAAGAGATATTACCTGGACTGGCTTAATGAGGGATCCCGGAGAGGGGGGCTTGGACAGGGCGATGGCCTTGAGCTTGTCTACAGTAGTCTTGGCGGGGTGCTTGCGCTTCTTTGTACCCCGAGCCTCAACGGTTTTGGCCAGAGCCATAGACATCACTTCGGCCGGTGCTCCTGGGTCCATCAAGAAACTATCAAATAGAAATAAAAGAAAAGAAACCATAATCACAAACCTAAAAGAAGAAAAAAGAGGGAGTTAGGATCGGTTGCGGGGTTGCAAGACCGGGCCTTGGCCAGAAGCAATACCATTGATGCGCTCACCTTTCCTTCTTTGGGAGAGAAGAACAATGGCAGAAGCGCGTCGGGGTTTTCTCAAAGAAATGAGGAACAAGATGAGGGAGAAGTGAGTTGGGGTTTTCTTCAAGAGAGGAAGATGAGGGACAAGAGTGAAATGATGGTTGCTTCGTCCGTCCAACTTACTACTATATAAAACCAAGTTATGCGACAAAGCCAGCAACAGTTGGTGTTTCAGGCTATCGACGTACGCTTTGTAGTCCAGGTTGCTGGTTCGAATCTCATCCTTCACATTTGTTAGTTTTAGGTCTAAATTTGATCAATGACAGGTGGGACCCCCGTGTGTTGTTTCGATATTTTAGTGTAGGATGTTTTTTTGCACAAACACTTTGCACGGTTACACAAGTTATGTCACCAGTTACACGTATTTTGCAAGTTTAGGAACAAAAATGACAGCAACATAGAATATCAAATGCTCTCCGCAACTTAGGTGTGACGGTGATACGAGATTTTACGTCATTGGATCTGGGAGTAGTCTTTGTAATTATGTGCAATTTCCAAACTCTCCAAGAGTTTCTTTTGCAAAAAAAACATTTCATGCCTCGTGTGAGCCGCTGGATCCAGCAGCTCCCAGTTGCTCATATTAGGTGCTCCTAGCAGCTTAATTATCCTCTACGGTGATACGAGCATCTAGGTCGTTGGATCTGAGATCTAATGCCATGTGCGTAGTATTTGTACTTTCTGCGCAATTCCCGAACTCTTTGAGGCCTATATTGCAAAAACATTCAAACCTCCTACTGCGAGCCATTAGATCTCCCGGGAACTCGCATCACCATAGAATCTATGGTGTGGGAGCACCTCATATTCTCCCGTGCGAGAAAATATTAGGTGCTCTCGTAGCTTGGATGCTACGGTGATACGAGCTTTGAGGTTGTTTGATCTGAGATCCAATGGCATGTGAGTAGTCTTTGTGCTTGTGAGCAGTGCCCTAACTCTTTGGGGTCTTTTCTACAAAAAACATTCAAACCACCAAGGAGTTTTTGGATCTTAGATTCAACGGCTCCGAGGAGCTTGTATCACCACGACATCTAAGGTGTGGCAGCACATGATATTCTTACATACAAGAGAATATGAGGTCCTCCCTCATCTTAGATGCTACGATGATACGAGCTTCGAGGCCGTTGGATATGGGATCCCAGGGCATCTGAGTAGTTTTTGTACTAATTATGTGCAATTCCTAAACTCATTAAGGTTTCTTGTAAAAATATTAAGACATCTTGTGAGCCGCTATATCTCAGATCTACAAGCTCTAAGGAACTTGTATCACCATATAGCATCTAAGGTGTGGGGGCACATGATATTCTCCCCCCCGGGGTGGGGGGTGGGTGGGGTGTGGACAACCCATCTGTGTTTGAGAGGGTGGGGACAAATATAATGTTCAAAAATTATAATCTAAACAATCTTAAACAGAGCTTCAAAATTTTATCTAAGGTCAAGGGGTTACCCCCCAACAATCTACATAGCTCCACCTATGCAAGAGGTGTAGTGGGAGCGTCTATGTGTGAGAGAGACGACGCGAGAAAGCGAGGTCAATCGAGTCATTTATAGAGGGAGAGATCGAGTAAGTGTGGCGTAGCGTACACTCGAATGTTAAATATGATACACCGAGATATCGTGCGGCGAAGCTGCAGTGAGGGCTGGAGGGAGATAGTTACAGAGAGAGTGGCCTAGATAGACTTTGTGTGTGTGCACACGGTGAAGGTGTTTTACAAAGGCAATGCATGTGTGTTGAGAGAGAGGGAGGGTTTGTCATGGAGGGCGTGACGAGGTTGTGTGTGAGAAATACATTTGTTGAGAGTGTGAGGGCATGTGTCACATAAATGGAGATCGAAATGTGAAGAGAAATAATGAGCGCGCCTGTGTCGGATACCAATAGCTCTATTAACAAAGAAATGATGATCGGTCCATACATGAAGTATGTGTATGTGTGTGTTGTGGGGGGGGGGGGTCGATGGAGATACGTACACACAACATTTGCATGTACATAGTACTAGACTTAATATTCATGTTTCAGTTTACTGTGAGTTTTAAATATTGAATTGAGGACCATGCATGGCTGACATTTTATTTTTGAATTCGTGTCATACATGCATGGTCTGAAAAATAGATGCACTATACTTACTGGATTGTTGTTGTATTTGTGTGTGTGTGTGTGTGGGCATATGCTTGAATACATACAAAGTTTTCTCACCACCATACCGTTCATCTTTTAAATTTGAATTTGCAATGAAAAACTTACTGTGGACACCATGAAATGTGAAATCCATGTTTAGATCACTAAACTCACTCTAATTCAAGAACTCGTCATAAATTAATTACCGTGCCTTTTGAAATAGCCAGTTATTTGCAAGGAAAATACAGGCATTGTAATACATATAGATTCGTTCGGCAATTTAAAAAAGATTCCTTTCGCATTCTGGAATGGTAGCACCCGACGGCGTACCAGCCAGACTCGGGCTCGTGTCCTGCCGGGGCATGCGTGGTAAGCACATTAGCCAACCCCAACCAAAAGAACCACGATATTAAACTTCACGCCTCCACTCGAGCCTCCGCATTTCGTGTCGAAATATCTGGCGGCCAGAATTCCAGCCCTAGGAAATTCCCCTCATGTCCCCGATCCATAATGACTATCGATGAACAATGGATGGATGCTTTAGTAACCAGCCCATGTTACCTACCATGCCGAGCACGGTTCAATTCCCACGGTTGCTGTTACCCTAGGTCACCCGTCAACTTCATTGCCTAATACGAATAGTACTACACCAAGATGAGCATAGAATGGAGCTCTGTTTGTTCGTGCCTACTAGAATTACTATATCAGGCAATGCACTGATACAAAGGGATTATTCTTTTACTATGCATATATAACTTGTCTAAAGTCTAACTAAGCAAAAATGTTTGAACAAATCTGATGAGGACATGACTACCTTGGATATGACCAAAAATATTGCATATATGCATATTTGTCAGGTGATTTCTAGTGCAAACTATTCAATAATCTATTTATGTTATCCAGAACAAAAATACTTCACACACTTTTGTGTTTTGTCTAATTGCAGGTGTATGGGACATTTGTACAATCCACATATGAAGATAAGGAAGAAAGAGATGTTTATTTGCTGTCCAAAAAGTTCTCTCACGTCACTTTTGGCCCAAGAGAAGATAGAGTCCAAGTCTCTCACGTTCTGGATTCAGATTCAGACTGCACAGACACACCTGACTCAAAACGGACACAAGTTTTTTATACGGACTCTGAATTGGGTGATTCTTTTTTTGTTGGAAACTAGATTTCGTGCACTTTCCAACCCAATTGGAATCACCTTCAAATTCGTCTGGAGCGTTGAGTTGTGGACGAAACAATCTGATGTTGCAGCAGAATCCGAGTCAAACTACAAGTCCAAAGGTGTTACATCACCTCCACTTGGGCCCATTGGCCTTGTACGACCTAGATTTAGTTTTAGGCTGCCTTGGGACGTCCTCCCACCTCCTTGGCCGCCACCCCTTGCTCCTATATAAGTAGATCCATCTAGTAGCTTTTCCTTGGGATTTGTTTAGTTAAAAGTTAGCCATTGCAACTTCGTGTACTTCGTTTGTGTCCAACGACCAGACCAAGACCGCTTCCGGATCCCCACCATTATCAATACCTCATATATATTTGCAATATTCAGATTGCTTTATCATATTCTTGCTCGTTCTTCGATTGCTTGCAGGAATAGACCTTCGTGGTCAGGCTGACCGTGCTTCCGGCATCGTCAGTAACCTCAGGAGATTGGTTTAGCGATTGCTAAGGCGCAACGTCGTGCACGTTTGTAGTCGGATCGTCAAAGTAGTCTCCACCAAATCGATAGTTATCATCTCATCGAAAGATCGGGACACCCTCGCCTCTATCAAGTGGTATCAGTTTTCAGGTTGCTCGGTGAGAATTTCCAGTTTTCCTAGATTAGATTTATTTTCTTACCTATTGTCCAAGAAAAAGCCACAAAAAAGAGTTAGATCTATTCATCCTTGGTCCAAGCCAGTCTGAGCCTTTGCAATTTTCTTTTCATTGCTTGCATAGTTGAATTATCGATTGCATCGTCGTGTCGAGTTGCTGGTCTTAGTGTCTAGTTCGTTTAGAGTTTTGAACTATCATGAGAATGATGAATGATATCATTTAGCAAAATGAAACACAGCATATGCATCCATCTTTTGGCTCGAGAATTTCACGGGATAGAGATATGGTATAAGAAATAGACTATTAAGTAACTCTAAATGAATTGTGGATACATCTGTATCCTTAACATACTGAAACGATTGTCATTATTCGTATCAAACCCATAGCGATTCATACAAGCTAAATCTTCTAATCAATGGTGGGCCAATAATGAATTTTTTTGCATATGTATTAAGACGCTTGGCCTGATTTCGAAATTGTCCAGAGTTTTATATGTTGTTTTCATTGCAAAATGATGGGTCTCCTTCCAGAACTTTCCAATTACGAGTACGAGAATTGAAAGACATGAAAATTCTCAATTCTCTACGGCGTCTAGTAGATAGAAACAAGAAAATCAGAAGAATCTTTCTCTCTATTCACTATCATTCCGCGTCTTCGACTTCTATTAGTTTCTTTTCTTCTTTAATGCAATAGCTATAGTTTGATATAAGAATCCATTTCTCAAAGTAATGGAAACCATTCTCTTATAGGAAATGGTTCGAAAATCGCTATTCCACCTTTTAGGTATCGTGAAAAGTGATACCTGTGAAGATCGTGCATTTCAGTCAAATTCAGATCCGTTTTTCGAGTCCATGATATAATATAACCAAATTGGATAGATCTTCCACCTGTTTAGCTAAGAAAGAATAGATACAGAGGTGGATAATAGATCGATATGAAGATCATGAGCTGCCCCATAATGAAATCGCCAGTAGTCGCGAATATCTCCTTCTTCCCTAATCCAAGATTGGAGAAAGAAGATCTAAGAGGGACCTATGGAGAACATAAGCAGTGTAACCTCCTTTCTTTTTCATGTATTTTTCTGATCAGGAAAAATACAAAATTATGTCAGTTATTTTGAAGTTATTCTAATCTCGTACACACACAAATTTGCAATTATTCATCTACTACTGGAATTTGGATTTATTTTATCGATGCAAATTGGATTTGGATAGAAGGGTGTCCCAATCTTTCGATGAGATGATAACTATCGATTTGGTGGAGACTACTTTGACGATCCGACTACAAACGTGCACGACGTTGCACCTTAGCAATCGCTAAACCAATCTCCTGAGGTTACTGACGATGCCGGAAGCACGGTCAGCCTGACCACGAAGGTCTATTCCTGCAAGCAATCGAAGAACGAGCAAGAATATGATAAAGCAATCTGAATATTGCAAATATATATGAGGTATTGATAATGGTGGGGATCCGGAAGCGGTCTTGGTCTGGTCGTTGGACACAAACGAAGTACACGAAGTTGCAATGGCTAACTTTTAACTAAACAAATCCCAAGGAAAAGCTACTAGATGGATCTACTTATATAGGAGCAAGGGGTGGCGGCCAAGGAGGTGGGAGGACGTCCCAAGGCAGCCTAAAACTAAATCTAGGTCGTACAAGGCCAATGGGCCCAAGTGGAGGTGATGTAACACCTTTGGACTTGTAGTTTGACTCGGATTCTGCTGCAGCATCAGATTGTTTCGTCCACAACTCAACGCTCCGGACGAATTTGAAGGTGATTCCAATTGGGTTGGAAAGTGCACGAAATCTAGTTTCCAACAAAAAAAAGAATCACCCAATTCGGAGTCCGTATGAAAAACTTGTGTCCGTTTTGAGTCAGGTGTGTCTGTGCAGTCCGAATCTGAATCCAGAACGTGAGAGACTTGGACTCTATCTTCTCTTGGGCCAAAAGTGACGTGAGAGAACTTTTTGGACAGCAAATAAACATCTCTTTCTTCCTTATCTTCATATGTGGATTGTACAAATGTCCCATGCACCTGCAATTAGACAAAACACAAAAGTGTGTGAAGTATTTTTGTTCTGGATAACATAAATAGATTATTGAATAGTTTGCACTAGAAATCACCTGACAAATATGCATATATGCAATATTTTTGGTCATATCCAAGGTAGTCATGTCCTCATCATCCTCCCCTTCTTGAAAATAAAGCCGTCCTCGGCGTTGCTTAATCTGAAATGTGGCTAACAAAAGAGACAAGGTGTACATGTTGTATATGTATATGTCATCCATTTTTACTTCCCTTGATTTTTGCATATATGACACATGAGTAGATGAGTAACTTGCATAGTTCATAAAATCTAAAGCCAAAAAATTAGCACAAGAAGTAGAAGGCATGAAAATATTGCAACTAAGTTTGCACATATAAGTGAAGCTCTTATTCATTTCAAAAGATTGACAATGTTCATCATTAAACCATCCCAACATTGGTGAATAAACCTTACTTGCATCAAATTTACATGCTACAACATGCTTAAATAAGCAAACATGCAATAAGTCATTCAACACAGAATCATCACCAAGATTAGAGGTCATATCAAAATGATTAAACATTGGTTCTTTTGCATCAATAGTTAATTCAATGGGTGCACTCAAAATTGTTGGTATTTCAGTTGTTTGATCACATGGCAAAGTCAAATTATCAACGTAGTCCTCTAAAATAGGTGGTGTGATCAAAGTAGTGGGTAGCTCATCAGATGGTGCATTCAAATTGACAAGGCATTCACCATTCTCATGTAGAGATGGAAGATCAGTACCTTTGTCATTACCTCTTATGATCAACTCAGATGATGTAGCCACTCTCGGGGGCGATGTGTCACATGGTGGAGGTGATGTAGTCCTGACAACAACGGATGTGGTTGTCATAGTATGCCTAGTAGTTGAAGGAACAATCATATCAACTCTTGGAATGTGCACCGTGCGCTTGTTCTCCTCGTGGCCAACACGTCGTTTTATTTCCTGTTCAGCTTTGCAAGCAAGATGAAACAAATGGTCCATAGGATAACACTCTTCATGAATTAGTATCACTTGAATATCACGGTTTAATCCTCCCCAAAATCTATCCATAAAATCATCTTCACTTTCTTCTAAAGAGGAATGCAACAAGGTAGTTTGTAAATCATCATAATATTTTGTTACAGTTTCACTACCTTGTTTTAAGTGTTGCAACTTCTTAATCATGTCACGAGTATAATAAGCAGGGACGAAAGTATGTCGCATGGCAAGTTTCAAATCATCCCAAGTAGTAGGTATATAATCAGGGTGTAACCGACAATATTCACTCCACCAAACCAAAGCATAACCAGTGAAAGAACCAACCGCAACCTTAACCTTTTTATGTTCATTGAAATTATGGGAAGCAAATATATTTTTTATGTCGAACTCCCATTCAATATATAAAGCAGGTTTAAAACGGCCATTAAATGGTGGTATAGATACATTAACCTGATCATGTGCATTTGGATGTTGGTGCACCTCTCGTGACGGTTGTGGTATTTGCAAAGGTGGTGGCACGTCTCCCGCGATCGACAAAGCCCATGAATTGACTCTGGATCCTATCATGATTAGTAGAACAAGAAACAAAACCCAAAAATAATGTTCCTATAACTACTAGGATGTGGTGGTAAAACGCTCACAGTAAAGCAAATATCAATGTCTTACAAGTTCTTACCATGCAGCAGGCGGTGATCGGCAACCAGCGGTGTCAAGTAACTCCGGCATCGTCAGTAACCTCAGGAGATTGGTTTAGCGATTGCTAAGGCGCAACGTCGTGGACGTTTGTAGTCGGATCGTCAAAGTCGTCTCCACCAAATCGATAGTTATCATCTCATCGAAAGATCGGGACACCCTCGCCTCTATCAAAATCCTTTCTTAAGAAATATTATCATCTACAACAGTAAAGATGCATCGCTTGAAAATTTATTTCATGATGCTGGTTATGATATTGTTTCGAATCCTGGATTTTAAATTCCAGAAAATCCAAAACTGATATGGAATTCATGAAACTGAGCATGGTCTCGTGATATGGCACAAATAGGCTGTCGTAATTTTTTTGTTCAATTTGAGACAAGCTTCTTATGAAAAGTTGCACAAACGAAGAGCCAATGTATTTTGGAACAAATACCTGTCACGTTAACGCAAATGGTTTCACTATTCAAACTGTGGGTGCTAGACCTATGTGCTGCCACGAGTCCCGCTTCTCATCCGCAGGTGCCGTCCGAGCAAGCGTGTGAGTTGACAGGAGGCGTGCGAGCAGACTGCTGTGCCGACTAACTGGGAGGCGTGTGGCCAGGCCGCTGCGCTAGCTGACCAGGATGCATGCGAGCAGGCCATTGCACAGGCTCACCGGGAGGCAAGCCCTTTGACCAGGCTCCGCCACCCACCTTCCTCCCAACTACCCCCACTTTTAATGGCGCCAGCACCGCAGTTTAAATCACCACCGCACTCCCGGTCTCGCTACAATCTTCTTCCTTCCTCTCTGATTCTCCTATCGTCTACCTCCAACCAGCCTGACCTCACCATACACCATGCCGGATCACGATGGGCTGCCCTTAGTCTTCCAGTTTCTGAGGAAGACACCCATCCGGAGACTCAGAAAGATAAGGCACTTTGGGACGAGCTTGAACTGGCTTGCGGGAAGACACTGCGCCTATCGCCGCTCCTGTTCCAGCTCCCGTCGCCCCGACCGTGCCAGCGCCCATCCACGTGGCATTGATGGGCTGAGAGCCGCACATTGTCGCCGAGCTTGAAGCCACAGGGTTCCAGGAGGTCCTCGCTGATTTGCACATGCCCGTGCACTTGCCAGCGCATGCGCCTACGTGTGCACTGACGCACGCGCCCATGCACACAAATGTCTCCGCCGCACCATTACCAGCGCCTGTCCCTGCACCGGTGCCCCCATCAGCGGCATGGATCACCGCAGTTGATTGCTTCCTTGCACTAACGCCAGTCGTCGCCTCATGACAGTTGACTGGCTCCTAGAGACTGAAATCCAGAACATTCTGGCCTTCCTTGAAGCTAGGTGTAACGCCCGGATAATTTGGCTACAGTAAAACTCTCCTAATGATGCCATGACATCTGCGATTACTGTTACTAATCTCGGGATAATTCGAAACCGAGTCAAATTCAAGCTTAAATTTAAAGTCGACAATGAAAGTTTTCAAATATTAAAAATAAAATGTTCTGGCTATGTCTATTATTGCACCGATAATTATGGTGAAGTAAACACATTTTTATAAAATGCCTAACTGCTTTTAAATGAATTAAAACAGAAAAGAAATAGTAAAAGAAAATACAAAGGGAAAAAACAAACAGAAAAAAAAGAAAAGAAAGAGAAGGCCCCCAGCAGGCCGGCCCATTCGGCCGCAGGCCCAACCGGCCTCCCCCCACTCCCCCTTATCCACTCATCCCCGAAACCCTAACCACCCCCTCGCCCCACTCGCTTCCCCCCACTCCCCTCGTTCGGATCTGGATCGGGAGGAGATCCCGATCCCCTCGCC
>NC_041390.1:291755239-291764417 GCF_002162155.2 Triticum dicoccoides
GAGCCCTGCACTGTTCCCTGCTGCGCTGACCGCTCCGGCTTGCCGCCCCGCCCCGCTCGTGCCGCTTTGCAGCCGCCGGCGCCCGCTCGCGTACTGACCCGCGCCCGCTTGGCCACTCGCCGGCCAGACCGCGCCACGCCGCCGCCTTGGCCACTGCGGCTGCGCCCGCCAGGGTCGCCGTTGCCCGGGTTCGCTTGGCTGCGCCAGCGCCCGTAACCCGCTGCCCGCACGCCCGCTAAGCCCCTGGTGCCTATGGCAAACGGGGCCCATGCCCAGAACGAAAAAAAGGATTTAATAAATAAATTAATAAATACTAATTAAAATATTAATTAATTGAAGAATTAATCAGTTTAATTAATCCTGATTAGATTAACCTAATCACTTAGTTTAGTTAATTAATCTGTTAGGTTAGTTAATAGTCAATGATAGTGGGGCCCCACCCCTAGTTAGCTTAATTTAAACCCCCCTTTTTAAAATATGTGACACCGAGAGATGGGCCCCATTGGCCCTGTTGACTGGTCAACTTTGACCCAGTCAATGCTGACTGTACCGCTGACTAGGCACTGACCGGCCCCACACGTCAGGTTGACCAGTCAACCCCTGTTGACTGCTGACGTCAGCATGACATCATGCTGATGTCATATATCCATTTTTGAATTAAATTAAATAATTAATTAAATATCAGAAAATGATTTAAATCTTTAGAAAATCATATCTTTTAATCCGTAACTCGGATGAAAATACTTTCTTCATGAAAGTTGCTCAGAATGATGAGACAAACCCGGATACGCAGCCCGTTCGTCCGCCACGCACCCCTAACATGTCAAACTCGCAACTTTCCCCCTCCGGCTCCTCTGCCCAAAAACACGAAACACCGGGGATACTTTCCCGGATGTTATCCCCCTTCACCGGTATCACCTACTACCGCGTTAGGGCACCTCTAACGTCGTTACTTGTCATGTCATGCATCACTATGCATATGCTTGCTTATATATTTATTGTTTCCCCCCCCCTCTTCTCTCGATAGACACCGAGACCGACGCCGCTGCTACCCAGTACGACTACGGAGTTGACGACCCCTCTCTCTTGCCAGAGCAACCAGGCAAGCCCCCCCCCCCTTGATCACCAGATATCGCCTACTCTCCTCTATACTGCTTGCATTAGAGTAGTGTAGCATGTTACTGCTTTCGTTATTCCTATCCTGATGCATAGCATGTCCTTGCTACTACTGTTGTTACCATTACCTGCTATCCTACTGCTTAGTATAGGATGCTAGTGTTCCATCAGTGGCCCTACACTCTTGTCCGTCTGCCATGCTATACTACTGGGCCGTGATCACTTCGGGAGGTGATCACGGGCATATGCTATATACTTTACACAGTTACATTACCTGTGGTACTGTTTGGAGATGGGGGCTGAAGGGGCAGGTGGCTCCATCCCAGTAGAGGTGGGCCTGGGTTCCCGACGGCCCCTGACTGTTACTTGAGGTGGAGCGACATGGCAGGTTGAGACCACCTAGGAGAGAGGCGGGCCTGTCCCTGGTCGGTGTTCGCAGATACTTAGCACGTTTAACGAGATCTTGGTATTTGATCTGAGTCTGGCTACTGGCCTATACGCACTAACCATCTACGCGGGGACAGTTATGGGCACTCGACGTCGTGGTATCAGCCGAAGCCTTCGTGACGTTAGCAACGGAGCGGCGCGCGCTGGATTGGACTGGAACGCCTACTAGGCTAGGTCTGCTTCCGGCCGCCCACACAACGTGCATGTGTGCTAAGGGCGATGGGCCTAGACCCCTGGGCGCTTAGGTTTAGACCGGCGTGCTGACCTCTCTGTTGGTCTAGGTGGGGCTACGACGTGTTGATCTTCCGAGGCCGGGCATGACCCAGAAAAGTGTGTCCGGCCAAATGGGATCGAGCGTGTTGGGTTATGTGGTGCACCCCTGCAGGGAAGTTAATCTATTCGAATAGCCGTGATCTTCGGTAACAGGACGACTTGGAGTTGTACCTTGACCTTATGACAACTAGAACCAGATACTTAATAAAACACACCCTTCCAAGTGCCAGATACAACCGGTGATCGCTCTCTCACAGGGCGATGAGGGGAGGATCATCGGTTAGGGTTATGCTATGCGATGCTACTTGGAGGACTTCCGTCTAATCTCTTCTACATGCTGCAAGACGAAGGCTGCCAGAAGCGTAGTCTTCGAAAGGACTAGCTATCCCCCCTTATTCCGGCTTTCTGAAGTTCAGTCCACATATAATAGCCTTATTCCAGTTGATACCAATGCATACATATGTAGTATAGCTCCTTGCTTGCGAGTACTTTGGATGAGTACTCACGGTTTCTTTCTCCCTCTTTTTCCCCTATCCCTTCTACCTGGTTGTCGTAACCAGATGTTGGAGCCCAGGAGCCAGACGCCACCTTCGACGACGACTCCTACTACACCGGAGGTGCCTACTACTACGTGATGCCCGCTGACGATGACCAGGAGTAGTTAGGAGGATCCCAGGCAGGAGGCCTGCGCCTCTTTCGATCTGTATCCCAGTTTGTGCTAGCCTTCTTAAGGCAAACTTGTTTAACTTATGTCTGTACTCAGATATTGTTGCTTCCGCTGACTCTTGTGCCTTCGAGCATTGTATTCGAGCCTTCGAGGCCCCTGGCTTGTAATATAAAGCTTGTATTATTTTAATTTGTGTCTAGATTTGTGTTGTGATATCTTCCCGTGAGTTCCTGATCTTGGTCGTACATATTTGCGTGTATGATTAGTGTACGGTCAAATCGGGGGCGTCACAAGTTGGTATCAGAGCCGACTGCCTGTAGGAATCCCCCTTCCACACTCCTTGGCCGAAGTTGAGTCTAGACATTACAAAAACTTTTACTAACATGGTTGTGTGCCTTATGGTCCCACGTCGCCATCTGGGTGGTATTAGGATCTTTTAGTCCTCGATCCTTACTCTGGGACTCTGAACTCTGTCCTACTCGGGTTAAACGATTTTACTAACTCTAACACTAGGATCCCGTGACCACGTTCACCCCAAAGTTGGATAAGCCCTAGTTATTCTTTAGAGTAGTACTTGAACATTATCCACATGGTCATTTGACTCCTGTGAAAACATCTTTGTTTTCAGATGGAACCCACGAGGCAGGTCGTGCGCCACACGACGGCCATTGGTGCCTCAGGATCACCTGCTGTGTTGGTTGAGATGATGACCTATCTGGGTTATCGCTGGCACCCTGAGTACACCGTCTATGAGGAGTATCAGGACTTCAACCAGGAGCAGTACCGTGCCATCGTCCACCTCTACTCTCGGGAGTATGACTCCACTACCGTGTTGCACACTGCTCATGGTGTTGGAGTGACTATCGATATGGCGGTCCACGATGCTGCTTATGCTGCTCTGACACGTCTCCGTGGAGAGTATCAGGAGTTGGATACCTCCCCCTTCAGGCACATTGCTATCGCATCCGATGTTGGTGCGGAGGGATACTACACTGCTGCCTACTCCACTGTCACCCGAGAGCCCTTCTACCATCAGAACCTGGTTCTGCATGCTGATGGGCTGGATAGAGCTAACCGAGCTCTTCGCCATGAGTTGTACACCACCCATCAGCACCTGTATCGTGCTTTGACGCTGTTGCACCCCTCTGTCCGCTCTGGTGATCTGTCGCGTTTTGCGATCTACCCTGCCCGGACCGTGATGCCCCAGGGCGTCGGCTGGCCAGATGTGGGAGGCTACTCTCCTGCATTGGGTCCTCTCCTGCCACCTGCGCATCGGGTTCCGCACCAGAGTATCCGCGGACCCCAGGCTACTCGCGTGGAGGTCTTCCCTTCGCGTCACTACCAGCTGTCGGGCTACACCTACCTCCGCAGTATCGCATGGGACTGACGTAGACTTGCTTATTAGGGTTAGATGCATTCGCCGCGAGCCTGTGTGCCGCCTATGATGTCTTAGCCTATGTACTGAACAGTGTGTAACGAACTCTATGCATGATCTCTTTTGTAAGATGTGCCGACTACTATGTAGTATCTATCGTGCTGCTTTCGTTGTGCATGTTTCATCATGAATGACTCTTGTTTTTTTGCAAATTTCTCAATGCTGAACTACCCCTGTTAAATATTAGCAGGATGGTTAGACCAGGTGGTCGTGGTCGTGGTGGCAACGCCCCACCTCCGCCTGAGTACATGGCTGGTATGATCCAACAGCTTGAGATGAATCGCCAGTTCATGGAGAATATGATGGCTCAGTTTCCTCACCCCAATATGAACCAGCAGCCAACCCCAGTAACTCTGCAGGATTTCATGCGCCTGAACCCAACTGTGTACCGCAGATCAACTCAGCCTCTGGATGCTGATGACTGGCTCCGTGACATCACCTATGAGATGGAGTCTACTGATGTAGCCCATGCCAGCTATGTCACCTTTGCTTCCTTCTTCCTGAAGGGACCCGCAGCTCAATGGTGGGACAGCCACATGCGTACTCTGCCAGCTGGAACAATCATCACCTGGCTAGACTTCCAAGCTGCCTTCCGTGCTCGCTTCATTCCTCAGGGAGTCATGGACCGGAAGAAGCGTGAGTTCCGCAACCTCACCCAAGGCAACAAAACAGTGGAAGCTGCGGGAGTTTCTTGACTTGTCCCGCTGTGCTGAAGAAGACATTGCAACTGATACACACAGACAGGAGAAGTTCCGTGATGGCCTTCAAGCTGACATCAAGCTCGCACTTCTAGTGCATGACTTTGCTGATTTCGCCACTCTGGTGAACAAAGCCATCAATGTCGAAACTGGTCTGCAGGAATACCAGAGCTCTCACAGGCGCAACCGTGACACGGGCTCATCTTCGGGCCCGTCCTCGCAGAAGCGCAAGATATGGATTCCCAATAGCTTGTACCAGCCGGATGCACCTACTCCAAGGCAGACCTATGCTGCACCTCGTCTGCCTGCTCCTCCGACTAGGCAGCCAAGACTCCCAGCTCCACCACCACAAGCTCCTGTTCCCACTCCTAATAATGGGTTGTGCTTCAGGTGTGGACAACCAGGGCATCGTGCTAGGGAATGCAACCAGAACCAGAATCAACTGGCCCTTCCAGCAACTGGCCGTGGAAATAACCAGCCCCGCAGCAACAATGCCAAGTCTTATGGTCGTGTTCATGCCAACCACGTTGATCTGAGCGAAGCTCAAGACCAGCCTGCTACTGTGATGGGTACCCTCCTCGTAAATTCAGTACCAGCATCCGTTTTATTTGATACAGGTGCATCGCATTCATTCATGTCAGAAGGTTTTGCATGCTTGCATGACATTAAATGTGAGGACATGAATGCTTCACTATTAGTACACACCCCTGCGGGCCAATGTCGAACCTCCATGATTTGCAACGACGTCCCTGTAGAAATCGAAGGACCGGAATTCCTTGTCTCTCCCATCGCACTGAAGTCCTGTAGCATTGATCTCATTTTGGGAATGAATTGGTTAAAAGCGCATACTGCTTCTATAGTTTGCGCCACTAAGACCGTCCATCTGCTACACCCTTCAGACGAAATAGTTACTTACCAAGCTCATCTGGTGCAAAACACCGAGGCACGGCTTTATGCCTTGAATGCGTTGAACGCTGCACCACTCAAGGGCATTGAAAACATTCCCGTCGTTTGTGAATTCCAAGATGTCTTCCCAGAAGAGCTTCCAGGGATTCCCCCTGCTAGAGCTGTCGAATTCATCATCGACTTGAAACCCGGCACCACCCCTATAGCCAAACGACCCTACAAGATGCCGCCGCATGAGCTCATTGAGCTTAAGGAGGAAATATACAAATCTCTTGTCAAAGGTTTCATTCGCCCAAGTTGCTCTCCTTGGGGAGCACCTTCTCTCTTTGTTAGGAAGAAGGATGGTACAAACCGATTGGTCCAAGACCACCGTCCTATAAACCAAGCTACCATTCAGAGTAAATACCCTCTTCCTCAGATCAATGATCTTTATGATCAACTGGCTGGCTCATCAGTGTTCTCCAAACTCGACTTGAGGTTGGGTTACCACCAGATCCGTGTTCGTGAAGAGGACATCCCAAAAACCGCCTTCGTGACTCGGTATGGATCATACGAGTACACCGTCATGTCATTCGGCTTAACGAATGCTCCAGCCACCTTCTCTCGTCTAATGAATTATATATTCATGGATTACCTCGACAAGTTCGTCGTGGTTTATTTGGACGATATCCTTGTATTTTCCAAGAAGAAGGAGGAACATGCTGAACATCTTCGTCTTGTGCTGGAAAAGCTTCGGGAGCATCAGCTGTATGCTAAGTATTCCAAGTGTGAATTCTGGCTCCCAGAAGTAACCTATCTTGGGCATGTCATCTCCAAAGATGGTATTGCCGTCAACCCTGAACGAGTTCAGGCTATTCTCGATTGGACTCCTCCGAAGAATGTGAAGCAAGTCCGAAGTTTCCTCGGTCTCGCCAGCTATTGTCGTCGATTCGTCGAGAACTTCTCCAAGATTGCTAGGCCCCTGACTAATCTGTTGCATAAGGGTGTCAAGTTTGACTGGACAGACAAGTGTCAGGAAAGTTTCCAGGCGCTCAAAGACAAGTTGACTTCTGCCCCCGTGCTTGCACCACCTGATACTAAGAAGGACTTCGTCATTTACTGCGACGCTTCCCATCAAGGATTAGGCTGTGTCCTAATGCAGGAGCACAGAGTGATTGCTTATGCCTCTCGTCAACTGCGCCCTCACGAAGAAAACTACCCAGTTCATGACCTCGAGCTGGCTGCTGTCATTCATGCACTGAAGCAATGGCGACATTACCTTCTCGGTAATTGTTGTGAGATCTTCACTGACCATCAAAGTCTGAAGTATCTGTTTACTCAGCCAGATCTGAACCTCCGTCAGCAGAGATGGATGGAGACTGTTGCAGACTTTGACGTGGGTATATCCTATACCCCCGGCAAGGCTAATGTAATGGCTGATGCCTTGAGCCGCAAGTCTTACTGCAACCACCTCCAGGTTCATAAAGTTCAGCCCTCGCTTGTCGAAGAATTTAGAAAGCTGAACCTCCATATTGTTCCTCCTGGAGCACTCGCTCCCCCTCCCCCGGAATTCCGCGAGATGAATCTTCTTGTTATTACTAAGGGTTCTCTAAATACCCTGACTGTCGTACCAGATCTCGTAGCTGGTATAAAGACTATTCAAGGTTATGACTCTGAAATCCATAAGATTAAACGCCATCTAGCAGAAGGAAAGCCCTCATTCTTCACTATCGCCGACGATGGCGCCTTGTATTTCAAAGGCCGCCTAGTGGTACCATGTTTGAAGAAAAACCTGGATAAGACTAAAAGGGTTATGCAAGAAGCTCATGATACGCCTCTGTCCATCCATCCTGGTAGTACGAAGATGTACCAGGATATTCGTCAAAGATTCTGGTGGTCTAATATGAAGCAGGACATTGCTCGTTATGTTGCTGAGTGTGACGTTTGTCGCCGAATCAAAGCAGAGCATCAAAGGCCTGCCGGAACTCTACAACCTATCTCTATTCCTGAATGGAAATGGGACCATGTTGAGATGGACTTCGTCACTGGATTTCCCAAGTCGCAGAAAGGTAATGATGCTATTCTTGTCGTCGTTGACCGGCTTTCCAAAGTTACCCATTTTCTGGCGGTCAAAGAGACAATCACTGCTAGTCAGCTTGCTACTCTCTACATGTCCAGAATTGTTTCACTTCACGGTATTCCACTGGTTATCAGTTCGGACCGTGGCAGCTTATTCACTTCAAGATTCTGGGCAAGTTTCTAAGAAGCTATGGGGACTCACTTATCTTTCAGTACCGCGTTTCATCCGCAGTCACAAGGGCAAGTTGAACGTGTCAACCAAGTTCTCGAAGACATGCTTCGAGCTTGTGTAATCTCATTCGGCAAGAAATGGGAGGAATCTCTTCCATATGCCGAGTTCTCTTATAATAATAGCTATCAAGCTAGTCTGAAGATGTCCTCCTTCGAAGTGCTATATGGACGAAAGTGTCGAACCCCTCTGAACTGGTCAGAAACTGGGGAACGTCCACTCTTCGGTCCGGATATTATCCAACAGGCCGAAGAACAAGTTCGCATTATTCGCGAGAATCTCAAGACTGCTCAGTCACATCAGAAAAGTCAGTATGACCGTCATCACCAAGACATGGTCTATCAACCTGGCGAAAAGGCTTATCTTCGAGTTACACCAATGAAGGGTGCTCACCGCTTCGGGATCAAGGGCAAGCTAGCTCCTCGCTATATCGGTCCCTTTACTATTCTCGAAAGGCGTGGAAAGGTGGCATATCAACTGGAGCTTCCGCCGAACCTTTCTCAGGTTCACGATGTGTTCCATGTGTCACAACTCCGCCGTTGCTTCAAGGATCCAATCCGAGTGGTGGATCATGAAGTGCTCGAATTGCAACAGGACCTCTCTTATAAAGAGCATCCGGTCTGCATCCTTGACCAAGCTGAACATCGCACACGTCAGAAGGCGATCAAATTCCTCAAAGTCCAGTGGTCGAATCACTCTGAAGACGAAGCCACTTGGGAACGCGAGGATCGCCTACGTGATGAATACCCCGCGTTGTTTCCTTCTACCTCCTAAATCTCGGGACGAGATTTCTTGTAGTGGAGGAGATTTGTAACGCCCGGATAATTTGGCTACAGTAAAACTCTCCTAATGATGCCATGACATCTGCGATTACTGTTACTAATCTCGGGATAATTCGAAACCGTGTCAAATTCAAGCTTAAATTTAAAGTCGACAATGAAAGTTTTCAAATATTAAAAATAAAATGTTCGGGCTATGTCTATTATTGCATCGGTAATTATGGTGAAGTAAACACATTTTTATAAAATGCCTAACTGCTTTTAAATGAATTAAAACAGAAAAGAAATAGTAAAAGAAAATACAAAGGGGAAAACAAACAGAAAAAAAGAAAAGAAAGAGAAGGCCCCCCACTGGGCTTCGGCCCAGCAGGCCAGCCCATTCGGCCGCAGGCCCAACCGGCCTCCCCCCACTCCCCCTTATCCACTCATCCCCGAAAACCTAACCACCCCGTCGCCCCACTCGCTTCCCCCCACTCCCCTCGTTCGGATCTGGATCGAGAGGAGATCCCGATCCCCTCGCCCCTCTCCCCCGCGCGCACGCCGCCGCCTGGACCGCGCCTCCGCCTCGAC
>NC_041390.1:291764811-291797256 GCF_002162155.2 Triticum dicoccoides
TGCTCGCTGCACCCGCCGCCCGACTCCGGCCACTGCACCGCGGCGCCGCTCGGAGGCCCCGCGTCCTTCGCCACAAGCCCTGCACCGTTCCCCGCTGCGCTGACCGCTCCGGCTTGCCGCCCTGCCCCGCTCGTGCCGCTTTGCAGCCGCCGGCACCCGCTCGCGTACTGACCCGCGCCTGCTTGGCCACTAGCCGGCCCGGCCGCGCCACCCCGCCGCCTTGGCCACTGTGGCTGCGCCCGCCAGGGTCGCTGTTGCCCGGGTTCGCTTGGCTGCGCCAGCGCCCGTAACCCGCTGCCCGCACGCCCGCTAAGCCCCTGGTGCCTATGGCAAACGGGGCCCATGCCCAGAACGAAAAAAAGGATTTAATAAATAAATTAATAAATACTAATTAAAATATTAATTAATTGAAGAATTAATTAGTTTAATTAATCTTGATTAGATTAACCTAATCACTTAGTTTAGTTAATTAATCTGTTAGGTTAGTTAATAGTCAATGATAGTGGGGCCCCACCCCTAGTTAGCTTAATTTAAACCCCACTTTTTAAAATATGTGACACTGACAGATGGGCCCCATTGGCCTTGTTGACTGGTCAACTTTGACCCAGTCAACGCTGACTGTACCGCTGACTAGGCACTGACCGGCCCCACACGTCAGGTTGACCAGTCAACCCCTGTTGACTGCTGGCGTCAGCATGACATCATGCTGATGTCATATATCCATTTTTGAATTAAATTAAATAATTAATTAAATATCAGAAAATGATTTAAATCTTTAGAAAATCATATCTTTTAATCCGTAACTCAGATGAAAATACTTTCTACATGAAAGTTGCTCAGAATGATGAGATGAACCCGGATACGCAGCCCGTTCGTCCGCCACGCACCCCTAACATGTCAAACTTGCAACTTTCCCCCTCCGGCTCCTCTGCCCGAAAACACGAAACACCGGGGATACTTTCCCGGATGTTATCCCCCTTCACTGGTATGACCTACTACCGCGTTAGGGCACCTCTAACGTCGTTACTTGTCATGTCATGCATCACTATGCATATGCTTGCTTATATATTTATTGTTTCTCCCCCCTCTTCTCTCGATAGACACCGAGACCGACGCCGCCGCTACCCAGTACGACTACGGAGTTGACGACCCCTCTCTCTTGCCAGAGCAACCAGGCAAGCCCCCCCCTTGATCACCAGATATCGCCTACTCTCCTCTATACTGCTTGCATTAGAGTAGTGCAGCATGTTACTGCTTTCGTTATTCCTATCCTGATGCATAGCCTGTCCTTGCTACTACTGTTGTTACCATTACCTGCTATCCTACTGCTTAGTATAGGATGCTAGTGTTCCATCAGTGGCCCTACACTCTTGTCCGTCTGCCATGCTATACTACTGGGCCGTGATCACTTCGGGAGGTGATCACGGGCATATGCTATATACTTTACACAGTTACATTACCTGTGGTATTGTTCAGAGATGGGGGCTGAAGGGGCAGGTGGCTCCATCCCAGTAGAGGTGGGCCTGGGTTCCCGACGGCCCCCGACTGTTACTTGAGGCGGAGCGACATGGCAGGTTGAGACCACCTAGGAGAGAGGTGGGCCGGGCCCTGGTCGGCGTTCGTAGATACTTAATACGTTTAACGAGATCTTGGTATTTGATCTGAGTCTGGCTACTAGCCTATACGCACTAACCATCTACGCGGGGACAGTTATGGGCACTCGACGTCGTGGTATCAGCCGAAGCCTTCGTGACATCAGCAACGGAGCGGCGCACGCTGGATTGGACTGGAACGCCTACTAGGCTAGGTCTGCTTCCGGCCGCCCATGCAACGTGCAGGTGTGCTAAGGGCGATGGGCCCAGACCCTTGGGCGCTTAGGTTTAGACCGGCGTGCTGACCTCTCTGTTGGTCTAGGTGGGGCTGCGACGTGTTGATCTTCCGAGGCCGGGCATGACCTAGAAAAGTGTGTCCGGCCAAATGGGATCGAGCGTGTTGGGTTATGTGGTGCACCCCTGCAGGGAAGTTAATCTATTCGAATAGCCGTGATCTTCGGTAACAGGACGACTTGGAGTTGTACCTTGACCTTATGACAACTAGAACCAGATACTTAATAAAACACACCCTTCCAAGTGCCAGATACAACCGGTGATCGCTCTCTCACAGGGCGATGAGGGGAGGATCATCGGTTAGGGTTATGCTATGCGATGCTACTTGGAGGACTTCCGTCTAATCTCTTCTACATGCTGCAAGACGGAGGCTGCCAGAAGCGTAGTCTTCGAAAGGACTAGCTATCCCCCCTTATTCCGGCTTTCTGCAGTTCAGTCCACATATAATAGCCTTATTCTAGTTGATACCAATGCATACATATGTAGTATAGCTCCTTGCTTGCGAGTACTTTGGATGAGTACTCACGGTTGCTTTCTCCCTCTTTTTCCCCTATCCCTTCTACCTGGTTGTCGCAACTAGATGTTGGAGCCCAGGAGCCAGACGCCACCTTCGACGACGACTCCTACTACACCGGAGGTGCCTACTACTACGTGATGCCCGCTGACGACGACAGGAGTAGTTAGGAGGATCCCAGGCAGGAGGCCTGCGCCTCTTTTGATCTGTATCCCAGTTTGTGCTAGTCTTCTTAAGGCAAACTTGTTTAACTTATGTCTGTACTCAGATATTGTTGCTTCCGCTGACTCTTGTGCCTTCGAGCATTGTATTCGAGCCTTCGAGGCCCCTGGCTTGTAATATAAAGCTTGTATTATTTTAATTTGTGTCTAGAGTTGTGTTGTGATATCTTCCCATGAGTTCATGATCTTGGTCGTACATATTTGCGTGTATGATTAGTGTATGGTCAAATCGGGGGCGTCACACTAGGGCCAACGTCTAGGAGTACGCCAACAACAGTGCAAGACGAGGCTGTCGTCGCTGGTCAGTGGCCCGACAACACATAGAGCACGTTAGAGGAGCCGCTTCCAGCCGCAAGACGCCTCCGCCGCCGCCGCGTGATCTAAATTTGCCATGAAAAACGTTCGGATTGCCATGCTTAAAATCTGAACGTTTGGGATTTATCATTTCCGTTTATTTTAGTTCGATCATGGTATGAATGTAAAGTCACAGTTAGACTGAATGAAACCTATGGTTTGATCGACTGAATGTTTTGCTAGAGCCGCATCAAATTAATTACAGAAAGTCATAAATATAAAAATTTATCCACACATTTAATTATTAGTAGATTAATAGTACTACTACCAGCCTAGCTTGTCCGTCATGGTAACTTTTGTTCCTAAACTTGTTACATATACTACTAATAGTACGTGAAACTAGTGCTGTAACTTGTGGACGAGTCTAGATACGGTCAACGGCAACACCGCATGTGCGTTCTTCGTGTTTTCCCGTGCGTCTAAACATAGAAGGGGAGGAGAGAGACAGAGAGAGCAGACATGGGACCCACCAGTAAGTGAAGGGGAATAGTACGTACTAATGATCTGGTCCCACTAATCTACTAAAACTAATATAAAAACATGTTTTCCATTAAATAGGCTGTGGTAATATAAAAACAATATATCAATGAAGGGAGTAAAACAAACATTGCTACTAGGTTTCCTATTGACGTGCGGCTGGAAGGCCCTGGTCGCATGTTCGATCCTCTTCCTTTTTCATTTTTAATTTATATATGGGTCCAAATTTGTTCCATGACAGGTGGGCCCCCTAGTGTGTAGTTTGTAGCACTTTAATTTATGGGTCGAATTTTGTTCCATTACAGGTGGACTCCCGATGTGTAATTTGTAGCTTATTTGTAATTATTAAAGAGAACATCAGAGTTTTTTTTGCAAAAATACCATGGTGCAACGTGGAAGGTGAGAAAGGGCGTGCGAGAGAGCAGTGACCGAGCCAGAGGGAAATCAATTTGGGGAGGGGTGGGGGTTGCAACGGTGTTTGGAGTAGTTGTGGTCCAAATGCTACAAAAATATAATCTAAATCCACCGGAATGAATGCCTTCACAAATTAATCCAAGGGCGGAGTCCCCCTTGCAATGTACTCCCTCCGGTCCTTTTTACTCTACACATTGGTTTTGCCGAAAGTCAAACTTTGCTAAGTTTGACTAAATTTATATTAAAAATTATTAGCATCTATAATATCTAATAAATATAATATGAAAATATATTCCAAGATGAATCTAAAGATATTGGTGTTGTTATGAGAATGTTTATAATTTTTTATATAAGCTTGGTCAAAGTTGAATGAGATTGACTTCGGACAAACCTAATATGCAGAGTAAAAAGGACCGGAGGGAGTAAATAGCTCCGGCTCTTCAAGGGATAGAGAGGTAGCTTCAATGTGTGGAAGAGACGGCGTGAGAAAGCGAGGTCAATCGAGACATAGATAGATAAAGAGACAAAGTGAGTGTGGCCCGGCATTCGTTAGAAATATATAAAGCAAACCTATGAAACTTCGCTAGGACGGCTGCAATCACGAGCGCCCGTTCGTGTTGGGATCTGGTCCCTGCCCTTTACCACTTTTGATTTCTTTGATATTGAGTGGTTGAACGTTATTTCCTTATATAGACACCCGGGCTGCAAATGGCCAGTAGTGGCAGGTCATAGGCTGGCAAAAGTGGCAGGTGGCCAGACTTGGCCCCGCCTCGTTCGTCTTGGGGGAACTTTCTGCCCAGCCTCGCTCGGTTCCAGCCCGTGTGCATGGTTCGCAGGAAACCTTTTGTTTTTGTGTGTATCATTTTTTAGTAGCATCGTAGCTTGGTGGGCTGCTGTTGACATTGTAGTTAACATCTGACTCATCGGGACATAGGATCGTAACCAGTTTTCTAGACTAGTGTGTGCACTTGACTCATCGGGAAAAGCAAAGAAAAAATTGTCCACTGGACACGCCGCTTCCCTCGAGTGATCAAGCATTTTGTACATGTGTCATAGAAATCGAAGCTGGTTATCACCGCTAACCTGGTCGCCTCTGTGTTTGGTTCAGCGTTGTAAACACAAACGTAATCGGTATCAAGTCACGCTGGTAATGTAAAGGGAGTGAGGTAAAACAGAAACGTGTTTGGTTCATCTCATGAAATGGAATCGCACTGATCCCAGAGATGAACGGATTTTGGCTGCCGCATGTTGCCTTTGTTGCAATGGACGCCGGCGAGAGGAAAACTCAACAAGGTCGCAGGACAAGCTCACCAATCGCACTGATCCCAGCAGAAGGCAGTAGGCTGACACCACGTCAACGCGATGCTGCATTAGCTGCGGCAAGGGTCGGACAGCTCCGTCTGGTTGGCGTCCGACGGCAGTGGCAGCCGACCTGGACCTTAAGAAGAGAGCCGTGAGCTTGATCAGCTAGAGCATCTCCACGCTTGTCCCCGGTGCGGCGCACTGGTAGAAAAAGGGCCTGTTGTCTCGGTTCGTAAGGGCCTTTAGTCCCGGTTCCTGAATCGGGACTAAAGTGTCGGTACTAATGCCCTGTCCCTTTAGTCCCGATTCAATCCAGAACCGGGACTAATGGGCCTCCACGTGGCCTGTGCGCGGAGCCCAGGCAGGAGAACCTTTGGTCCCGGTTGGTGGCACCAACCGGGACCAATAGGCATCCACGCGTCAGCATTTCTGTGGCTGGGGTTTTTGTTTTTTTTGAAAGGGGGGGTTTGGGGGGTTTTGGGGGGTTAATTTAGGTGTTTCATATATTGTGTTAGCTAGCTATAATTAATAGAGAGAAGTGTCCTCTCTTATGTCCGTGCTTGGTCGATGCTACGTACTATACATACGTATAGAGAGGACTAGACACGCTAGCTAGCTAGTAAATAAACGAAGGAAACAGAAGATTGTCATGAACATATATGCATACAGAGAGAAGTGATATCGACCACCTCTCCTTCTCCGAGAGATTGGTCGAACAAGTTCTGGTATATCTATCCAACACTACCGGCTACATATATACAATAATTATCTCTTACAAATATAATCATACGGACTCATGGTCCACATAGTATTCTCCGTCTTCAGCAATCACGTGGTCAAGAAAGAATGCCGCCAATTCCTCTTGAATTGCTCGCATGCGAGCTGGTGCTAGGAGTTCATCCCGCTTCCGAAACATCTAATTTGAGGAAGGGGGTCAATACATATATATATGAATGAATGAAACTCAACACAAATGATGGTAATAAAATAAAATTGTGAATGTTGTTATTTACGTACTTCATATTGTTCGTTAGAGTACCCGCCCCGCTCACAGGTCGTGTGGCAGATGGACTCGCAGACGTAGTATCCACAGAAATCATTCCCTTATTCCTGCCACAACCACTTTACAAGAAATAGAGGTCAATCAAACTGATAAGCAAGAATGCTAAATGGTATTGATGAAACTAGCGCTTGAATCACTAGGAGATGCGCGGAACATGCTACTATAGTACTTACTTTCAGGTGTCTAAATTCCAGCTCCTTCGGCAGTCCCGGAACTTTTCTGGTGAATTTTCTCCAAACCCTGCCGGACAAAGAAAACAATTACTTGATATCAGGAAATGAACAAAGTTGCTGATATGGTGGATAATGATCGATTTAACTTACTTCTTGAGGATTTCAGTCATGTCCGCATACTCCTGGGGATCTTTTCGTTTAGAGTCCAAGACGGTTACTACTCCCTGCTCAAGCCTAATCTCTAGGAGAATATAGTGAAAACTGCACACGCATGCATAACTCATCAATTACATTACTATAACCTGGACTAATATATAAGGGAAACTGAATATGCACAAGACAGTAACACTCACTTGAAGTTGTAAGGAAAGAGTATTATATCTTTGTTTTCATTTTTTTGAATGATCGTAGCAAGTTGGCCTCGGTATCTTTGGGACGATGTTCAACCTCAGTTGCATCTATAAGATATGTGTTAACGAACCCAATATCACCGATTTGTCTTTTCTTCAATTCGGCGATCTTCAATCTGCATAATATAGTGAGGATAATTATAAATACATGCAATGAAAGAGATGAGTTATATAGAGAGACTTAATGACAGAAGTAGTAGTACTTACAGACAGTAGCAGGTGATCGTTGTTTTATCGAGGGCCAATTGATTGAAAAAATGATAGAACTCCTCAAATGGAATAGGCAACAGTTCAATTCCAACGAGGTCATGCTCCGGTTTAACTCTCGCATACAAAGTACTCCTCCCTCAAACTCTCTGCAGATTTTCAACTACCAATCATGTAATCTTCGCATCATCGTTGTTAAAGATTTTTCATCTTTGACGAGAGGCTTCCGGTTAGAGTAGGACCTTGTAAAGCAGGTGGGAGTGAAGGATTTTCCGGTTAGAGTAAGACCTCGTATTCCCACATTCAGTGCATGGACAACACATAAAACCATTCTGCTTGTTTGCCTCAGCCGCATCGAGAAACTCATGCACGCCCTTAATGTACTCGCGGGTGTATTTGTCACCGTACATCCATTGCCGGTTCATCTGCGTGCATTATATATAATTAAGTGTCCAAATTAATAGAAGTTCATCATCACATTAAAACCAAAGTGCATACATAGTTCTCATCTAACAACATATAGCTCTCCAGAGCATGTAATTAATTAAACCATACATTGAAACTATGTAAAACATTTCAATGCGAAAACAAATGCGATCATAATCGCAACCAAGGTAACAATTGATCCAACGGCATAATGATACCAAGCCTCGGTATGAATGGCATATTTTCTAATCTTTCTAATCTTCAAGCGCATTGCATCCATCTTGATCTTGTGATCATCGACGACATCCGCAACATGCAACTCCAATATCATCTTCTCCTCCTCAATTTTTTTTATTTTTTCCTTCAACAAATTGTTTTGTTCTTCGACTAAATTTAACCTCTCGACAATAGGGTCGGTTGGCATTTCTGATTCACATACATCCTAGATAAATAACATCTATGTCACGTTGGTCGGCATAATTTTCATAAACAATAAATGAACCAATAGTTATAAAGATAATATACATACCACATCCGAATCATAGACAGGACGAGGGCCGACGGGGGCGGATACCAAAACCATCGCACTATATAAGATGCAATAATAAATGTAAAAAAATGATACAAGTATCTATCTAAACATACAAGTAAGAATATTTTTCCTTTCAGAAAGAAGATAAGAACAAGAGGCTCATCATGGTGGCGTCGGTGATGAGATCGGCGCGGGTGATCGACGGTGGTGAAGACGGGGACGGGGCGTGACGGACCGCTAAATCTAGACAAATCTCGAGGAAAATGGAGTTTGGAGGTCGAGCTTCGAGAGGAGAAAGCTTAAGTAGTGTGGCTCGGGCATTCCATTTAACACCTCATGTGCATAGGAGGTGAGCTAGAGCACCACAAAGCCCTCTCCCCCTTGGCCAGAGAAAAACAGAGCACTGGGGTGCACTGCTCGTGAGCGAGGGATATATATAGGCACCTCATTGATCCCGGTTGGTGACATGAGCCGGGACTAAAGGGGAGACTTTGGTCCTGGTTCAAGCCACGAACCGGGACCAATGGTGGTGGGCCAGGAGCGAGGCCCATTGGTCCTGGTTCATCTCACCAACCGAGACCAAAAGGTCCAGATGAACCGGGACCAATGGCCCACGTGGCCCGGCCGGCCCCCTGGTCTCACGAACCGGGACCAATGCCCACATTGGTCCCGGTTCTGAACTAAATCGGAACTAATGGGCTGACCCGGCCTGGACCAAAGCCCTGTTTTCTACTAGTACCCGCAGCGGCGGTGGAGGCCGGCGAGCTCGCCTCCGCGTGCCGCGTCCCCACTGAGCATCCCGTAGCACCAAGCAAGAAGCACGAGCAGCAACAACAGGGGCCCGCGACGCAGGTAATGGTAGGCGACGGCAACGACAAGCTAGAGAATAGAGGTGCTGCTCAAGGCGTCGGCCTGCCTATATCCCCAGGGCCACCGGATCGAGCATCGCGTACAAGTTCTTGCTCGCCAACGGCACCACGCTGGCCTTTCAGCGCATGGCGAGAGCGGCGATGCCGTTAAGCTCAAGAACTTCGAGGCGTAGCCGCGTAGGTGCACGTCGTCGACTGATTCAGGCACGCCAAAATCCTCACCCATGACGAGAAGCTCTCACCCATGACTTAGCTGCCAGCATGATGAGGACATCAATACAATTGTTACACCCACAGCCCCTGCTGCTATACATACTGGACCAATTACTAGAGCTCGTGCACGCCAACTAAATTACCAGGTACTTTCGTTTCTTGGTAATGATTCTAATGTTCATGAGAATATGATGCTGCCTAAATTGGATACATTTGTTTTGCTTACAAATGAAGGGCCTAACTTGGAGAAGGATGAACATTGGAGCAAGAACAAGCATGGAGATGATGGCATGCGCAAGGGGAACAAGAACGGAGTTACAAGTGATGATTTTAGGACTTTGAAGCCACCATAATGGGTGCATGAAGCCTTGGACGAAATATACAAGATGCCACTTCATAAATTTCGTCCCGAGGCTATTTTAGGTGCTGCGTCACCTTATTATTGGGCCAGGCCCATGTAATTTCGAAATACATAAGTATAGGCTATTTTTAGAGTCCGTATGTGTGGGGAAACAAGAGATAGGGTTGATTTCGGACCCCTCCACCAAGGGCCACGAAATTCCCCCCTCTTCCTCCATATATACAGCCCTTAGGGCATCGTTTAGACTTTGGGTTTTGTTTAGATTAAAAGTTCGCCATAGCTGCAACTTCGCGTACTTCGTTTGTGTTCAACGACCAGACAAAGGCGTCACAGAACCCCACATTGATCAATAAAGCTTTCATCTTATATTCGCAATATCCAGATTGCAATCTCAGTTTCTTGCTTGTTCTTCATTTGCTCGCAGGAAACAGACCCTCGTGGTCAGGTTGATCGTGCTCCGGCGTGGTCAATAACCTCTCGGAGTTGGTTTAGCGATTGCTAAGGCGCGACGTCCTCGCACGTTCGTAGTCGGATCGTCAAAGTCGACTTCCACTGATAAGGACATCAATACCATTGTTACACCCACAGGCCCTGCTGCTATACATACTGGACCAATTACTAGAGCTCGCGCACGCCAACTAAATTACCAGGTACTTTCGTTTCTTGGTAATGATTCTAATGTTCATGAGAATATGATGCTGCCTAAATTGGATACATTTGTTTTGCTTACAAATGAAGGGCCTAGCTTGGGGAAGGATGAACATTGGAGCAAGAACAAGCATGGAGATGATGGCATGCGCAAGGGGAACAAGAACGGAGTTATAAGTGATGATTTCAGGACTTTGAAGCCACCATAATGGGTGCATGAAGCCTTGGACGAAATATACAAGATGCCACTTCATAAATTTCGTCCCGAGGCTATTTTAGGTGCTGCGTCACCTTATTATTGGGCCAGGCCCATGTAATTTCGAAATACATAAGTATAGGCTGTTTTTAGAGTCCGTATGTGTGGGGAAACAAGAGATAGGGTTGATTTCGGACCCCTCCACCAAGGGCCACGAAATTCCCCCCTCTTCCTCCATATATACAGCCCTTAGGGCATCGTTTAGACTTTGGGTTTTGTTTAGATTAAAAGTTCGCCATAGCTGCAACTTCGCGTACTTCGTTTGTGTTCAACGACCAGACAAAGGCGTCACAGAACCCCACCTTGATCAATAAAGCTTTCATCTTATATTCGCAATATCCAGATTGCAATCTCAGTTTCTTGCTTGTTCTTCGTTTGCTCGCAGGAAACAGACCCTCGTGGTCAGGTTGATCGTGCTCCGGCGTGGTCAATAACCTCTCGGAGTTGGTTTAGCGATTGCTAAGGCGCGACGTCCTCGCACGTTCGTAGTCGGATCGTCAAAGTCGACTTCCACCAAAGCGATATCCATCATCTCATCGAAAGACGGGACACCTTTGCCTCTATCACTGTTGGTGCTGCTGTTGATACTTCTGTGGCTCCTGCTGCTGATGCGGAGGAGGATGATTATGTGGGAGATTATGAGGATGAGGTTGATCAAAATCAACACTACGTGCAGCCACCTGTACCACCACCAGCAGGTCGACCTCAGGTATATATTCGTAATGGTAGGCCTGCACCACCACCTCAGGTACGAGATGATGTCCATATTCCTAAACTGAAATTGAATATTCCACCATTTGAGGGTAGATATGTTCCTGATATATATCTTACTTGGGAGTTAGAAACTGAACAACGATTTACATGTTTACAATATCCTGAGGAGAGACGAGTTGCTGCTGCTGTTTGTGCTTTCACTAGTTTTGCATGTGTATGGTGGTCTGAACATTGTAGATTATATCCTATTCCAACTAGTTGGGCTGCTTTGAAAACTGCTATGCGTACGCGTTGGGTTCCACCATATTATCAACGTGAATTGCTTCAAAAATTGCAGCGTTTAAGACAAGGGAAAAATTCTGTAGAAGAATATTATCAGGAATTACAAACTGGCATGATTAGATGTGGTATTGTTGAGGAGAATGAAGCTATGCTTGCACGTTTTCTGGGTGGATTAAATAGAGAGATTCAGACCATTCTAGACTATAAGGAGTATACTAATATCACTCGTTTATTCCATCTTGCTTGTAAAGCTGAACGTGAAGTGCAGGATCGACAAGCATTGGGGCGAACTAACTTTTCTGCAGGCCGACCTTCATCATGGACACCACGTGCATCTTCTACGTCAACTGCACCAGCACCTCCATCCGGTGCCACCTCCAGCCGTGATACAAGAAAACAGGCACAACCACCATTATCTGCCAAGAGCGCACCTGCGGGGCCTGCACAGCGTTCTTCTTCTTCCATGGCATCAACAGGGCACACAAGTGATGATGAGGACATCAATACGATTGTTACACCCACAGCCCCTGCTGCTATACATACTGGACCAATTACTAGAGCTCGTGCACGCCAACTAAATTACCAGGTACTTTCGTTTCTTGGTAATGATTCTAATGTTCATGAGAATATGATGCTGCCTAAATTGGATACATTTGTTTTGCTTACAAATGAAGGGCCTAGCTTGGAGAAGGATGAACATTGGAGCAAGAACAAGCATGGAGATGATGGCATGCGCAAGGGGAACAAGAACGGAGTTACAAGTGATGATTTCAGGACTTTGAAGCCACCATAATGGGTGCATGAAGCCTTGGACGAAATATACAAGATGCCACTTCATAAATTTCGTCCCGAGGCTATTTTAGGTGCTGCGTCACCTTATTATTGGGCCAGGCACATGTAATTTCGAAATACATAAGTATAGGCTATTTTTAGAGTCCGTATGTGTGGGGAAACAAGAGATAGGGTTGATTTCGGACCCCTCCACCAAGGGCCACGAAATTCCCCCCTCTTCCTCCATATATACAGCCCTTAGGGCATCGTTTAGACTTTGGGTTTTGTTTAGATTAAAAGTTCGCCATAGCTGCAACTTCGCGTACTTCGTTTGTGTTCAACGACCAGACAAAGGCGTCACAGAACCCCACCTTGATCAATAAAGCTTTCATCTTATATTCGCAATATCCAGATTGCAATCTTAGTTTCTTGCTTGTTCTTCGTTTGCTCGCAGGAAACAGACCCTCGTGGTCAGGTTGATCGTGCTCCGGCGTGGTCAATAACCTCTCGGAGTTGGTTTAGCGATTACTAAGGCGCGACGTCCTCGCACGTTCGTAGTCGGATCGTCAAAGTCGACTTCCACCAAAGCGAAATCCACCATCTCATTGAAAGACGGGACACCTTTGCCTCTATCAAGTGGTATCAGATTTCCAGGTTGCTCGGTGAGATTTTACAGTTTTTCGTAGTTTAGATCGAGTCTGTTCTTCATACCTATAGTCCACGAAAAAGCCACAAAAAAAAATTAGGGTTAGTTCATCATATCCGAACCAATCTGAGCCTTTGCATAATCTTTTTAGGGTTTTGCTTTGTTGAATTTGCGGTTGCATCGTCGTGTCTAGTTGCTGGTCTTAGAGTCTAGTCTTTTAGAGTTTCGAGTTCTGGTCATAAGTTGTCACGCCGCCGTCGCACCATCATCATCACCCCTGCCATCTACCACCACCGCTTATCCGCCACCGCTTCGAATCCGTATCCATATACCACCACAGCTGTCATATACCACCACCGCTGCCATCTACCACCATATATCCACCACCAATCCGAGTTCTTGTCATATTAGGTTTGTTTTCGAGATCCATCTAGATTCCGATTCGTGTTTCCTTGCCGGAGTAGGTTTCGAAAAAAAAAAGAGTCGGGTAGCCACGCTCCGTTTAGGCCCAAAATTTTTCGAAAACGCATTTTTCGAAAAATTTTCTGGCTATCTTATTTTTAGGTGTTTCTGAGTGTTTTGAGACAGGTGCCATTATAGGAAGTTTTTTTTGACCCGTTTCCAGTTTTTGGGTCCGGGCAGTCAAAAAAAAAATTGGTCGAAAAAATTTCGTGCCCATCCTGTCAGTTTGAGCTAAGACGAGTTTTGAGACACTCACCAGTATAGTGATTTTTCGCAAAAAAAAAAGCAGCGCAAAAATAAAAAGAGCGCAAAAAAAAAAAGAGCGAAAAAAAAATCCAGAGTGTGCTTTTCCCTTGTTTACGTGCCGCGCCGTGATTTTGTTAGTGTTCTAGGCTCGCGTCTCTAGCACAGTCTAGCCTAGGACCAGCACAGTACCGTCGTTGAGCGTTTATTCAACTTTGCATCTCTGAATTGATTATTGCGGACCCTTTTTGCTACCATATTATAAGCCTTCCCAGCTCCACATACATCTACGTCGTGCGTTTGACTCTCCCTGGTAATCGCTCTATCCAAGCTTTGCGAGTTTTTGACTACAATGGTTGCCGATCACCGCCTGCTGCTGGGTAAGAACTGGTAAGAATTTGAGATTTGCTTGACGGATTTGTGACACCCACCACCACCACTTGTTCGTAGTCTGTAGGATCATATTCTTGTGTGTTTCTATTGCTGCTAACCATGCCAGGATCACAAGCCGACGAGATTGACTGGGACAATTTATCGAACAAGGAGCTTCATGATAAGTTTCAGCAAATGATGACTGAACAGGTGCAAGATGTGCTGAACAATTTTGAAGAGGCCATGGAGAAGATCACTGGACTTGAGAAGACGTTCGAAACAAAGCTCGATAACAAGTTTAATGAATTGCTCGCGCGTCTTCCACCACCACCACCCGCTGCACCTAACGCACCTCTCCAACAACAACAACAACGACTACCTCCACGTCGCGAAGCAGACCTCCGCCGAGCAAGCCGTGTTCCTCTTGCGTTTGGCCAAACTGTTGGTGCTGCTGTTGATACTTCTATGGCTCCTGCTGCTGATGCCGAGGAGGATGATTATGTGGGAGATTATGAGGATGAGGTTGATCAAAATCAACACTACGTGCAGCCACCTGTACCACCACCAGCAGGTCGACCTCAGGTATATATTCGTAATGGTAGGCCTGCACCACCACCTCAGGTACGCGATGATGTCCATATTCCTAAACTGAAATTGAATATTCCACCATTTGAGGGTAGATATGTTCCTGATATATATCTTACTTGGGAGTTAGAAACTGAACAACGATTTACATGTTTACAATATCCTGAGGAGAGACGAGTTGCTGCTGCTGTTTGTGCTTTCACTAGTTTTGCATGTGTATGGTGGTCTGAACATTGTAGATTATATCCTATTCCAACTAGTTGGGCTGCTTTGAAAACTGCTATGCGTACGCGTTGGGTTCCACCATATTATCAACGTGAATTGCTTCAAAAATTGCAGCGTTTAAGACAAGGGAAAAATTCTGTAGAAGAATATTATCAGGAATTACAAACTGGCATGATTAGATGTGGTATTGTTGAGGAGAATGAAGCTATGCTTGCACGTTTTCTGGGTGGATTAAATAGAGAGATTCAGACCATTCTAGACTATAAGGAGTATACTAATATCACTCGTTTATTCCATCTTGCTTGTAAAGCTGAACGTGAAGTGCAGGATCGACAAGCATTGGGGCGAACTAACTTTTCTGCAGGCCGACCTTCATCATGGACACCACGTGCATCTTCTACTTCAACTGCACCAGCACCTCCATCCGGTGCCACCTCCAGCCGTGATACAAGAAAACAGGCACACTGATTAAACGGAGCGTGGCTACCCGACTCTTTTTTTTTTTCGAAACCTACTCCGGCAAGGAAACACAAATCGGAATCTAGATGGATCCCGAAAACAAACCTAATAAGCAAAGAACTCGGATTGGTGGTGGATATATGGTGGTGGTATATGGCAGCGGTGGTGGTAGCGGTGGTAGTATATGGATATGGATCGGTGGTGGTATATGGACACGGATTGGTGGTGGTATATGGATACGGATTCGGTGCGGTGGTGGTAGATGGCAGGGGCGATGATGATGGTGCGGCGGCGGCGTGACAACTTATGACCAGAACTCGAAACTCTACAAGACTAGACTCTAAGACCAGCAACTAGACACGACGATGCAACCGCAAATTCAACAAAGCAAAACCCTAAAAAGATTATGCAAGGCTCAGATTGGTTCGGATATGATGAACTAACCCTAATTTTTTTTTGTGGCTTTTTCGTGGACTATAGGTATGAAGAACAGACTCGATCTAAACTACGAAAAACTGTAAAATCTCACCGAGCAACCTGGAAATCTGATACCACTTGATAGAGGCAAAGGTGTCCCGTCTTTCAATGAGATGGTGGATTTCGCTTTGGTGGAAGTCGACTTTGACGATCCGACTACGAACGTGCGAGGAAGTCGCGCCTTAGCAATCGCTAAACCAACTCCGAGAGGTTATTGACCACGCCGGAGCACGATCAACCTGACCACGAGGGTCTGTTTCCTGCGAGCAAACGAAGAACAAGCAAGAAACTAAGATTGCAATCTGGATATTGTGAATATAAGATGAAAGCTTTATTGATCAAGGTGGGGTTCTGTGACGCCTTTGTCTGGTCGTTGAACACAAACGAAGTACGCGAAGTTGCAGCTATGGCGAACTTTTAATCTAAACAAAACCCAAAGTCTAAACGATGCCCTAAGGGCTGTATATATGGAGGAAGAGGGGGGAATTTCGTGGCCCTTGGGGGAGGAGTCCGAAATCAACCCTATCTCTTGTTTCCCCACACATACGGACTCTAAAAATAGCCTATACTTAAGTATTTCGAAATTACATGGGCCTGGCCCAATAATAAGGTGACGCAGCACCTAAAATAGCCTCGGGACGAAATTTATGAAGTGGCATCTTGTATATTTCGTCCAAGGCTTCATGCACCCATTATGGTGGCTTCAAAGTCCTGAAATCATCACTTGTAACTCCATTCTTGTTCCCCTTGCGCATGCCATCATCTCCATGCTTGTTCTTGCTCCAATGTTCATCCTTCTCCAAGGTAGGCCCTTCATTTGTAAGCAAAACAAATGTATCCAATTTAGGCAGCATCATATTCTCATGAACATTAGAATCATTACCAAGAAACGGAAGTACCTGGTAATTTAGTTGGCGTGCACGAGCTCTAGTAATTGGTCCAGTATGTATAGCAGCAGGGGCTGTGGGTGCAACAATTGTATTGATGTCCTCATCACACACCCACCATTATCTGCCAAGAGCGCACCTGCGGGGCCTGCACAGCGTTCTTCTTCTTCCATGGCATCAACAGGGCACACAAGTGATATTATTTGTCGTCGTTGTAAGGGAGGAGGTCATTATGCGAGGGAATGCAAATCTCCGCGTGTGATGATTGCTACCGCGGATGGTGGATATGAGTCCGCTAGTGACTATGATGAGGAGACATTGGCTCTTATTACACGTGAAGAACATGGTGGAGATGATTCTGATCATGAGACGCAATACATGGCTCCTGAAGACGCTGACAGGTATGAATGTTTAGTTGCTCAACGTGTTTTGAGTGTGCAGGTCACACAAGCTGAGCAAAATCAGAGGCACAATTTGTTCCATACCAAGGGAGTTGTGAAGGAACGTTCTGTGCGCGTCATAATAGACGGAGGGAGCTGCAACAACTTGGCTAGCATGGAGATGGTGGAGAAGCTTTCTCTCACCACAAGACCACATCCACATCCTTACTACATCCAATGGTTCAACAACAGCGGCAAGGTTAAGGTAACACGTACTGTTCGTGTGCATTTTAGTATCTCTACATATGCTGATTATGTTGATTGTGATGTGGTACTGATAGAGGCGAGGGTGTCCCGATCTTTCGATGAGATGATAACTATCGATTTGGTGGAGACGACTTTGACGATCCGACTACAAACGTGCACGATGTTGCGCCTTAGCAATCGCTAAACCAATCTCCTGAGGTTATTGACGATGCCGGAAGCACGGTCAGCCTGACCACGAAGGTCTATTCCTGCAAGCAATCGAAGAACGAGCAAGAATATGATAAAGCAATCTGAATATTGCAAATATATATGAGGTATTGATAATGGTGGGGATCCGTAAGCGGTCTTGGTCTGGTCGTTGGACACAAACGAAGTACACGAAGTTGCAATGGCTAACTTTTAACTAAACAAATCCCAAGGAAAAGCTACTAGATGGATCTACTTATATAGGAGCAAGGGGTGGCGGCCAAGGAGGTGGGAGGACGTCCCAAGGCAGCCTAAAACTAAATCTAGGTCGTACAAGGCCAATGGGCCCAAGTGGAGGTGATGTAACACCTTTGGACTTGTAGTTTGACTCGGATTCTGTTGCAGCATCAGATTGTTTCGTCCACAACTCAACGCCCCGGACGAATTTGAAGGTGATTCCAATTGGGTTGGAAAGTGCACGAAATCTAGTTTCCAACAAAAAAAGAATCACCCAATTCGGAGTCATGTCCTCATCACATTTCTTTTGGCCAAAGATGAGACGGGATGTTGAGCGTTTTATTGCTCGCTGCACTAGATGTCAAAAAGCTAAGTCACGACTCAATCCTCATGGTTTATATATGCCTTTGCCTGTACCTAGTGTTCCTTGGGAGGATATATCTATGGACTTTGTTTTAGGTTTACCTCGAACAAAGAAGGGGAGGGATAGCATATTTGTTGTCGCGGATAGATTCTCGAAAATGGCACACTTTATACCATGTCATAAAAGCGATGATGCTGTTAATGTTGCTGATTTGTTCTTTCGTGAAATTATTCGCTTGCATGGTGTGCCAAATACTATTGTTTCAGATCGTGATACTAAATTTCTTAGCCACTTTTGGAGATGTTTATGGGCTAAGTTGGGGACTAAACTGCTTTTTAGTACTACTTGTCACCCCCAAACTGATGGACAAACTGAAGTAGTCAATAGAACGTTGTCTACTATGCTTAGGGCTGTTTTGAAGAATAATAAGAAAATGTGGGAGGAATGCTTGCCTCATATTGAATTTGCTTACAATCGTTCATTGCATTCTACTACTAAGATGTGCCCTTTTGAAGTTGTGTATGGTTTCCTACCTCGTGCACCTATTGATTTGTTGCCTCTTCCATCTTCGGAGAAGGTTAATTTTGATGCTAAACAACGTGCTGAATTGATTTTAAAAATGCATGAGTTAACTAAGGAAAACATTGAGCGTATGAATGCTAAATATAAACTTGCTGGAGATAAGGGTAGAAAACATGTTGTGTTTGCACCTGGAGATCTTGTTTGGTTACAATTGCGTAAGGATAGATTTCCTGATTTGCGCAAATCAAAGCTAATGCCACGTGCTGATGGTCCCTTTAAGGTGTTAGAGAAAATAAATGATAATGCATATAAACTTGAGCTGCCTGCAGATTTTGGGGTTAGTCCCACTTTTAACATTGCAGATTTGAAGCCTTATTTGGTGAGGAAGATGAACTTCCGTCGAGGACGACTTCATTTCAAGAAGGGGAGGATGATGAGGACATCAATACAATTGTTACACCCACAGCCCCTGCTGATATACATACTGGACCAATTACTAGAGCTCGTGCACGCCAACTAAATTACCAGGTACTTTCGTTTCTTGGTAATGATTCTAATGTTCATGAGAATATGATGCTGCCTAAATTGGATACATTTGTTTTGCTTACAAATGAAGGGCCTAGCTTGGAGAAGGATGAACATTGGAGCAAGAACAAGCATGGAGATGATGGCATGCGCAAGGGGAACAAGAACGGAGTTACAAGTGATGATTTCAGGACTTTGAAGCCACCATAATGGGTGCATGAAGCCTTGGACGAAATATACAAGATGCCACTTCATAAATTTCGTCCCGAGGCTATTTTAGGTGCTGAGTCACCTTATTATTGGGCCAGGCCCATGTAATTTCGAAATACATAAGTATAGGCTATTTTTAGAGTCCGTATGTGTGGGGAAACAAGAGATAGGGTTGATTTCGGACCCCTCCACCAAGGGCCACGAAATTCCCCCCTCTTCCTCCATATATACAGCCCTTAGGGCATCGTTTAGACTTTGGGTTTTGTTTAGATTAAAAGTTCGCCATAGCTGCAACTTCGCGTACTTCGTTTGTGTTCAACGACCAGACAAAGGCGTCACAGAACCCCACCTTGATCAATAAAGCTTTCATCTTATATTCGCAATATCCAGATTGCAATCTTAGTTTCTTGCTTGTTCTTCGTTTGCTCGCAGGAAACAGACCCTCGTGGTCAGGTTGATCGTGCTCCGGCGTGGTCAATAACGTCTCGGAGTTGGTTTAGCGATTGCTAAGGCGCGACGTCCTCACACGTTCGTAGTCGGATCGTCAAAGTCGACTTCCACCAAAGCGAAATCCACCATCTCATCGAAAGACGGGACACCTTTGCCTCTATCATTGAGAGTTGGCCGCAGCCCAAAACGGTCACACAAGTGAGGAGTTTTCTTGGCCTCGCTGGATTCTATAGGCGTTTTGTGAGAGATTTCAGCACCATTGCTGCACCTCTCAACGAGCTTACAAAGAAGGATGTGCCTTTTGTTTGGGGTACCGCACAGGAAGAAGCCTTCACGGTATTGAAAGATAAGTTGACACATGCTCCTTTACTCCAACTTCCTGATTTTAATAAGACTTTTGAGCTTGAATGTGATGCTAGTGGAATTGGATTAGGAGGTGTGTTATTACAAGATGGCAAACCTGTTGCATACTTTTCTGAAAAATTGAGTGGGCCTAGTCTGAATTATTCTACTTATGATAAAGAATTATATGCTCTTGTTCGGACTTTAGAAACATGGCAACATTATTTATGGCCCAAAGAAAAATTGAGTGGGCCTAGCTGCAACTTCGCGTACTTCGTTTATGTTCAACGACCAGACAAAGGCGTCACAGAACCCCACCTTGATCAATAAAGCTTTCATCTTATATTCGCAATATCCAGATTGCAATCTCAGTTTCTTGCTTGTTCTTCGTTTGCTCGCAGGAAACAGACCCTCGTGGTCAGGTTGATCGTGCTCCGGCGTGGTCAATAACCTCTCGGAGTTGGTTTAGCGATTGCTAAGGCGCGACGTCCTCGCACGTTCGTAGTCGGATCGTCAAAGTCGACTTCCACCAAAGCGATATCCATCATCTCATCGAAAGACGGGACACCTTTGCCTCTATCATTGTCGTTAACGATGGATTTGTGTTTCGTGCTAACAAGCTATGCATTCCAGCTAGCTCCGTTCGTCTTTTGTTGTTGCAGGAAGCGCATGGAGGAGGATTAATGGGACATTTTGGCGTGAAGAAGACGGAGGACGTACTTGCTACACATTTCTTTTGGCCAAAGATGAGATGGGATGTTGAGCGTTTTATTGCTCGATGCACTACATGTCAAAAAGCTAAGTCACGACTCAATCCTCATGGTTTATATATGCCTTTGCCTGTACCTAGTGTTCCTTGGGAGGATATATCTATGGACTTTGTTTTAGGTTTACCTCGAACAAAGAAGGGGAGGGATAGCATATTTGTTGTCGTGGATAGATTCTCGAAAATGGCACACTTTATACCATGTCATAAAAGCGATGATGCTGTTAATGTTGCTGATTTGTTCTTTCGTGAAATTATTCGCTTGCATGGTGTGCCAAATACTATTGTTTCAGATCGTGATACTAAATTTCTTAGCCACTTTTGGAGATGTTTATGGGCTAAGTTGGGGACTAAACTGCTTTTTAGTACTACTTGTCACCCCCAAACTGATGGACAACCTGAAGTAGTCAATAGAACGTTGTCTACTATGCTTACGGCTGTTTTGAAGAATAATAAGAAAATGTGGGAGGAATGCTTGCCTCATATTGAATTTGCTTATAATCGTTCATTGCATTCTACTACTAAGATGTGCCCTTTTGAAGTTGTGTATGGTTTCCTACCTCGTGCACCTATTGATTTGTTGCCTCTTCCATCTTCGGAGAAGGTTAATTTTGATGCTAAACAACGTGCTGAATTGATTTTAAAATGCATGAGTTAACTAAGGAAAACATTGAGCGTATGAATGCTAAATATAAACTTGCTGGAGATAAGGGTAGAAAACATGTTGTGTTTGCACCTGGAGATCTTGTTTGGTTACATTTGCGTAAGGATAGATTTCCTGATTTGCGCAAATCAAAGCTAATGCCACGTGCTGATGGTCCCTTTAAGGTGTTAGAGAAAATAAATGATAATGCATATAAACTTGAGCTGCCTGCAGATTTTGGGGTTAGTCCCACTTTTAACATTGCAGATTTGAAGCCTTATTTGGGTGAGGAAGATGAACTTCCGTCGAGGACGACTTCATTTCAAGAAGGGGAGGATGATGAGGACATCTATACAATTGTTACACCCACAGCCCCTGCTGCTATACATACTGGACCAATTACTAGAGCTCGTGCACGCCAACTAAATTACCAGGTACTTTCGTTTCTTGGTAATGATTCTAATGTTCATGAGAATATGATGCTGCCTAAATTGGATACATTTGTTTTGCTTACAAATGAAGGGCCTAGCTTGGAGAAGGATGAACATTGGAGCAAGAACAAGCATGGAGATGATGGCATGCGCAAGGGGAACAAGAACGGGATTTATAGCAGATCTTTGGAAGAACATTTGGAACATTTACGTGCTGTTTTTATTGCTCTACGTGATGCACGTTTGTTTGGTAACCTTGGGAAGTGCACCTTTTGCACCGACCGAGTATCTTTTCTTGGCTATGTTGTTACTCCACAGGGAATTGAAGTTGACAAAGCCAAGATTGAAGCTATTGAGAGTTGGCCGCAGCCCAAAACGGTCACACAAGTGAGGAGTTTTCTTGGCCTCGCTGGATTCCATAGGCGTTTTGTGAGAGATTTCAGCACCATTGCTGCACCTCTCAACGAGCTTACAAAGAAGGATGTGCCTTTTGTTTGGGGTACCGCACAGGAAGAAGCCTTCACGGTATTGAAAGATAAGTTGACACATGCTCCTTTACTCCAACTTCCTGATTTTAATAAGACTTTTGAGCTTGAATGTGATGCTAGTGGAATTGGATTAGGAGGTGTGTTATTACAAGATGGCAAACCTGTTGCATACTTTTCTGAAAAATTGAGTGGGCCTAGTCTGAATTATTCTACTTATGATAAAGAATTATATGCTCTTGTTCGGACTTTAGAAACATGGCAACATTATTTATGGCCCAAAGAATTTGTTATACATTCTGATCATGAATCTTTGAAACATATTAAAAGTCAAGCTAAACTGAATAGTAGACATGCTAAATGGGTTGAATTCATTGAGACTTTCCCTTATGTCATTAAACACAAGAAGGGAAAAGAAAATGTTATTGCTGATGCATTGTCTCATCGCTATACTATGCTTTCACAACTTGACTTCAAAATATTTGGTTTGGAGACCATCAAAGATCAATATGTGCATGATGCTGATTTTAAAGATGTAATGCAGAATTGTAAAGAAGGAAGAATGTGGAACAAGTTCGTCGTTAACGATGGATTTGTGTTTCGTGCTAACAAGCTATGTATTCCAGCTAGCTCCGTTCGTCTTTTGTTGTTGCAGGAGGCGCATGGAGGAGGATTAATGGGACACTTTGGCGTGAAGAAGACGGAGGACGTACTTGCTACACATTTCTTTTGGCCAAAGATGAGACGGGATGTTGAGCGTTTTATTGCTCGCTGCACTACATGTCAAAAAGCTAAGTCACGACTCAATCCTCATGGTTTATATATGCCGTTACCTGTACCTAGTGTTCCTTGGGAGGATATATCTATGGACTTTGTTTTAGGTTTACCTCGAACAAAGAAGGGGAGGGATAGCATATTTGTTGTCGTGGATAGATTCTCGAAAATGGCACACTTTATACCATGTCATAAAAGCGATGATGCTGTTAATGTTGCTGATTTGTTCTTTCGTGAAATTATTCGCTTGCATGGTGTGCAAAATACTATTGTTTCAGATCGTGATACTAAATTTCTTAGCCACTTTTGGAGATGTTTATGGGCTAAGTTGGGGACTAAACTGCTTTTTAGTACTACTTGTCACCCCCAAACTGATGGACAAACTGAAGTAGTCAATAGAACGTTGTCTACTATGCTTAGGGCTGTTTTGAAGAATAATAAGAAAATGTGGGAGGAATGCTTGCCTCATATTGAATTTGCTTACAATCGTTCATTGCATTCTACTACTAAGATGTGCCCTTTTGAAGTTGTGTATGGTTTCCTACCTCGTGCACCTATTGATTTGTTGCCTCTTCCATCTTCGGAGAAGGTTAATTTTGATGCTAAACAACGTGCTGAATTGATTTTAAAAATGCATGAGTTAACTAAGGAAAACATTGAGCGTATGAATGCTAAATATAAACTTGCTGGAGATAAGGGTAGAAAACATGTTGTGTTTGCACCTGGAGATTTTGTTTGGTTACATTTGCGTAAGGATAGATTTCCTGATTTGCACAAATCAAAGCTAATGCCACGTGCTGATGGTCCCTTTAAGGTGTTAGAGAAAATAAATGATAATGCATATAAACTTGAGCTGCCTGCAGATTTTGGGGTTAGTCCCACTTTTAACATTGCAGATTTGAAGCCTTATTTGGGTGAGGAAGATGAACTTCCGTCGAGGACGACTTCATTTCAAGAAGGGGAGGATGATGAGGACATCAATACAATTGTTACACCCACAGCCCCTGCTGCTATACATACTGGACCAATTACTAGAGCTCGTGCACGCCAACTAAATTACCAGGTACTTTCGTTTCTTGGTAATGATTCTAATGTTCATGAGAATATGATGCTGCCTAAATTGGATACATTTGTTTTGCTTACAAATGAAGGGCCTAGCTTGGATAAGGATGAACATTGGAGCAAGAACAAGCATGGAGATGATGGCATGCGCAAGGGAAACAAGAACGGAGTTACAAGTGATGATTTCAGGACTTTGAAGCCACCATAATGGGTGCATGAAGCCTTGGACGAAATATACAAGATACCACTTCATAAATTTCGTCCCGAGGCTATTTTAGGTGCTGCGTCACCTTATTATTGGGCCAGGCCCATGTAATTTCGAAATACATAAGTATAGGCTATTTTTAGAGTCCGTATGTGTGGGGAAACGAGAGATAGGGTTGATTTCGGACCCCTCCACCAAGGGCCACGAAATTTCCCCCCTCTTCCTCCATATATACAGCCCTTAGGGCATCGTTTAGACTTTGGGTTTTGTTTAGATTAAAAGTTCGCCATAGCTGCAACTTCGCGTACTTCGTTTGTGTTCAACGACCAGACAAAGGCGTCACAGAACCCCACCTTGATCAATAAAGCTTTCATCTTATATTCGCAATATCCAGATTGCAATCTTAGTTTCTTGCTTGTTCTTCGTTTGCTCGCAGGAAACAGACCCTCGTGGTCAGGTTGATCGTGCTCCGGCGTGGTCAATAACCTCTCGGAGTTGGTTTAGCGATTGCTAAGGCGCGACGTCCTCGCACGTTCGTAGTCGGATCGTCAAAGTCGACTTCCACCAAAGCAAAATCCACCATCTCATCGAAAGACGGGACACCTTTGCCTCTATCACAGCAACCATGTCCGCTTGTGCCTTCGTACCGGCATAGAGAGAGAGAGAGAAAGAGAGAGATGGAAAGCAACTGCGGTGAGCGCGAGGTCCGTGCTGGATGGCGTCTGGAACTGGAAGAGAGAGAGTAGCGGCAACGAAGAGAGAAAGGAAACAGATCACGGGGGTAGGTGGGCGTAATCAGTTTTGAATAGCATCGTTATCTGATTATACATGGGTTCTCATTACGCCCGAGTCAAACCAAACAAGAAATAACGGAACCAGATCCCACAGTAATCGGGTTACGTTACATATTGCCCAACCAAACAAAGCTACACTACAAAGATCATTCGTACTCGGTCTCCTAATTGTCTCCATGTGGTATGACAGTCTCCTAATTATGTCCATGTGCTCAACATGTACTCTGTATTACTCGACCCCAAGCCTTTAACTGTCACGCGCATTTCTTGGTCTCGTGATACTCACCATGTCTGAAGTCAACCCATGCCCATCACGCGACAAAACAATTCCTGCTACCCTTTTCACAGCACCCAATGCGCATCACTGCTGCCACAGTCCCGTTTCTCGATTTCCGTTCCCATGCTTATTAGCACAGACTTAGCACACCACCATAGTACATTCAGGGAAGGCATCTTCCAGCTTCACGCCTCAACTGCTCATTCATTCATACAAAATTGCCATTTAGGTCGCAGAGACAAACTATTGTGTTATATATTTTCATTGTACACCTATATGGCAACCCGTAAATTTCTACTCAATGGCATGAAAAAATCAGGGGGTAAATGGCAAAAAATCATGGCGACACAATTAGTATGAGAAAAGTAGCCTGCGCTGTTGCCACGCGCTCAGACAGCTCGATGGCGAGCTGGAGCGCTTTAGCGTTCTTGCGCAGGAGTCGTCACGCGTCCGACTCTGCCGTCGTCGGGAGCGGCGGAGGACCAACGCGAGGAGCGCATCCTCGGGATCCACCGGCACGTGCACTTGCCCGACGCCGTGCCAAAGCCTACCCATGGCCGCGCTCTTATTTGCCCATTGTGGCGCTCTTCTTCGCCCGTCTTCTTCTCTGAGCAGCCCGGTGTCGGTGAGGGCACAAGCACCCAACAGTGGCTATGGCTGAGAAGGGCGGGGCGGCGACGCGGCGTACCTGGAGTGGAGCGGAGCGGGCGATGCTTCCGTCAGTGCTGCATGCCGGACTGGAGGGCCTGACAACCTCGCCCGCACTACGACGCTGGTGGAAGGGGGCGATGCGTAGGAGCGTGAGCTGTTGCCGCCCCGATAGGCGCATTGCGATGCCGAGAGCGACCGCATCGACGTTGGAGTCGTCGCTGCCGGAGCTCAAGCTGCTGCGGTCGGAATCCATAGATTGAATTCGAAGGAGGGAACACAGAGAGTGGGGTGGACTAGTTGACTGAGGTTGGGGTCGTCGGACAGGGATATTTTGTGGGGTCGCAGCGGTCCACCGTGGGACGGACTGACGTGGCGGACGCGCTCGAGCCACCTCATATCCGCCCTACATTCGGGCTGGATATGAGGGGTGCCAGATAGCCCTGGTGTTTGTGGCCAGTCTGAGGTACCGTGGTGGCTCAGGTTCTTTTTAACCAGTCAGTGCCCGGTCTACCCACGTGGGCGTTTGAGACCGGTATGATGTGTCCGTTGTAGATGCTCTTATTTTTTTGCGCACACCATACTTGATTTTTGGAAGTATTCTTCTGCAAAACCAGAACGCTTTTGTTATTTTTGTAGCAACAGTAATGAGGGTGACCAAGTTACTAATGTTGGAGAGACCACTTATCTTTTAGTGCTCAGTCGGTTGGAGGAGGGAAATGAGATGCAGATAGGGTTGGGTCACCTTCCGGCTTCAATAGTCAGATTTGGACCATCGGGCGATGCACCGGAGCGGCTACCTCACCGAACATTGGGCAAAGACGTGTGTCCGCGTGGGATCCTCCGGTCAGTCCGACGTGGCGGGCGCGTTTGAGTGTCCTCATATCCACCTCACATTTGGATTGGATATGGGGAGTGCCAGACAACCTTGGCGCTTCGGCCATCTGTGCGGAGCCCAGTTGGTGCTGTTTTTTGGTCCAGGCAGTGACTGGGCAGCCCGCCCGAGCATTTGGAGCGGATTTGACGGATGCGGTTGTAGATGTTGTTACAGACAAGCGCATCGTTGCACGGCTTTGCCAAGCACGTTTTCTGGACATTGCAAATGCACCCCCGCCTAGCCTTTTCCACTCGCCTCTTTTACACCGTGTGCGCGTTTGTATAGATGATAAAGGATTAGGGAGAGAATGGTAGATAGTTAGCGATAGCACTGTTAGTGAGTGAGATAGCGGTATATAGTATTACCACATCATTAGATTAAATGGGGACCTCCATTTTACATCGTTAGAACCATGCATACCCTGCATGAGGGAACCCTATTTTTTGAGTACGAGAACCTTTCTATACAGTGGATGTTGCACCCATCATCACCCCTTCTACATCATGCACAAGGTTTCTTCATATCCTTTCCATAAGGCTTCAACTTCTGGGACACAAGGTGAGATCTTTGCAGAGTCAACTTTAATTCTCTTCAAGTGGTTACTCCTTGCCATCCCTTCATGGTTTGGTATATCCTCCACCAAGTAGCAGCACCTCTTTCAAAGCACTGAAGAGCATGCTGGGTCATATCATTTCCAACTATAGGGTTATTCTTCATGTGATCCTCCATGTTCTGAATCCATCGATCTATCTCCAACTGACTCATCGGTCCAGAAAATACAAGCTCATCTCCATTCATCCTCTATTGGTTCCAAGGGTTTGGGGTGAGATAAGAGAGGTAGAGAGGGATACACACAATGTAAACAACAGTTTTGAAAAGACAGATTTTATTTGTGGCCGCCGGGAAAAACATCAAACAAATGACAGCTCACAAACGTCGCATCTAGCGTAGGCATAATACAGGGGTTTAGTCTTCTAAAGGTCAATAAATCTTCAACATCTCCAAACTCTTCAAGCCTTGTTCATGCCTCCAATGGCTTCTTCCGATCGTGCTTGTCCTTCTCAAGTTCTTTTGCCAGATCATCTCCGTTGACTTGAAATCTCTCGTGACATCCTTTAATACTCCGAAGTTGTATTTCAAACTTCTAGGTTTCAACATCCTTGGCATGAGCCATGGTCCTACTGTCCTTCAGTTCCTGACAAATCTCCGGTATCTCGAGGTTGTAGCTCCTCCAGCTTGGCTACTTTCAGCCTTTGGTTCCTGAGTTCTTCACAAAATGCTTGCTTGTCTAATACGGCTTCATGGAGCTCCACCTTAAACTTCTTGATGTACTACTCCAGATCCTGGCGATACATCGGCCTAGGTTAAAACTTCATCTTACTAATAGGTGCTCCATCAGCCTTCTTCCATCAAATCCATTCTGAAGAAATGCATCCTTAACTCAGCACGGTGACAATAGCATCAGCGGGCGATGACATCAAGGATAACCATGTTTCTGCCCTTGTCATTCCCATGAGCTATCATTCCATAGTTGATATCTCCTGCCTTAGGGTTTTCTTGACAAAACTTTGAGTTCTCATGTTTCATGCTCCGGTCTTTCTCCGATACACCTTGATCTCGGGTATTGACAACTTCCATAGTCTGCCAAGTTACATAAGGGTTGCCTTCCTAGGTCACACAAATCCGAAAATTCTTCAGAGCCTCCAATTTTCCTAGTCTTCAGAGTCTTCAACAGTTTGTAGTTTCCATTATTTAGATGCATGAAAAATACCCTTCATTCCGAAGTGGCCTTAGTTATCCGATATCTTGTGCTTCTTGGAGTGGTCTCATCAATCGAATCTTCGTGTGGTCAAAAGGGGAAAGGGGTATGGTCTCACTAAGGGGAATTTTTTTGAATAAGCTCAGAAGAGAAGAGAGGTAAAAGATCTTTTTGAAAGGGAAAGTTGTAGAGAAAAATCTTTGCTATGGGCTTGCCAGTTTCTAGGGTCACGTCCTACAGTCAACATGTGCTCTGATACCATCTTGTAGCGACCCGACCCGAATGGATCAAGTCTCTGCGCTGAAGTGTCATCCCTGGATCGGTATGCTGACACACACAGTACTCGAGGATTTATAACAGAGGTAAATCACATGTATAAAATAACGTAAATACTATTACCTCAATCCAAAATAGCGGAAGTAACAAGGTTGTGGATTCCCATCAACACCAACGGCAAAGTTGAGTGTAGAAATCGTAACCCTAACGTATCACTTACTCGTCGTAAGAAAATCCTGCAACATGAGACGTTGCAGCCACAAAGGGTCAGTACATTGAATGTACTGGCAAATTCACACCATAGAGAATGATGAACAAAGGCTATCACTACATGCATATTTGACTGGTGGAAAAGCTCTATGGTTATAAGGTTTTTGCGAAAAGCCAATTTTTCCCTACTGCAAAGGAATAAATTTTATTTAACTATCATGGTGGTTGTTGAACATTGAGAATGGTTGACAGCATTCTCAATCCCAATTAAATAACATCATTAAGCCCAACAAACTTAATTTAAAATAACGTGATGAGATTCACATGATAATCCACGTACTAGATACTCAAGATGTCCATAACCGGGGACACGACTAATCATGATTAGTTTATACACTCTGCAGAGGTTTGCGCACTTTTCCCCACAAGACTCGATCTCCTTCGTTGGATTTCTCGCACTACATGGTGTTTGAGAACCGGATGATCGAGACATAGTCTTTCAGAAGCGTTTGCACCTTATGATGGGTAGACCGTACCAGCTACAACCTCTACATCTGCTAGTCTACCACTTTAAGAGTTCACACGACTTAATCAACTATGCTAGAGCCCATAATAGCTTGTGGCTGCACACGGAAGTTTCTAGCATGAATAATCTTATGATCCCTTTTAGCCTGGGTGGCGGACCGTAGGATGATCACACGGTATATCCCGGGGATCTCCTAGGACAACACTGGTATTTCCCCAGGTGTCCGGACAAGTCCACTGGTATATCCCCAGGGTGCCCCTAGCAATCCACCCAGATGTGTATTAAAGTTGCCACCTTAAGTTGAACCATTAATTAACAATCTCACATCTGTCATGAAATACTCTCAAAACCCAATCCACGTCTACGAGCATAGCATGGCACTATAAGCATAACGTAATAGTAACTCCCAAGGTTTGAATGCAGGGCAATAGGTTCCTACCTCATCAACTACTTCCCAATACCCACATGTTATCAATCCTACTCATGCAATGTTTGAGGGTGAAACTAATGCATAAAAACTGGGTATGAAAGGGGATATGATCAAAGTGTGAACTTGCCTGAAATGTTGATGAAGATGATTCACACTCAAAACTCTTGATAGTTCTACTCGTCACACTCCGGTCAATCTATTGTAAGCAAGCAATAGTAACCACACATAAGCAATCACTCAAAGATTAGAAAGAACGAAGAAGATGATTTGGAAAACATCAAAACCAAGAAAATAGCTCTTGCAACATAAAACAATTTCTAACAGTACCAAAATTATGTGAATTTGGCCTTATCTGAATGTTTAGGTAAAGAGCTTCGATTTGCAAAAAGAATCAACTGAAACGGAGCTACGAAACTCAAGTTATGATCAAACGAAGTTTGAATTCAAATCTGATCTAATTCAAATTTTAAACTTTTCAAAAACATGTTTGAGTTGTTTTAATGGATAGAGGGGATCATAACGAAGACGTGGGCGTTGGTTTTGTTGGATTTGGACAAACGAGTAAAAAGATGTGAGGGTTTGAAGATTAGGGACTAATCTGTAAAACTTTAATCGCAGACGGGTCCCTGACAGAAATAAAATAAAACAAAAAGGCTATATAACGAACGTTCGCTAACGAACGCTAAAGAATGAATCCGTTCGCTATGAATATCTATCCAGCGAACGTTCTCGAAAATAACTAGGCTAAAAAGAGAAAACCGATCTATAAAAAAACCCGAAGAGAAACCGGGGCAGGTCAATTCAGTTTATACCGGTTTGAGGGAAAAGTCCGGCAGCGGCGACGGTTAACTCCGACGAGGGAGGCGCAGTGAGACGGCGGTTCCGGCGAGGCGACGACAGCGGCACGAGGCGGCGCGGGGTGGCTACGCGGCGTGCGGCAGCGGCGACGCAAGGCGGATGCGGCAGAGGGCGGCTACTGCGGCGCGGCGGAGCTACGCAGGGCGGCGGTGGAGCAGTGGCGGCGGCGATCTGTGGCGCGGCGCGGCGCAGCAGGATGCAGGCGAGGGCGGCGGCGAAACGAGAGGAGGCGAGGCGGGGCCGGGCCTCGACTTTTATAGGGGGCGGGGCGGCTCCGAGGTGGCGTGGGGAAGGGGGGCAGAGGAGGCCGGAGCTTCCACGGCGAGCGGCGGCGGTGATCCGGACTCGAGAGGAATCCCGATCGGGGACGACGGGCGAGCTGGCCGCGGCCTGGCTGGGTGCTGGGCCGGCCCAGTCGGCGAAGGGATTTTTTTTATTTATTTTCCAGACAAACATAAACATAAAAACAAAATAAAAGAAAATATTATATAGGCATATAATATATCAAAATTTTCAGAAAATTATTTCTATGACGTGAACATTTTTCTAACATTAAATAAAATACACAAAAATTCTAATAATTCAAACAGTGCTACTGGCCTATTAAAATCCAACAAACATCATTTTAAAAACACCAAAATGATTTCAAATTAATTTTTCTCCAATTTTCTATTGTAGGGAATCATGTTACCCTAATTTCCATATATTTTATTTTTGGAGAAAAATAATTTGAATAAAACTCAAATAACTCCAAAAGACTTGAATTTGATCCTTTGAAACTCCCAACTCCTATTTCATATAATTTGAAGAAGTCATTTTATCTTCTCTCATGAAAATCATTGAGCTGCATGAAGTTTCTGAATCGGAAATACTCTCCAATGAAATTCAAATATTTTCAACACCCCTTGTGATTTAAATAAATGGAAGAAGTCATGTCATCTTCTCTCCAGGGTTTTGTGGTGAAAAGAATTTGAATTCACAGAGAACATGAATGAAAAATGAAAGTTTGGGAAAGTCCTTTTATTCCCTCTCATTTAACTTTCAAAAAGTTCAAATTCACTCACTTTCAGTCAAACAATCAAACAATCAATCAAGTCTATCTATTTAATATAACATTCCAAAATTTAGAATTTTGGGATGTTACACCACCGTGCGGAAGAAAGAGTGAGATGGTCTCGAAAGAGTGACCTAGATACACAATGTGCGTGCGTGTGCGCGAGAGGGGGGTCTAGATAGGCAATGCATGTATCCAGCGAGATATGGTTGGAGGGAGAGAGAGAGAGAGAGAGAGAGCTCAACATGGAGTGCAATGGCGAGTGTGTGAGAGAGATATATTTGTTGACAGAGTGTAAAAGGGGGTTGTGTATTTGAGAGAGTTAGATACCGGAACATGGAGAGAAAGAATGAGCGTGTGTCGGAAACCAATAGCTTTGTAAGGTGGTTAGGAGAGGAAGATTAATCGATAGAGGAAGTATGTAGCATGTGTGCGGGG